>NC_060139.1:507681021-508041021 GCF_021461385.2 Schistocerca piceifrons
GTAACTAAAAGAATCTTGCGTGTTTACGACCACTTACACGCTACAAACTTCGATTTTTCCATCTTGTACAACGTCCACCCTTTTACCAAACGTCGAATCTCTGCAGCTGCTCCTCCATTTCGCTGCAATATTGTGGTTCAAAAAATGGCTCTGAGCACTATGGGACTTAACATCTGTGCTCATCAGTCCCCTAGAACTACTTAAACCTAACTAACTTAAGGACATCACACACATCCATGCCCGAGGCTGGATTCGAACCTGCGACTGTAGCGGTCACGCGGTTCCAGACTGAAGTGCCTAGAATCGCACGGCCACACCGGCCAACGGAATATTGTGGTCTTAGGGCTCCCATATAACAGCATCGTCCACCAACAGCGTCAGGGTGTGAACTCACAGCTATGCGTGACGAGGAGCATTCAATAAGTAATGCAACGCATTTCCTCTCGACCAATGTCGGCTGAAAAAAATGCAGTTTCATTGTGGGACATCGTGGAATAATCCTGCTTCAACCCCTATAGTTTCACTAAGTTTCGATTGGTGACGTCTCTATACAAAGACTTCAAAATGACATCTGTAAAGGAGATGCCTTCCAAAGAGGGAGCTGTCATTGAGTTTCTTTCGGCGGAAAACCAGAGCGTCGCAAATATTTGTAGGGTTTGCAGAAAAAAAAATTGGAAATTTGTGGTAAGTTCTATGGGACCAAACTGCTAAATTCATCGGTCCTTAGCCTTACACACTACTTAATCTAACTTAAACCAACTTACGGTAACGGCAAACACACACACACACACACACACACACACACACACACACACACACACACACACACACGCCCAAGCGAGGACTCTAACCACCGACGGGGGAACCGCGGGAACCGTGCAAGGCGCATTGAACCGCACGGCTACTCCGTCCGGCCGGCTTTGCAGAATGTCTACGCAGACCTGGCAGTGAACAAGCGCAACGGGGGGATGGGGGAAGGGGGGGGGGGGGAGGGCATCTCTCATCATATCATTGGAACTAGGTCACGCACACCTTTCGGGTTACCGCGTCCGGTCCGGCCGCACACAGCAGTGGCTTGCAATATTGAAACGTGCGGATACTCTCATTCGAGGTAATCAACGGCCCACATTCAACACCTCACTGCTCACCTGGACGTAGCTGTTGGTAGTGTTAACACATCGATCCACCAGCTAGGATACTGAAAGGTGTATTCCCTCTGGGTTCCTAACGGCCTAATAGAAGAATATGAAGAGCAACGTGGACCGTCCGTGCGGAATTACTGGCGCGTTATGAGGCTGATCATGGCAATTTTTTGTCGAATACCGTCAAAGGCGACGAAAAAAAACCGGTAATCAGTGGAGTGGCGCCACTCCACCTCTCTTGCGAAGCAAAATTTCAAAGCCGCTCCCTCAGCCGGTGATGTTATGGCGACTACCATCTAGGACACTGAAGGGGCTATTCTGTTCGATTTGCAGCGATAAACTCAGAAGCGTACTGTGACACACTCAGGAAGCTGAAGAAACAACTTGACCATGTTCGTCGTTATAATAATGCAAGCGAACATCCCCTTCTCCATGACAACGCAAGGGCTCAGACAAGAGAAGCTCACAAAACATAATTGGATTGTTCTTCCTCATCCACACTATAACCCAGATCTTGCACCTTCCAATCTGTTTTGCCCAATGGAGGAAGCACTCTGCGGAAAGCAGTACGTGGATGATGGGGAGATTACTTATGCAGCAAGACGTTGGCTCAAAGTAGTACCTGGAGGGCATGAAGGCGCTCCCAGTAAGGCGGCGTAAGACCGTCGCATTACATTGAAAAACAGGGTTTCGTAACCAGAAGAGTCGGGAATAGTATGGTGTATGGAATCCTGAATAAAACCAAGCTGGCTTCAGGAAAAACAGCCGTGTTAAAAACCCTCACAGTGCATTTCACATGACGTTAAGACCATCGACCTTGATTCCACTGAAGTTGCTGAGCAAAGAACAATGATAACTATTTTTCCGCTAGTCTGTTTTCAGCTGTGTAGAATACAAGCAATCTCGGCCATGTTGAGCATCTTTGATGACAGTAGAACGATTCAGACAGAGTTCCGTCTATCAACGTGTGTTACTTTACAGCCTGCCGGTATCGCATTTAGTGACACTAGCCTTCGTTGTAGCTCTCAAATCTTTCAGGCATAATGCTCTAAGGAGACTCATTAAGGCTGAAGAAAAATGAACACTGTTCCGCACTTTTAGGGACAATGACTTTGAATTCTCATGAAGTCAGTCAGGTAAACCAGATATTTTCAATGTCAGTGTCTGCATCCGCAACGTCTCATGTTTTTAGTGTTTCGGAACAGTGATGCTTATCTTTAAGCACTAATAATCGTGTTTGAGGAAACATCGATACACTATTTCAGGGTGAGAAACAGCTATAGAAAGGATGGGAGTCACGCCTTTTGTTAATCTGGTCTCTGGTTCGTAGTCGGAGGAGCGGTTGGGTGGTCATTCCCTTCTGCAAGAAAATATGACGTACATTTGGAATGAGAGGGAACTTTATGTGGGAATTCACACAGATACTGTAATTGAAGCAGTTCTCATGTCTGATAATAATTAGTAACAATCGAAACTGGTAGCCATAATGAAGCTTTTCGTAATAGCTGAGGGCGGTTAAACATGATTTAAAACATTTTAAAAAATACCAAGAAACGAGAAACGAGTAACAGCCACGTATTGTAAATAAAGAAAAACCACCTTTAATGTGACTGTAGTACCATTGTAAACAAAACGTAGTATATTAGCAAAAAAATTAAAAATAACTCTTCAAAAATTAAGAAACAAGAACAGTGATGACACAAGCCTGGCATGCTGTTGAAGAAAGACAGTTTTCAGATGCAGAACGTGGCGAACAATTTTTCTATGACTTTAAACTGATGTCTCCCCCTTTCCGTTCCTGCCACAATCACGCACACGTTAGAAGGAAAAGGCGGCGTAAGAGAACATTAAGATGACGTATAATAGCAGGCAGGTAACAAGCACAATTAGGCAACTGAGTTAACGGCTGAAGAATCAGTACTGCCGCTATCAAGGAGAACATCTGTTTTCTGAACAGTTCAATATGGTACCACCTGGATGGCGGAATACGAAATGAGCACTTACATATAGCTGTTGTGATTGACGTCAGAGAAATCCGTATTTCCTGGGGAAGAAAGATTACAAATTATTATTTTGAAAGTTTCCATCATTTATTTCGAAACAACCTAACTATTTGATGAAACCAGTAGTACAGTAATACGAAAGACCATGCACTGATTTCTGTCGTTTTTTGTTCTCAACTAACGCTCACTGTAAATAAAGTAACGTTTCTGCGATCAGGATGGCTTCCTTTGACGTACGCGTAACAGCGAGGAAAGATATGTACACCGGAAGCTACGCATAAACATTTTATGTGGAATCAGGCCTAAATGGACGTAGTACCTCTCCACCGTAAACGACTAACAGTTAAGCACATAGAGGTAATGGGTGGTCCCAGATCACACTTCCTTGATGTCTCTCTCCTACGTATAAACACACAAACCTCAAGCGAACTACGTCATCAACATGACAGCGGCCACAGGCCAGAACGGTTTCACGTGTCTAGTCACATCCGCCCACAGCTGCCAAGGAAACAAGTGTGACCAGAATATCTCGTCAGAACCAGTTCACACGTGGACATCCTGCCCACCAACGCGCCATGTCCGTTGATCGGCCCGAACCTCTGCTGCTGTTGGCTACCACACGAATAAAATAATGAGAAAGCAGTCGTGAACAGTTTTAGATAGTTCACACTGTTACCGTTTTGTTATAAATTTCGAGCAGTACTGAGTGAAAATTCGAATGGTTCTCAAGCTGTCTTAATGCCATTTCGCCTGGTTGCAACACGAAAACCTGTTTTCATCGAAGAAAATCCTTTCCTCTGCAATACCAAAATACTCTTCACACGTGGCATTTTGAACTTTATCAGCAGCGCCAAGAACATTGAAATAATGAATCGAGATTTAGGAAGGCGAGTTTTAGATCATTATTTACAACAGATGGACATGTCTGCTACGTATGTATTATGCGAGCGGTGATGATTTTACTTGTGACGAAAATATAGCAGTTGACAGACGACTTTTATGAAATAATAATAATAAAGGTTATCAACCTGAAAAAATGATTTTTTTCGTCGTACTGGAACCAGTCTGAAATAACAGCTCGATTTGGATTTTAAGCTGTCACAATCCAAGATTATGTCTTTTTAATTTGGTGTTTTCGAAGTACAATATATATCAGCGTCTAGTCTGCGTCTTACGTGTATTAGTTCCGATTCACAGTGTTAACTAAAAATGATCAGACGCATGGAACCACCCAATCTGTGTTAAGACAGTCCTAAAGAAAAGCTCTTTTACAGAAGTGTCCTCGCTTGGTGAGTGTTGTACGGTAGATTTCTATGAAGAACAGGAATTTTTACATTTCATAATAAGCTCCAAATTCCAGGCTTGAATAGTAGTCGGCCGGACGTCTTTAAATGCGAAGAACTAGCTAAGTCGAGCAGTGAACTCGCATTGGTGAGCTGTATGGTTCAAGTACTAGTCTGGTCTTCCAGTGTTTGATTTTCCGTGGTTTTTCTCAGCTGTGAACAGCAGAATGGCTCATTCTAAGAACACACCGCCAGCTGTCTTCTTTATCATTGTCCAATCTGAGCTTACGCTCTGCTTCTAAACGATCTCGTTGTTAACCCCAAATGTTCTTCATTCTTTTCACAGACAACTGTAAAAACGAAAATATGTAATCATCAAATTCAAGGACCAGAAAGAAAACGTAAAAAATATCCAGTGCAATATCACAGTTGTGTTAAAAAACAAAAAAAAATTACAAATGGTGATCACTAGAAACAGAGTACCTTGTAGTGATGGTTGAAACATTTTCAACAAGAAACTCTGATACGAAGTTAATTCGGCTTCCCTAGAAGTAAGGTTCGCTTCTGTTGATGTGCAATCACTGCATATGACTGCCACGTGCAAAAGATACGTTCTGTTCTGTCACTGCCAATGAGGTTCGTGAGGACAAGTCAGAAGATAACATACTTTTAGACGACAACCAACAGCAGAAATATATCGCAGGGAGTGGCAGACGGTGATGTATTGTAATTTCGTATTTATTCCGATCGTTTTTGTTGTTTGACCATCATCCAGAGACTAGACGAACGTGAAATACAGAAAACAAAACGTAAAAAACGTACACAGTCGAAAGTACATATAACAAATCAATCACTATTTGGTACTTAGGAAAGATAAACAATAAAGCTGAGGATGGTGATCTTATATTGTACGATGTATGACATGAGAAAGCTTTATTACTTTTCTTTTGAGAATAGCAAATTACGATCAGATTGTTACATGTACTTTTAACATAGTACGGTATGTTTTTAGATTTTCTTTTCTCTATTTTATTATTATAATGGTCAAAGACCGAAACGGGTCTGAATAAATGCGAAATTACAGTGCAGCACTGTGTCTTTGTAATGTGTGCTTTCCTTCCATTATGGAATTTTGTGGTTTTAAATTTTTGTAGGGGACTGAAATGCTATCGAAGGACGGTCACACTACACTGTCAGCAAGAGAAGAAAACATATAGCTGTAACATTTGGAAGTAGTTATTAGACCTTACACTCTTTTCTTACGGCATAAAACGATGTTGTAATAACATATTATTTCTATACTGATGCAAGTTCGATTTCATTCTCATAGAACAGTTAACCGCAGGCCTTGAAGTCGGAAAGCAGTGAGTTTGGTGACGCAAAACATTGTTATTCTTAACTGTCAACGCAATGAAAACTTCTTTAGTGCGGAAATATAGGACTTCGAAGTATGCTCCCCAAAGAAGGAGGAAATAGCCCAGATAACGTTTTTATTTAACTCAGAATGAAAGTTGCGGGAAGATGGAAGGAAAGAAGGTAAATAGTTCTATTACTTCCACAAAGAAGGATCAGGAAAGTCTTTCACAGATATTTAAGATACGTGGAAGAATTTTATTTTCTACTCAAAATAAATGTTTTTGTTACAGCATGCGTTTCCTACGACAAGTCAGGAGTTACATGAAGGAGCAGTGACGACCAGCAGGGAGGCGAATTAAACATCTGCCAGTAAAATACACTGAAACGGCAAAATGGGTTGGGACAGCAATACGCAATTATACAGATGGCGGTATTATCGCGTACACAAGGTATAAAAGGGCAGTGCTTTGGCGGAACCGTCATTTGTTCTCAGGTGATTCAAGTGACGGCGGGGTCAGGGATTTTCTCTGCCTCGTGATGACTGGGTGTTGTGTGGTGTCCTTAGGTTAGTTAGGTTTAAGTAGTTCTAAGTTCTAGGGGACTGATGACCATAGATGTTAAGCCCCATAGTTTTCAGAGCCATTTGAATCATTTGATTCAAGTGAACGTTTCCGAGCGATCACGGCCGCACGACGGAAATTATTTAATAGACTTCGAACGCGGAATGGTAGTTTGAATTAGACGCTTCGGACATTCCATTTTGGAAATCGTTAGCGAATTCAGTATTCCGAGATCCACAGGGTCACGAGTGTATCGAGAATGCCAAATTTCAGGCATTAACTCTCACGCGGATAATGCAGTAACCGACGGCCTTCGCTTAACTACCGAGAGCAGCGGTTCTGGCGTTGGGTTGTCAGTGCTAGCAAACAAGCAATACTGCGTGAAATAGCCGACAGCCTAGACGACAGGAAAAGCATGGTCAGATTTAGTTGGTAGGAGCTGATGGCAGGGTTCGAGAGTGGCGCTGACTCCACGAAGATATGGACCCGTGTTGTCAGCAGGGCACTGTGAAAGTTGGTGGTGGCTCCATAATGGTGTCGGTTGTGATTACGCGGAATGAACTGGATCTTCTTGTCCAACTGAACCGACTGGAAATGGTTATGTTGGGCAACTTGCAGACCATTTGCAGCCATTCATGGACTTCATATTTCCAAACAACAATGGAATTTTTATGGAAGACAATGTGCCGTGTCATCAGACCACAATTGTGCGCAGTTGGCTTGAAGAATATTCGGGAGAATTCGAGCGCATGATTTGACCACCCATCGTACGTTTATGGGACATAATCGAGAGGTTAGTTCGTGCACAAAATATTGTACCGGAAATACTTTCGCAATCATGGACGGCTACAGAGGCGGCATGACTTATTATTTTTGCAGGGTATTTCCAACGATTTGTCAGTCGATGCCACGTCGAGCTATAGCACTACGCCGGGCAAAAGGAGGTGTCACATGACTTTTGTCACCACAGTGTAGTAGTCTGCTGCTCATTAATATTACAAAAACAGTATGGCGGTATGTATAACAAACCTCAAATTAGGACAAAGTTTACCACATTGCTAGGTTATGCAAATGGTCAGCATTTCGGCGCAATCGCACGAAGTACGTAAGAGGAGAACCATCTATACTGTGTATAAAATAGGTCATTAAGTAATGGTTTTATCATACGGAAATTTTGTTTGCTTGTGGGAGGATATTATATTACGTCTTGACTAAGGAGCAAAAAGGTCAACAAGAACGTGTCGGATTTTGACAGAGCCTAGAGCGTGTCTTACCGAGACTGCGGTTTATCATTCCGTTAACGTTGGTTTTCATTTCATGACTGCCATGTATATATAATCGATGGATTCAGAAGGCCACACTCAACGCCAAGCAGAATTTCAATCTCTTCACGTGACTAGCACCTGAAAAGTGAGACATTATTCTCTCGTTATGGCAGAACTGTACTTCCCTATCACGTAATTCGACTCAAAAATGGGTCTGTTTGCAGCAAGCCAAGTATCCACACGGACAGTGCGCCACTTCTGATGTATCATCCCATCGACTGTCAGTACGGCAGCCACGATTGCAGTTCTCCTTGACACGACAGCGAAGCCCCGCTGACAGTGGTGCTCCCAACGACAACACTGCTTACGAAAGTGGTTCCAAGTCGTCTGTTCAGACGATTCCCAATTCTGCGCGCAACTTCATAGTGGACGTTTCCGTTTGAGGAGGCGCGGAAGAGAACGAACATTGCCAGATTGCCTCCGAAATCGTCAAGTGGGCCCATCAAGTGCCGTGATGCAAACGGAGTGCCACTGGGTACAGAACACAATCATCTCTGGTTCGTGTAGTGGTCACAGCCAGTAATTTGGTCAGTTAAACGTTAAACGTAAAATCCGTCCACAGTCTGTGGGGGGGCCTATCGGTAGCGACCGACCGCCGTGTCACCCTCTGCCAGCGGCATCATTGGATGCGGTACGGACGGGCGAGGGGCCAGCACACCGCTCTCCCGGCCTGGGGCCACTACTACTTTGTCAAGTACCTGTTCAGTTAGCATTACGAGGCCAAGTGCAACCTGTTCCAATCCTCTCACCAAAGAATAAACCCTGGCAGTACCGGGAATCAAACACGGGTCCTCAGCATGGCAGTCAGCCACGCTGACCACTCAGCTAAGGAGGCGGACGTATCGGGTCAGTATTCGTTAAATTTCTGACGTATTAAAACCGATTACTGCCCCGTGCCTTCCGTCTCTTCCCGGCGTTATCTTTCAATTAGTTAAAGCTAGACCGCATGTTGCCCGCGTTTTACTGACGTTCCTCGTTACTGTAGGTGTTCGACTTTTCCCTAGTCAAAACGTTCTCCAAATCACTCACCTACTGAAAACGTCACCATCACTCAACAGTTGGAGGTGTGTTGAAACCAAGAGGGATTAGAGCTATTGTTGCAGCTCTGTGTACTCAACATCCAACCTCTATTCTTCCTATTATAACATACAGGCACAATAAGTAAATATGTGTTACTTGCTTTCAAATGTTATCAAACACCATGAACAACTTGGCTATCCTTTCTGTGCACGGAGAGTCTGAAGTATCTCTGACAAAAATTAGCGCTGACTAGATAATGGCGTGTCGAACTGTTAATCTTTACTTGAATCTTCCTCTGTTGTTTCAAGTTGTCAGGTGCCTTCAATGAGGAACCATTCTAAACGTTTACAGGGGACTTCGGTCGTGGGTGAACTACACGTTCTTACGGTTCGTCCAAGCTGAGAGATATCTGCCTCTGTATGATGATTCGGCTGTAAAGTATACGGTATGTATATTGTAATATCCCTGGCTGTGGCCCCCAGTATTTTATTTCGCTAGAAGCTCGCCTTGATGCAGCTTGATACACGTTAAGGTGCGTATGGTACAAGAATGGAGTAAGGTACAAGCGACAGGTAGTACAGTATGTACCAGTCCCGTGGGAGAGACCGCCAACTGCATTGACATGCTTCTGATTGGCCGGCACGTTCGGGTGCTAGGCGCCAAAACGCCTACCTCCTATTATTAATTATTTATATACTTTTCATTGTATTTAACCCAGTTTTGAACATGACAATCACTCATGACTACGCTACGAGTCTATCGTTTTTGTTTATTAAATTTCACCAGGTTTGAGAAACACAAGAGTAACGATGTTGCAACCAAGTGCTTCAGACACCTTAGGGTCGCTTTGGCACGCCTGGGAGACGGAGTAATTCGGCTAGTCACTCTGTTTCGGGCGTTCTGGGGATTCGGACACGTATCTCAGTATCGTTCTTTACTTAGATGTGAATAGTCACTCGGTGTTATTCAGAGCCGGATATGTTGTACTCTATATCGGGCGTAACTTAGTTGTGAATATGTGATACTCACTCTATCTAGTGCGTACCGGAGAGCCGGACTTGTGTATCACATTTCGAAAGTTGGATGGAAAAGTTACCATAAAATTAAGAAGGCTATGTCAAGTGTAAATGTGTGAATATTGAATAATAATCAAACAGGATAAATTAACGAGAAGTGTCGAGTACCATCGTTGTCAGTACTACAAATCTTGCCCTCTGTAGATACAGACACTAACCTGGGCAAGTGGCATCCCGCAAAAAGCACAATCACAGGTTTGAAGAGACAGCGTAGCAACCTCCGCCGAAGGAGATCACACGACCGACGAGCTGTCTTCTGCGCTGGGGACATAACTTTAGAAGACAACAGGTTAGTGGAAAGAACGGTCAGAAATTCTTATTCAATCTCTCCAGCTTCCAGATCTGACTTCCAAAGGGACACATAATTTACAATATTCTCCGATCGTAACAGGTGAATCGTACAATGCTTCACAAAAATTCAATGAAACAATATAGAGCCTTTTCGCTTGTTTACGCACATAACGTTACATTTATTTATTTTCTCGTTCGGAAACGAAACATTTTGAAAAAATATTCATTTCTGTATGTACTACAGCTTCGAATTAAAAGAGGCTGTTCATTCCCCGAGGAACAGATCTCTAACATCTTAAGCAATAATTTCATTAAGAAAAGGAAGCTTTAACTATTTCATTGCTGAAAGTATACTAGAAGCTCTCATGTTATAAATATTGTTGCGGACACTTCATTTCATATCTACGTTTTCGAATCGGGAGTACATAGTACTAACGCAGAGAAATGCCTCCATTTTCTCTCCTATTGTGTGCTATTTGCAGTGTCTGCCCCCTGCCACCCCATAAGCTTCAAGGCAGGAGTCAAATACTTTCTTGTGACATTGATTACAGTCACCAAGGAGCATTCCGTTACAGAGCGTTATATTGCATTTACTTCTAACAATATCCACACACATTATTAAAAAAATGTGTGTGTGTGTGTGTGTGTGTGTGTGTGTGTGTGTGTGTGTGTGTGTTTCACATCTCCTCCTACGCCACTAGACTGATTTCAAACCGAGCGAGGTGGCGAAGTGGTTAACACACCGGACTCGCATTCGGGAGGACGACGGTTCAATTCCGCGTTCGGCCATCCTGATTTGGGTTTTCCGTGATTTCCCTAAATCGCTTCAGGCAAATGCTGGGATGGTTCCTCTGACAGGAAACGGCCGACTTACTTCCCCATCCTTCCCTAATCCGATGAGACCGATAACCTCACTGTTTGGTTTCTTCCTCCAAATCAAGCCATCCAACCAACCGATTTCAACCAAACTTGGTACATATATACATTACCTCTAGGGACCATCAGCTGTGGTTGTAAGAATCACCTACCTAATGGAAGGTGGGAATGAAAAAGATGTGTAGCCCGCGACGCGTGATTTACCCGAATTTATTCATCCAGCATTTGAGTACGAGAACACTTAGCGACATGCAACGAACTTCACACATAAGTTTAAACCTTTTCGAAACTTTTTATCGCTGACGGCCACTGAAAATGATGAAAACAAAAAGTTTGTTATTTTTATTCCACTGCTCATGCAGTGAAAATAACCGAGGAAGCATGACGTTATAAATTATACCTTCCAACAGTACTCGCGACACATTTTACCAACAGTATGCACATATGCCGATGGATGTAACTACAAAA
This sequence comes from Schistocerca piceifrons, assembly GCF_021461385.2. Lineage (NCBI taxonomy): Eukaryota > Metazoa > Arthropoda > Insecta > Orthoptera > Acrididae > Schistocerca > Schistocerca piceifrons. The sequence goes on from NC_060139.1 coordinate 507,692,422, forward strand.
TTGTATCACTGTAAATATATAGTTCAATAGGCATGACATCATAAACAATGCGGAAATTTCGCAGAAAATATCCACATACGCGGGAAAAAGCACCCACAAAATTATATGATGGTGCCACACACAATTCAGGAGATATGACATCATGAACAGTGAGATGGGTTATTACTCCGTTGCAACAAACTTCATTTGCAACACACTTTGCAGGCAGTATCCCAATATGTCGCTGAATGTACCTACAGAATATCATTCCACGATAAACAGTTAAGGAGTAATGACTTCATGAACATTAAGCACAAGGCTGGACCCTGCGTGGTACGGGCGTGGCCCACAGCTGTAAATACTTGGGAAACGCGGCGTTTCTGTGCTAGTTATCAATATATCATGGAAATACTAAATGTTGATAACACACATAACAAAAGCGTCCATTCTAAGAACCCTAACTGTAAAGTTAAAAAAACTTGTTTTTGTTACTTTTATCCACTGCTGTCAGTGTTTCTTCAGTGAATGTATTACTTCCGTAAAACTGAAGAATAGCCGCCTTCAGTCACAAACTGTGACTTTATTTTACTGTACTTCGAAAGCACGTAACCGCTACTGGAAACAGATCTGGAAAAACTGATGTAGACCGTCAGAACCCCTGAAGATGAGGCCCCAGGGCTCGATATGAATCATGTATTGAAATAAAATCACGATTTTTGACTGAAGGCGGCTGTTCTTCGTTTTACGAAACTAGTGTTTCTTCGTAATATTTGCATCACTGGTAGCGCCGAGAACAGTATCGATCCTGATCCGAAACCGGTGTTGTTAAATATCGTCGACACACTGATAAATCCATCCACACTGCATATGAGCCATACAATTAAAACTAATTTACGAGTCCAATGATCTCTGATCTATAGGACAAGAAATGAGGCATGGAGACGAGTGGTGGTAAGAGATGGTGGCGGGGGGCCGTGTAAAATGGTTGATCCCACCAACTGTTATTACACAGATAACGGCACCTTTTTCCGCGTCATCGAAAAGTAAATTTTGTTACCTAGCAACCTTAACGGTTGGAGGGGCGTGCAGTATCGATTGTCGTGACGGGTGAGCACGCCGATGCGCCGCCTACACCCACACAGGTGCCACTTAGAGTGACTCGATGATATCCACAGCTGAACGTAACCTGTAGTACCGCGAGCGGTTCATGATATTCGTATAGCGAGACTGTTGACCGCATCGATTGCTTGAGCCATGTTTCGTGTGCCCAGGATTTGGCAGCGCTGCGATGGTCGTAAAAACTCAGAGGTGTTAGCTGCTTGGAGAGATCGTATAACGTAAGGATCCTGAGTGGTTTCTTCTTCTTTTCTTTTTTTTTCTTTCTTTTCAATGTAGGCATCAAATACCATCAACACGCAAACACCCAATGTCGAAGTTAGTTTACTGAAGCATATACTGCAGAGCAGTATTGCTGTTCTGGGGAGCAGTTACTCAACTGTGTCGCTCAGGTACTCAGGTGGGCTCTTGTATGTCAGCGTTGACCACCACCCCAGCGGGATCGAACAGTTCTTTCCGGTGTACCCCGAAAAGACTGTGAGAGAAAAGCAGCAATTCAGTTATGGGACGAACTTCAGGTCAGACTGACTGCAAAGCCTCTAAGCAAACCTCGTAATATTTTTCGCGTACTTGACTAGTCGCGCCAGAGGTCATAAGACAACCATCGTAATCTACCGAATAAAGCAATGTCAATGGATCAAGAATCTGGGATTTCACGAAAAATAAAATGTTCTAGTAACCTTTAACACAGTTTTCAATTAACTTCACTGTCATCTAATCACACGAACATTTATTGAAATTACTCATGCAAACGCAATACTTTCGCAGAAGGGCGTATATCTGTCACCAAGCAATCCACTGCCGTTACATAAGAGGTAAGTAACTGATTTGGAGAAGGGAGTAATGGGTAATGAAAACCACAGCTTCACAGCAATATAAATAGTGGAGCTAAATAACCAGGCAACAATAGCTGTTCCGAAAAACCAATCTGCGACTGCCACTGGTAATAGGAACGTAATGGTAGACACAGAATATGCAGGCCAAAACGTACGTTATGTAAGTAGGCTGTTTAGGTTTTTATGTTGGTAACCCCACGTAGCGCTCTGTATGAAAATCACTGACTGTGTTGCGTGTAGCCTGTGGCTGGTTGGCATTGTTGGTATATTCGCTATTGTAGTGTTGGGCAGTTGGACGTGAACAGCGCGTAGCGTTGTGCAGTTGGAGGTGAGCCGCCAGCAGTGGTGGGTGTGGAGAGAGAGATGCCAGAGATCTGAGTGGTTGCTATAAGCGGACGATCTGGACGTGTGCCAGCCAGAAAAAGGAAATTTGTAAATATGGATTTCATGAATTGATGACTTTTGAACACTATTAAGGTAAATACATTGATTGTTCTCTATCGAAATCTTTCATTTGCTAACTATGCCTATCAGTTGTTAGTGCCTTCAGTATTTTGAATCTTTTATTTAGCTGGCAGTATTGGCGCTCGCTGTGTTGCAGTAGTTCGAGTAACGAAGATTTTTGTGAGGTAAGTGATTCATGAAAGGTATGGATTATTGTCAGTCAGGGCCATTCTTTTGTAGGGATTATTGAAAAGTCAGACTGCATTGCGCTAGAAGAAAAATATTGTGTGTCAGTTTAGTGACGATCAGAATAAGTAAAAGGAGAAATGTCTGAGTACGTTCAGTTCTGCTCAGCTGTTTGAAAATCAAATAACGTAGTTTACCAGCACAGTCATTCATAATTTTCTAAGGGGACGTTACAATTAGAGGGGAGAGTTTTACGAGATAGAAACTGAGACATCAAAGTCTGCAGACATATTAACAGTGGCGATTGTTGCAGAAACCACAACAGTGATATATCAACAGATGTTTGGTCACTGGAGACAGGAATACTTAGTCGGTCGTTGCGGCCGAGCGTTCTAGGTGCTTCAGTCCGGACCCGCGCTGCTGCTACGGTCGCAGTTTCGAATGCTGCCTCGGGCATGGATATGTGTGCTGTCCTCAGGTTAGTTAGGTTTAAGTAGTTCTGACTTAAGAAGTTAAGTGCCATAGTACTCAGAACCATTTGCACCATTTGTGAAGAATGCCTAAGACATAATGTGCATGATCCGTCCAGGTAGGGAAATGCTTCTGGAGAACTGACAAGTCTTGTAATGTAGTTATATTTATTAGTTACTTTTATCACTTGTCACAACCCAAAAGGGAGCATAAGTAATCCGCCCAGTGGATGGACAACTTCTCCGGTTATCAATGGAACACAAAGATTCTGGTTAGTCATCAGAAAGATGTGTAATATGGAGGCCATCAGATATATCTCCATGTCTTTTAAACGTCATTAACCCCAAGGAAGAGAACAAAAAATGCGCACATTGATGACATGTTCTTTGGTTGCGTGGTAGGGCTGTTTTTCACAATGGCGGCTCGTTCGGATGAAGTGGGAGAAAGGACGTTCAGTTGAAATTCAGAAGGGATGAGAAAGATATCGTCGTTGCGGAATCTCGTGCAAAATCGACCTTCCCAGGAAACTTAGGAGTAGTATACCTACAAGATCTAACTAGGTTGAGAACATGGGAGAAACCAGTAGAGAAGATTCTCTGAGTCATGATTTGCTTATTGTTTAGTTACATAGTTCTTTATTCTTGTGTATCACTGTTTTGTCTGATTATTTTAGGCTTCCATCGAAACACACGAACAAATTTACTGAATCGTTTTACTGTTTTCACTTAATATTTTTTTTCCGTATTTCTTGTGGATATATCGCTAATTCTTACAACAGTTCCAATTTATGACAACGCGGTCTGTGTATCTGATGTAGAAATTTAGTTCTGTCTGTCCTATGTAAAACATGGACCATTTCCTGACATGCTATTTTATGAATTACCGAATCTGAATATGGGCCATGATTACACTTCACTTTATGTACTAGATTCTCCTGTAGTGCATTAGGAATCTAACTTTCCCTTATGTGTACTGAAGATATTTCCAGCATTTTATGATACAATGTGTGGGGTAGTAAATATTTGTTTTATCTTTTTCTTTCAGTGGGGTTTATATGTGGATCCTGCTTTACTCTGCCCTGCAATGAGACAATATTCAAGGCAGTGTAGTCATTCGAAACTGCCATCTGCTTCGCTTTGTTCATTTCCTTTGCATGTTTTTACAGTCACAGGCTTTCACCAACCATTTTAACGGATAAAATAAAATCAAAAGGATTAACACCGTGCAGCTACGCTGGGTGTGATAGCGTGGTTTTTCACGACCATCTGGAAGGTACAGAACATCGACTCTTAAAGCTAGTGCATTTGACACCCTTAAATGTGTACAGAGTCAAGATTCGGTATCGGACCATTGCTTCTCGCAGGCAGTTCGTAGCCAAATGCGCCAATCTTTTGATTTATACTCTCTGATTGAAAGTATTCGGACACCTATTAGCGAACATCAACATGGGGTGTGTCTACCCTTCGCCTTTATGATGGCTTTAAGTTTGCAGGAGACACTTTCAGTGAGGTGTCTGAATGTCTGTGGAGAAATGGCGCACATTTTTCCTCAAGAGCCGAAGCTGCTGGTATCTGTGGCAACGTAGACGTCCTTATTATTCCTTAATATGTTCCATATGGTTCAGTTCGGGACTGTGACCAGATCAGTCCACTTGTGGAATGTTGTTGTCCACAAACCACTACTTTACAGATGCTGTTTCGGCACGGTGCACTGTTCTGCTGATATAGTCTCCGAACTGTTCCTCTACTGTACACAGTACAAAATGTTGTAAAACGTGTTCTTATCCTTCCTCATTTAACATTTTTGAAGTGCAATACGGGGAGCACACCCTAACTACGAGAAACACACCCACACCAAATCCTCACCGCCTCTGTACTTCTCTGTTGACACTACACATTATGTCAGGTAACGTTCTCCATGGATTCGCCAAACACACACTCTTCCCTCGGATTTCCAAAGAGTATCGAATGATTCATGTATCCAACTGGCTCTGAGCACTATGGGACTTAACATCTGAGGTCATCAGTCCCCTAGAACTTAGAACTACTTAAACCTAACTAACCTAAGGACATCACACACACATCCATGCCCGAGACAGGATTCGAACCTGCGACCTTAGCGGTGGCGCGGTTCCAGACTGAAGCGCCTAGAACCGCTCCGCCACTCCGGCCGGCTTCATGAATCCAAAACACTCGTTTCCGGTCATCCACTGTCCAGTGGTGTCGCTCTTTATAACACCTCAAGCCCCGCTTAGTACTGGTTATAAAATAGTTTCACTTGTGAGAAGCTGCTCGACCACTCCACCAAATTATTTCTAACTCCTTAGGCGGAGTCATTGTGCTAGCTGGACTGTTGGTATCACTTTGGAACTCAAGAGGGATTCCGTCTGCTGATTTCATGCGATTTTTTTTTTACAACCATCCTGAGGCGTGGCCGGCTCGCGTTGATACCATTTGTTTTTTGGCATTTTTTCGCAATCGAGTGGCATCTTATCTCTCCCCAACTTACTGACATAATGAGTTGCTGACTTGCCTCCGTCAGTGGCAGCAGCAGCGCTTATCGATACTAGTACTGCTGTACCATCTTTGGTGTGACCGCTGTATTTCCGTTTGGTGATGTGTGTGGCAGTCGGTCGGCTGGGACAGAGCAGCGAGGAAGTCTCCGTGGCATGGGGTCAGGCTGGGATCGCTGGCGGCATGAACTCGCGGTCGGATTGTGAGGCGCTAACTGCGAGATCTACAAAGTTAGTTGCCCACCGAACCTGGACACTGAAGTTGAGAGATCAGTTAACCTGTTATGAAACCTCAACTGCCGTGACATCTCTTCAGTGATTGCCGGTTGTTGCTTCCTGGGCCGTTCCGGCTTGCAGCGGCGTATGGTGTGTTGGAGTCGGCAAAATTTTGCAGCCGTCTTCCTGTATGGTCTTTAACTATTAAATTAGTTGTTACTTATCAGTGAAGTGCACCAGCGGTATTTTGTGCCTTGTGGCCGTTAACGCCCCAGTTACCTGCCCTGGTCGTTAGCGAAGTTTGCGGGCAGTGTGTTTTTCCTCGCCGTGTTGATGCTGTCCAGCAAGGCATGTAGTTCGACAGCCTTTTAGTTGTTTGTTCATATTTTTTCTTAAGAGTTGTTATTGTGCCTTGGCTGTTTTTAGACTACTATTTTGAAGACTTAGTGCGGCTTGTATCTTCGTCCTCGGCTGATATTTTCAGCTGTCGTACCGTTGGTTGGGCAGAAGGGAAATGTTTAGGTTGTTGGTCAGTCCTTCGGCTGTCCCTGAGTCGGGTTGCCATCCGATTATTTAACCTTACTCTTGGCTGCCTCTCTCACCTCGCCTTACGTTACGTTAAAGCTACCTCCTCAGGCCGACCCTCGGAACACTTCTGAGCACCACTGTTCTGTTGATTTTAGATTGTGATTTTCATTTTAGTCTAATGTACTGTGCAAGGCCTTCAGCTGTCTATTAATTTAGTTTGTTTTGATTTTAAATAAGGCCTTCACCCGACTTAAATTAAAAAATTTGAAGACTGATTTGTTTAAAAACTAAAATTTTGAAAGTATTCTCTATCTGTAGTTCTTGTTATCTAGGCCCAAACTCCTGAGTTTTTCATTGTCCAGTGTGTGGCCTTCAGTCGAGCTTTTACGTGAAATGTTTTAAAGATAAGGCCTTCAGCCCTCTTAAATTAAACTTTTGAAAATTGATTTGTTTAAAACTAATTTTTTAGAAATTTGCTCAATCTGAAATTCTTGTTATCCAGGACCTATGCCCTGAGCTGTTCAGTGTCTTTTGTGTGGAATTCAGCCGAATATTTAAGTGAAATATTTTTTAAAAAAATAAGGCCTTCAGTTGCGTGTATTCTTTGAAGCAATTTTTTTTATAACTTGTGTTCAGGCCATCAGCCGTTCTTGCTTTTGGTGTGGTTCTAGGCCTTCAGCCCAGGAGGTATCGCAAGGTTTCTTAACTAGGCCTTCAGCCGTATTGTTTTAATTTGATCCTTTTAAGGCAATGTGTAATTAAGTGGTTCTTAGGAAAATAAAATTTGTGTCAATTATTCAAAAAGAGTCTTAATCCCATTTATTATTATAATACCGGTAACCAGTTTCAACCCGACGTAGGGGTCATCTTCTGGGCGTTTACACCATTGGTCGACTACTGGTGGTGTCACTCCTGTCTACATCACGACCGTTATGTAGACAGAAGGGACACCACCAGTAGTCAACCAATGGTGTAAACGCCCAGAAGATGACCCCAACGTCGGGTTGAAACCGGTTGACGATATAATAATAATAAATGCGATTAAGACTCTTTTTGAATAATTGATTAATCATTCTAATCGCTGCTTCATCTCCACAGCCATGTTGTCCTAAAATTTGTGTGTTTTGTGCAACTAACAGTAACTGATTACGGCCCCCTCCACAACTGTAACATGATCCAAAAAAAAAAATGGTTCAAATGGCTCTGAGCACTATGGGACTTAACATCTATGGTCAGAGAGCCCCTAGAACTTAGAACTACTTAAACCTAACTAACTTAAGGACAGCAAACACAACATGATCCGCTCTATCCTGCATATCCAGATTTCACATCCTCTGTAACACTCTATGATGCCCGGCCGTCAGCAGGTGTACGAGGTCTGGCTGGTCTTGGTTTAGCTGTGGTTGTTCCTACCGGTTTCCACTTCACAGCCACATCATCAACAGTCGACTTGGGCAGCTTTACGAGGGGTGAACGTCCCTGATGGACTTCTTACTCAGGTGACTTGTTCACTTTCTAAGTCACTGCGCTCTTCCGATCGATTATTATGCTGTTTTACTTCTCTACTGACAACACAGTAACCCTCGCTTCATTTTGTACCATTGAATCCGCATCTCTTCGCACTTAGTGTTCAATTCGGGATTAGATTACTGGTATGATGATACTTTTCATCAGATGGTTTACGCAGCACTCAAAGGCTCATCTTGTTCTCACTTATTCCCAACCGTAGTCGAGACTGCCACGTTTTGAACGACTACGGGAAACCTGTACAAAAACTGCCCCGAATACGGCAATGAGACACATTCAGAAACAGGGGCATTCGCAACTACGTCCGCTCATACAGATTTAGTAATCTCTGGTGGCAAATTCCGGAATAATATCTCCGAAAATGATGCGTCGGATTTCGTTCTGAACCATCTCTCAGCATGGTATTTTTGTTTGCTGTGTAACGCTCTGACCGTCGGTGGGACGTCGAACCCCCATCTGCATAAGCAACTGACAGCATGCAGCCATCGGTAGTGAAGTATCTGCATCTTTCGACGGCCAGTTACGCACATTGACAACAAAGTGAGAAATGTTGCAGTACTGCCCCACGCTCGATCCGCAGCGTAAAATGCAGGGCGGTGGTTCGTGATACAGGAATTTAGCCGCACCTGAATCAAATGTGTTTGCTGTTCAGCACACTAGAAAATCTGAGTGTCGATTTTAGCGATTCCCGGTGCCTATTTAGGCTACTTTCAGGCTGATTCCTCAGTTGCAAGAACCAAAACTGGAGAAATATACGACACAGCACACACCACTGACTTAGCACAAAATGGAACACTGGGAGTGTCACATGGTACAGACGACAGATGAAGTCTGATAAGCTCAGTATGACACAACAGAATTACTGTTTACTAGATAGTTGCTGTTTTACATATAACGGAACTACGTAAGAAGCTGGTCGTGAATCGTGTGTTGCCGTAAAGATCCGGTGTTACAGTAAACACTGTACAATAAAAGAATGATAAGATATTAAATTAACAAGTTCGCCACACAATCGGCGCCAAAAGGAATATATTAACTAGACTAGGAGACAGGTTGATAGGACAGAGACATAAAAAACAAACTATCAGGTACTAGAGGGAGCTGCAGGGAAAACTGTAGGGGAAGACAAGATTGGATTCTATGAAACCGACGATTGAGTACGTGGACTGCAACTGTTGCCCTGAGGTGAGAAGAAATCGTGGAAGGCCCCATCAAACCAGTCAGAAGATCGATGACACTGCCACGATCAGCTACCAAGGAAGAACACACTATTTTTAGACAACACAGTTGTATGGAGATAAACAGCGATTGATTCACTTATAATCAATTATTCAAAATGACCGTCACAATCGAATTATTTATTTTGCCGCCAACCGGTTTCAACCCGCGATGGGGTCATCTTCAGGGCAATTTACACCATTTGGTCGCCCGCTGGAGTCGTCACCCTGCCTGTGTCCGGTTCAGCGTGCGACCATCGGAGGTGAGGGTATCATCTGGAGTGCCCCAGGGAAGTGTGATAGGTCCACTGTTGTTTTCTATCTACATAAATGATCTTTTGGACAGGGTGGATAGCAATGTGCGGCTGTTTGCTGATGATGCTGTGGTGTACGGGAAGGTGTCGTCGTTGAGTGACTGTAGGAGGATACAAGATGACTTGGACAGGATTTGTGATTGGTGTAAAGTATGGCAGCTAACTCTAAATATAGATAAATGTAAATTAATGCAGATGAATAAGTGTGGTTTGAGGTTTCCGGGCGCTAAACAGCGTGGTCAGATGAATAAGAAAAAGAATCCCGTTATGTTTGAATACATTAGTAGTGTAGCACTTGACACAGTCACGTCGATTAAATATTTGGGCGTAACATTGCAGAGCGATGTGAAGTGGGACAAGCATGTAATGGCAGTTGTGGGGAAGGCGGATAGTCGTCTTCGGTTCATTGGTAGAATTTTGGGAAGATGCGGTTCATCTGTAAAGGAGACCGCTTATAAAACACTAATACGACCTATTCTTGAGTACTGCTCGTGCGTTTGGGACCCCTATCAGGTCGGATTGAGGGAGGGCATAGAAGCAATTCAGAGGTGGGCTGCTAGATTTGTTCAAAATGGCTCTGAGCACTATGCGACTTAAATTCTGAGGTCATCAGTCGCCTAGAACCTAGAACTCAAGAAACCTAACTAACCTAAGGACATCACACACATCAATAGCTACTGAGGAAATTTGGAGAACCAGCGTTTGAGGCTGACTGCAGTACAATTTTACTGCCGCCAACTTATATTTCGCGGAAAGACCACAAAGATAAGAGAGATTAGGACTCGTACAGAGGCATATAGGCAGTCATTTTTCCGTCGTTCTGTTTGGGAGTGGAACAGGGAGAGAAGATGCTAGTTGTGGTACGAGGTACCCTCCGTCACGCACCGTATGGTGGATTGCGGAGTATGTATGTAGATGAAATGGTGTAAATTGCCCTGAAGATGACCCCATCGCGGGTTGAAACCGGTTGGCGGCAAAATAAATAATGCTATTGTGACTGCCATTTTGAATAACTGAGAAAACATTGCGCCACCGACGCTCAGTGGCCCTCGCCCAAAATTTGAACTATTTCTGTGCCAACAAATACCAGCGCCCTTACTCCTCTGCCGGAAAACCTCGTCGTATAACGTCCATGTGACGTCTCACCTCACTGTCCACTCCACTTTCTCGACGCTGTAGGAGACGTTGTGGCGCTAGAGGGTGCAATCGACCACTGACACTAGCGTCTGAGCCAGGATGATCATTGATTCCTCACATGCGATCCATGAAGTAAGAGCGACAATTAGAAAATCTAGATGCTTTCAGTCGCAACCTGTGTTCACGTGTCGGGGGCTTCGCTCCTTGTTGAGCCTACAAGTGAATGCGTATGGTGCAAACTTGGACATACGAGCCCCGTTACGAGTATTTCGGAGCTCCGCGCTGTTGAGCGTGGAGTATGAATGAAGAGCGCTGCGTGTGGAGTGCGTGCACGGGGCCGGCAGCGGGTGTCGCGGTGACGCACCGAGGCCCCTCCCCGCTCGCAGCTTTGTGCGCGCCCGACACGGACCCCCGCCCATTGTTCGAGATCACTGGCGCTCCCAGCTGCTCCAGGGCTGTACACACTGCCGCTCCGAGCTGCATCGGGCCAACTGCGGCTGTCGTGTAAACACCTTGCGGGCCGACACACCAAGGTTTCCTTCTACTCTAATAGCACATTTCCGCTGAACTGGAAATAAAGTCACATGCTTCTTTACAGAGCGTAGGGGAACGATGCGGGAGACCCGCACCGCCGTACTAGGCAAGATCGTGATGGAGGTGGTTTGCCGTTGCCTTCCTCCGACCGTAATGGGGATGAATGATGATGATGAAGACGACACAACAACACCCAGTCACCTCGAGGCAGGTGAAAATCCCAGACCCCGCCGGGAATCTAACCCGGGACCCCGTGCTCGGGAAGCGAGAACGCTACCGCGAGACCACGAGTGGCGGACTCCGCAGAATTACATTTGTACTATTGTACTGCTAACCGATTCGTTTTAACACTTTGAGAACGCATGGTTTCTGCCTGAAACCACTACTATATTAATTTTTTCGAAGTACACGGAATTTAGAATGAAACCACAAATGCTGTTGCAAGACAGACACCTCTAGAGCTACTCTCAAGTGCTTCTAAAGGTCGTGCATTGTAGCATTCACTTACAACTTTCAAAGCAACAGTCAGAAGAGAGACTATGCTACGTGACTGTAAGAGAATGTGAAATGCGTTTTTTTTTTTATAGTGGCAATGTGGAGGATATCATTAACAGTGAATGCAAGAATATCTAAAGCTATTGTAACGTTAACTGAATCCGCACTGCTGCCTTTATGGGTCCAGAATGAAATTTTCACTCTGCAGCGGAGTGTGCGTTGATATGAAACTTCCTGGCAGATTAAAACTGCGTGCCAAACCGAGACTCGAACTCGGGACCTTTTCCTTTAGCGGGCAAATGGTTTCGAAATGAAGCCACAACGGCAGAATGTAGTTTTGATACAAAATTTATTAAAAGATGTTCAAATGTTTGTGAAATCTTATGGGACTTACCTGCTAAGGTCATCAGTCTTTAAACTTACACACTAATTAACCTAAATTATCCTAAGGACAAACACACACCCCCATGCCCGAGGGAGGACTCCAACCTCCGCCGGGACCAGCCGCACAGTCCATGACTGCAGCGCCCCTAGACCGCTCGGTTAATCCCGCGATGCAAAAAAAAATTATTAAATTTGAGGCCCATTCTTGCCTGTTATTTAGGACTATAATTTATTTTAAGCATTATGAGTTCATGGAAGTTCTGAGATGTCAGATTGCTTCTAGGAAAAATATGAATTTCCTTTCAAACACATCACATAAAAATGATCGGTTGTTTGAAAACTTTATGCCCCAGTGCACCAAAGTAAAACAGCTTCCCTAAAACGATTGATTGTTTAATTTTTACCAATTTCTTCTTCTATTTGTTGCTTACTATGATAATGAAGGTTACTTTTGTGAAAAATTTTAAAATCGTAGCTTTTATCGTATTGTTGGGACCCAAGGATTAGAAACGCCGTTATGTTAATTTCGTTTGGGTGAAATCACACAGTGCGGTCGATCACTGGCAATGAACCTGTTAACCAGTCAGCCACAGAAACTGCTGTGACAGGACATTACCAACTGGACTGCTATCCCAAGCACGGATTACCGTTATGTCCTACACAGAAGCACGACGGAAGGCGGGCAATGCGAATGGGAGGAAACAAGACACAGAGGCAAGAAGTAAACAATAATTCAACCGTCTGTCCCCTACTCCACTACATCTCGTACGAATTCGATCGAGACATATCGCCTCTCTAATAGCTACTTTCAGATTTAACCACGGATGATTCCATAAATATCTTCAGAAAATGCTCATTGTGTATACAGTCTTTTGCTCTTGTGGGGAAGAGGAGAACGCAGAACACCGTTTCTTTGATTGCCCTTGACTACATGGAGGCACTAAATTCATGTTTTGTAAAAATCTGATCATACTCCGGCTGCAGCCGTGATTGGGAACTTCGCGTTAGGGCACTGAAGCTCACACTCCGAGATGAAGCGAACGTTTCATAAAAGACTTTGGTCTTCCCGGTGCAGCTAAGTTTAGTCGATATACATAATTGCGTAGTTGGCCATAGTTGTTTATCCAGAAACGTTCGCTTCATCTCGGGGTGTGAGCTTCAGGAAACACGATCGAAACAGGAATTTAAGACCCAACGGAACCGACCGGCCGCCGTGCCATCCACAGACCTTAGATGTCACCGGATGCAGATACGGAGGGGCATATGGACAGCACAACGCTCTCCTGGACGTTGTCAGTTTTCGAGATCGGTGGCCGCTACTTCTCAGTCATGTAGCTCCTCAACTGTCCTCACAAGATCGAGTGCACCCCGCTTCCCAACAGCACTCGGCAGCCTTAGGTAGGTTTGACAAAAGCGACAACAAACTGAGTTGTTCCTGTGATGTTTGGTTTGTGTGGTGCTCAACTATGCGGTCATCAGCGCCCGTACAAAGTCCCAATCTTTACAAAGTCCAATTTTTACACAATCCAATCTAGCCGCTGTCACGAATGATAATAATGACGATGATGATGATATGATATGATTAGTACATCACAAACACCCAGATCCCAGGCAGAGAAAATCCCCAGCACGGCCGGGAATCGAACCTGGGACACCGTGATCCAGAGGCAGCAACGCTAGACCACGAGCTGCGGACACGTTGTTCCTGTGACAACCTACTACTACCGTTTGCTTCAGTTATTGCCATGCTATCGAGTTTATGCTGTCTATAAAGGATTTTACGAGCGATGTGTGTGAATCTGGCGGTCGGCAGGAAGTCTGTATATTTACCCATCAGTGCAAAAGTGCAGTTTACTGTTGTTCATGTTGGTTTTCACAGCTAGTTCGGACGAGCAAAATACCATCTTCAATCACAAGAATCGAAATAGTTCTTCGGATAATAGATAAAAATCGTTTCATGAATAAATTTCAGATTAATTATATTCGCAATTTTGTCGGCCACCATATCTGTCGTGACTGCACAGTACGATGAACTGTGTAGCGTCCTTGGCCAATAGCATCTATTATTCGTCGTGTATATCGGTTTATAGCAGCTTATCTTAGCGCTCGTTCTATATACAGGGACCAAGGCTCGTGCCATAAGCGTATATGTGCATGAAGAACTGCTAAAGTCGACTAATATACGCTGATGAGCCAATATATCATGACCTCTGTCCACCGCGAGACTGAATGTCTCCTGTGACGTTGCTAACACGGAACGTATACAAGCAGAGCAGAGCAAAATGAACAATCATTGTGGTGACGGTACACGCCGCAAATGGAGAAGATCAACTGACCTAAGCGACTTTTACGATGTGCAGACCGTTATGACGCGGCAGTTGGAAACTCTCCACTCGAAAATGACAAAGTTGGTGTGCTGTTCGCGCGCTGCTGTCGTCGATCATCGATAATTTGTCGACAGCGGTCGACCACCGCAAGCATGCTGCAAGTCAACGCAGTGTCACCGACGGCGCCAATCCGGAGGCGGCTTGAGCCACGCCGCTCGGACTTTCGAGGCACTGAATACGGTCGCGCGGGACAAGCAAGACGCTTCAGTTTGGTGGGTGTTCTGCATTTGCTTCCAGAGCTCTGCTGAGCTTATATGATACTAGATTATACCGAATGTTGAGGCGCGCCCTGCGGACGGGGGTTTCCAGGAACATCTCGTTCTTTGGCTTTTGTTGCCCTTCGTAACATCTGTCACAATAGCTAATTACAGGACGTGTATACAGCCACTTTGGCTGCATAAAATTTTGTCAATTGACCACGGTTTCGGTTGTACTGGAGAAATCATCAGAACAAAAAGACATATGGAATACATGTAATCATACCATGGTTTAAAACGTCTGGCCAAAAGCGCTCTCGTCAAACAGAAATGTCATAGGACATACGCTGTTTGAAGAGAGCACTTTTGCTCAGACGTTTTTAACCATGGTGTTATTACCATCATTCCATGTAACTTTATATTCTGATGACGATTGCCCTCGTCCGATCGAAACCGTAGTGGCTGTATATACGTCCTGTAATTAAATAGCATACGGTTGCTGGATCACGGCCAATCAAATGTTTGAAAGTTCAAGTTTCAAATCTGTTTCCGGACAGTCGCTGCTATGCGTTCTGTGGCACGCAGAACTTCTCTCTGGATTTTGTTAATGAACTATGAACAAGCTATGTGGGAGAGGACTGGTTCCAGTGCTTCGATCGAGTAGACGTGTCTGAGGCTAATTTGCTGCCTTCTTACAGCCAATCGCCTTGATAATTTCTGAATTTAGAAAGTTTGACGATTTGCCAGAGTCGCAGTACAATAGACACAGGAAATATTTGTTGGTGTACAAGAATAACATATGAAAATACAGTATTCCTTAGTTATGGAAAGGTAAATTTCGTTTCGATTCCAACTGAAACTGCATATAACAAACCCAACGTGTTGCTCATTAGAATAAATCCTCGGAGAAGTGGAATCTGGCAGTAATCCAAGAGCCTGCGTGCGGTCAGAACTTTTCTGTGAGGACTTCAGAAAAATGTTTCTCTCTTTTTTAAGTTTTTTACTTGGACGGAGAGTTCTTATCAGAATCCAGTCTCGATTATTGTCACTGTATGGACAAATTCTGGCTATCACGAACATTCTTAGTTTACTTACGAGTTGTAGCCTATGACGAACTGAACAGTGAGACGCAGAGTAGCAGAAAACTCTTTTCGCTGAGCTTCAGTATTCCTGATGGCAACTTTCAACGCCAGACAAAGACGTAACTTTACAAGTGCACAACTTCACACGATGAACTTAACACAAATGTTTTTCTGAGTTCTCAACGAATAGTTAACACACTATCAGAATCATTCATCAGAGATTTAATTCTTCAATCATTCAGAATATTACCCAGATTCAGATTTCACATTTCAAAGTAAAGAGTAAAGTACATTAACGTTTTCGGGCAGATCAGATTAAAACACACTGAGATGACGTCATGGGATAGCGATATGCATGTATACATGTGGCGACTGTATAAAAGGGAAGCTCCGCTGTCGTTTGGATGCAGGTGATCGACGTGAAAAGGTTTCCGACGCAATTCTAGCCGCACGACGGGAATCAGCAGACTGTAAACACGGAATGGTTGTCGAAGCTAGCCGCATGGTACATTCCATTTTGGAAATTGTTAAGGAGTAGGCCTACAATATTCCGAGATCCACAGTATCAAGAGTGCGCAGAGAATACCACATTTCAGGCATTGCCTCTCACCACGGACGACGCAGCAGCCGCGGCCTTCACTTAACGACCGAGAGCAGTGGTGTCTGCGAGGAGTTGTCAGTGCTAACAGACAATCAACGCTGTGTGAAAAAACTGAAGAAATCAATGTGGGACGTACCAGAAACGTATCCGTTAGGGCAGTGCGGTGAAATTTGGCGTTAAGGGGCCGTAGAGCAGACAACGACATTAGTGTGTTGCTAACGGTATGATATCGCTTACAATGCCTCTCCTGGGCTCGTGAGGTCATCGGTTAGACCCTAGACGACTGGAAAGCTGTGGTCAGATGAGTCACGATTTCACTTGCTGAGATCTGATGGTAGAGTTCTAGTGTGGTGCAGACCCCACGAAACCATGGACCAATGCTGTCAACAACGGACTGTGCAAAATGGAGGTGCCTCCGTAATGTTGTGGGTTGTGTTTACATGGAATGGAATGGGTCCTCTGGTCCAAATGAACCAATAATTGACTGGAAAAGGACGCTTTTTGCAGCCATTCACTGACATCATGTTCCCAAACACCGATGGATTTTTTATGTATGTTGATGCAAATCATGTCACCGAGCCACTGTTGTTGGCGATTGGTTTGAAGAACATTCTGGACAATTCGAGCGAACGATCTAGCCGCCCGGTTCCCCCGACGAGGAACCCGTCGAAAATTTGTGGGACTTAATTGAGAAGTCAATTTGAGGAGAAAATCGTGCACCGGCGACACTTTTGCAATTACAGATGGTGGTAGAGGCAGCATGCCTCAATATTTCTGCAGGTGACTTCCAACGAGTTGTTGAGCCCATGACACATCGTTCCTACATTATGGCGGGCTAAAAGGGGTCCGACAGGATATTAGGAGGTATCCTATGACTTCTGCCACGTAAGTGTATACAGTGTTTATCTTTGATATGTCAAGATCAGCAGTTCAATAACTCAAAAATCGTAATTGTTTTTAGTCAGTTGAAATTCAAATAAAAACGCTTTCACTCGTCCACCGTAAACAATATCTGAGCACCGAGTCTTCACACGCGGAGTGGCCGCGTGGTTGGAGGCGTCATGTCACGAATCCTGCGGCCCCTAGCCCCGGAGGTTCGAGTCCTCCCACGGGTATGGTGGTGTGTGTTGCTCTTAGCGCAAGTTGTTGTATGTTAACCGGGGACCTAGAAACGACAGAGAATCTCCGTCCCCGGCGCAGCCGCTGTGGTCCGCAACCCCACGATGACTACCGCAATCCACTTCACCCCTCCACCGCCCCACCGCCCCACACCGAAACCAGGGATATTGTGCGGTCCAGCCCCCGGTGGACCCTCCCAGGGAACGTCTCACACCAGACGAGTGTAACTCCTATGTTTGCGTGGTGGAGTAATGGTGGTGTACGCGTACGTGGAGAACTTGTATGCGCAGCAATCGCCGACATAGTGTAGCGGGGTAAGGGGAACCAGCCCGCATTCGCCGAGGCGGATGGAAAACCGCCTAAAAACCATCCACAGACTGGCCGGTTCACCGGACCTCGACACCGCCGGGCGGATTCGTGCCGGGGACAAGGCGCTCCTTCTCGCTCCGAAAAACCGTGCGTTGGAGCGCTCGGCTAACCGGGCGGGCACAAGAGCAAGTGAGATTAAGTTAGTTTAAGTAGTGTGTAAGTCTAGGGACCGATGACCTCAGTAGTTTGGTCTCTTAGGAATCCACACAAATTTGAACATTTGAACACACGCAGTGTCTGCAGTGTTAGTTCAGTGGACGGGCAGACACAGTGAAGGCCACTTACACCCCTTTGCACACAGGAAGAGATGGCGCACGTCGCCGCACGTCCATCGCACAAAAACAGTCGGGTATGCAGCGGACGCGTCCGGGCTGCTCCCTGACCTTACGCACGCGTCTGTGTAAGCTCTGATTGCTGCGTGCGCACGCCCCCTCCTCATCGACTCGGCCCTCTCAGTCCCCGCCGTATCGAATGACACGTGCGGTGCTGACGCATAGCCGGCAAATAGGTCACTGGCCGCCGCGCCGTTCAGCTGCTCTGTAGCACGTACACAATTCTGCCCAGCGCACGGGTGCAGGCCGAACGTACAGTGCCGCTCGAAAGGTTTTGACAACGGCCATTGTGTCAGCTGTTTTACTGGCGTCTTTGGTCAACGTCTTTCACGTTTAATAAATAAATAATAAGTCGTATTTCATGCTTTTATAACAAATGAAATATTCTAGAAACAGTTTGGAAAATTGGAAATTTGTGGTAAGGAAGTATGGGACCAAACTGCTGAGGTCATCGGTCCCTAAGCTTACGCACTACTGAATCTAACTTTAACTAACTTACACTAAGGCCAACACACACATCCATGCCCGAGGGAGAGCTCGAACCTCGGAGGGGAGGAGCTGCGCGAACCGTGCAAGGCGCCCCATACAGGTCGGCTACCCCACGCGGCAGAAACAATTTGGTCATTGTGATTCAGGAATAAGACACTCGTTGTCTCGAGTTTAATCTTAGCAACTGGTTAAATTTTTAATGAAAATCATCAAGAATGACAGCTGAAGACTCTTCGTTCTGACAGTGGCTTTGTTAAAAGAGGGAGAAGGAGCGGACACAGGTTCGAGGACTCTCTTGTCGTTGGTGCGCGGAACTTCCCTGAAAGTATCAACAGTAGTTAACGGTGTAACTATTCAAAAGGCAATGGAAAGCACTACATTAAAAAAAAGAAAGTCTCGATCTAGATACAAGGAAAGGGAGGGGGGTGTTGGGGAAGTGGGGAGGAGGTAAGGATTTATGGTTAGACAAATATGTGGTAACAGAGACGGCAGCAGAGAATGATAGAAAGAGGAGTAGTTGTGATCCGAGTCTGTATCTACTCCTTGCAATATCTTATTGGAATCTGTCTGATCATGACGTAATCCAGTTGAAATTTTCCCCCCAGCCTCCAGCGCTTTTCCAAGTATATGTCTTCTCTTGTAATTTTTGAACAGTTTATACTCTAGTACTAGTAGAAATTTATTGCAAAGCACAGTCTTTCTTCTTTTCCAGTCCTACCACCGAGTTTATTTTCCCCTATAACACTTCAAATGGTTCAAATGGCTCTGAGCACTATGGGACTTAACTTCTGAGGTCATCAGTCCCCTAGAACTTAGAACTGCTTAAACCTAACCAATCCAAGGACATCACACACATCCATGCCCGAGGCAGGATTCGAACTTGCGACCGTAGCAATCGCGCGGTTCCGGACTGAAGAGCCTAGAACCGCTCGGCCACAGCGGCCGGCCCCTATAACACCATTTTCAGGTCCTTCCCCTACGGTAGCATCCCAGAGCACTGTATCGTGTTTACGATTAACACAGCAAGTGGATATTTCGTCCATAGGGGACTGCATTATGAGGGCTGCGACTGTTGATCAATACAAAGTTTCTGTGTCATTCGCTTGTTTATTTTGCCACTACGCGTTTTTACGGGTTACGCCATAATCTTCATGTGGAGAATTGGTTATTTATGTGGCTGGTGTTGGTCAAGAGTACAGACGTCTTTTCACAGTCTCAGACCATGGGCAGTGTATATTTTGCGTTTTTTGCTAACGATAAAAATTATTTAGGAAAGGCATTTTGGAGGTTGAAAAACGTGAATTTCTGACGCTGAGTTGTACTTAAAGGGACGGTAGAGTTGTAAAAGGTCTGCATACTGTTCCCAGATGTATGTCCTCACCAGTGCACATTGCATTTACACTGTCACTTCAAAGATGATGTACATGTTATAGGTGTTTTTTTTACCTTGGATACAGGGATAAAAGATTAAATAATTTTTACACAAATATGTTTTTCTTTTTTAAAATATATGAATGGGTTGCACCAGAAGTTTGAATTGCACACAACTCAGTTATTATATTAGGTAGTTATATATACAATTCCAAGATGAGATTTTCACTCTGCAGCGGAGTGTGCGCTGATATGAAACATCCTGGCAGATTAAAACTGTGTGCCCGACCGAGACTCGAACTTGGGACCTTTGTCTTTCGCGGGCAAGTGCTCTACCAACTGAGCTACCGAAGCACGACTCACGCCCGGTCTCACAGCTTTACTTCTGCCAGTATCTAGTCTCCTACCTTCCAAACCTTCGCAGGAGAGCTTCTGTAAGGTTTGGAAGGTAGGAGACGAGATACTGGCAGAAGTAAAGCTGTGAGACCGGGCGTGAGTCGTGCTTCGGTAGCTCAGTTGGTAGAGCACTTGCCCGCGAAAGGCAAAGGTCCCGAGTTCGAGTCTCGGTCTGGCACACAGTTTTAATCTGCCAGAAAGTTTCATATATACAATTGTTTTCCTGAATATGAATGTGCAGCAGCATTGGATATAACAAAAATTAAATTGTTATGTATATAAATATGTTTTCCTTTTGTTTTAAAAGTGTGAACGTACTGTACTAGAATATAGATACGCGCAAACTTCAACTATCATATTAATTTCTTATGTATAAAGAACTGGTCATGCGTATGTATTTTAGGCCGAACTTATTGAAGATTGAATGGGAGTGATTACATTGATTGCTGTGTATCGAAACTGTGAATGGTTTTGTCCAAGCTGTTGAAAAAGTTGATTGAGCCTGTTTTACTACTGTAGCTGAGTAGATGTTCCCAAAGTTTCTTTCTGTGTATATAGATCTCTCGTTCGTCATGTAGAGACATTCTGTGTCCTCTGTTCATTGTATGTAGTCTTTCGAGTTTGCTTTCCACATTGTGAAATGGATGGCATGTATCTTTTATATGGGAGGCTATTACAGATTTGTGCGGTTTGTTATATAGGAAGGCGTTGATGTTTTCTTTGTATCTGGTGTGTAGAAGTTACGGCCTGTTTGACTTATGTATTGAGCCAGGCGTTTACTACATATGATTTTTTATATTCCAGAGGATTAAAATTTATCTTGATTGCGTTTTAAGTTATGAGGAAGTCTTTGGCAAATTTTGTTTTTGTTTCTTTGAAATTTAATTCTTATTTTGTGTCGCTTGAAGATACTGGCAGTGTTCGGGAGATGTTACAGAGGAAGGGGATGCATGTTCCTGACTTTTGGTGGTCATTTTGTTAATTTTATTTTCATTTCTTACTAAACTCTCTAAAAGTCTGAGTTTATACCCAGCTATTTTATACTACAGCTATTTGTTTTGTGATTTTTATTTCATTCTGGATGCTTTCATTACTCTGTGGAATTTTTGGAATTCTATGGATGATTGAGCGGTAAGCTGCTAGTTTGTGCCTGTTGGGGTGGCAGGAGGAAGCATGTATGATTATGTGTGTGGTAGTTGATTTCCTGTGAATCTGTAAGGCATTTTCTATCTGGTTTTCAGATGATTATATCTAGGAAGTTAATGGCGTTATTTGTTTCCTGTTCACAGGAGATATTCTCGTGGGTTTTGTGCATATATTCTTGTGCATTTTGTTTGATGTTTGGAGGATTCTTTAACATCATTTTTGTTTTTCCCTCAATGACCAGAAATGTATCATTGACATATCATCGGTAGGACTAAACTTTTTGAATGCATATTGGCTTTTTTGTGAAAATTTGTGATCTAGGTGGCTGAGGAATAGTTCGGCTATAGTTCATGCTGGCAGCCATGGCTAACTCATTTGTTTGTTAGTAGATTTTTCTATTGAAAGGAGTAATTACATTTCAATAAAAGTTCCAGAAGGATAGTGAATTCTATGATCCCTGCCTGGGAGAGCTGCTTCTATTTTATTAGGTTCTGTTTAATAAAGGCTGAAGCATCGTGAATTGGGATGTTAGTATACAGATTTGTTACATCTCATGAAGGGGGATGTTATTACACCGATTTGTTAAATCTAGGGAGATAATTAGGCATTTGTTAGTACTGTGTATGTCTTTCAGGTCAATGGAAAATTCAACACAAACACAAAGTCATCCTGTACTACCTCGTTGAGTTTCTGAAGAATTTTGTACCAAGTGTAATGCATTGAATTTGAGATCAGTCTTGTGGAGCAATCTTTTTTGTGAGCCGTTAATTCGTATCTTACGCGTGGTGATGTTGGATTCATGCATATACATTGGTGCTTTACCCTTTCACTAAGCAGAAAGTTATTTCTGAGGAGGGCTCATTCACATATTTTAAAAAAGAAAACAACTTTTGTAGAAACTATTTAATCTTTTCTCTCTGTGTCCAACGTAACCAAACATATCTGTAACACGTACAACATCTTTGAAGCGACTGTGTAAATGTAATGTGCAGAGGAGAGGACATACATCTGGGAACAGTATGTAGCACTTTTACAACTCTATCGTCCCTGTAAGTGCAATTCACGCTCAGAATTTCATGATTTTTAATCGCAAAAGTGCCTTTTCTAAATTTACAGTTTTTATCATTACCAAAAGATGCAAAATAACCTACGCTGCTCTTGGTCTGCAACTATGAAAAAACTTCTGTACTCTTCACCAACACCAGCCACGTAAATAAACAATTTTCCACCTGAAGATTATGGCGTGAACCATCGAAACGCGTACTGGTGAAATAAACAAGTGACGGACGCAGAAACCGTTTTATTTGTATAGCACAGGTACCGCAAAGTTGTATTTATTCGCCGATGCCGGGCAAGGGACTTTCAATTGAAACATACAACATCCCCTCCCCCTCCCTCTCTCCCGGTACGGGAATATACATAATGAATGTAAGAGTGCATGTTGGAGACATATGGAAGTTTGGGTGTGGCCGTGAGTCGTGATCGGATAGCCTAATGGTAAGGCGACCGCTCACGATAAGCATAAAACCCGAGTTCGAGTCGCTTTCCGTTCACTGGTATTCCATTATACAGCTGAATGTTGTCCATATTCCCAACTGTAAATACATTTCATGTTAGTGATAGGATTATACCGATTCGAATCAACAAACCAGCGCCAACAATAATTCACGCATACATGCCGATATCAATAGACGAGGAAGAAAAAGAAGAAGAAGAAGAAGGAGGAGAGAGAGAGAGGAAGTGTATGAGGATATGAAACGGATTACTCAGTATGTAAAGGGAGATGAAAATCTAAGAATCATGATGGTTTGTAATCGTAAGGAAAGGAACTGGAAATGGCATTAGAGAACAAGATAAACTCTGTAATAGGAAATGGAGAGAAAAATTGAGTTTTGCAATAAATTTCAGCTATTAACGGAGTATAAGCTATTCAAAAATGGCAAGAGGAGGATTTATACTTGGAAAAGCCCTGGAGACAAGGGGACAATTCCGGCTGGATCACATCACCGTCAGATAGATCCAGAAATCTGATAATGGATCGTAAGGCACACCCAGGAGTAGATGGTTATGATGAATAGTAGAATGAAGTTAGAAAGAACGGTCCAGAAGAATCAGCATGGAAGGAAATAAGATACTGACGTACTGAGGAGTGGTTAGGTGCATTTTAAGCTATCTTTGGATGTCGATACTGCGATGTAGCATATCACAATCTTCACCTCAGATGAACAAGATTGTACATTCTATAAAAGACAACGACGGAAGCTGGACAGACAAATATAGGTACAAAGAAGGTATGAAGGAACCTTGGGTGACAGGAGAAACACAGCAGTTGAATCACAAAAGAAGGAAGCAATGCGTTCAGTGACAGAGGGGAATACATCTGTATAATACGTCCATCAGGAATGAAACAAACAGGAAATGCAGAGAAGCCAAAGCGAAATGGCTGCAGGGAAAAAATGCGAAGAAATTGACAACAAGTGGTCATTCAAAGACTAGATTCCGCATAAAGGAAAGTGAAAGCAACTTTCGGTCAAATCTGAAGCAAAGGCGTCAATGTTACGAGAGCAAGAGAAATTCGATTGTTAAAAGCAGAGGAGAGAGCGGACAGGTGGAGAGAGTACAATGAATACCTCTACGAGAGGGATGAGTTGTCTGATGAAGAGCAGGAAGACGAAATGGTGGTAGATATGGGAAGCATGGGGATCCGCTGTTAGAGTCAGAGTGTAACAATTTTGGAAGTCTTGTGTTCAAAAAACATGAAAGGTACCGATAACATTCTTTTGAAACCTCTGAAGTCATTGCGGAAGTGGCAACCAAACGACTATCCCAGTTGAATTTGAGAGACTGAATGCATACCATTCCCACAATGTGAAAGGTAGGAAGAGCAGATAAATTTTAGAACTACTGCACTGTCAACATAACAAGTGAAGTCTCCAAGTTTCTGACAAGAATAATATACATAAGAACGGAAAAGAAAAGCGAGGAGATGTTAAATTATAATCTGTCTGGTTTCACGAAAGGTAGAGGCAGCAGAGAGGCAGTTCTGAGGTCGTCCTAGAAATGGATCAAGGCTTACGATAATTCAAGACAAGTTCATAGGGTTTGTAGACCCGCAAAAGAGAGTTCGACAAACAACTTCAGAAAAGACTTTGCAACATTTTACTTCATCCGAGATGTTAGCAAATTCCTCTTTCCGAGAAATGCTTTTTATGCTATTGTCAGTCTGCATTTTATATCCACTACTGTTTGGACCATTGTAAGTTATTTTGCTGCTGCAATAATAAAACTCCTCTATTGTCTTTATTGCCACTTCCTATGCAAACTGCCTCAACGCCACCCAATTCAATTCAGCTACAGCATATAACCGTTTCACTTTTGTTGATGTATATCTTATAACTTTTGGTCAAGACACTATCCATTCCGTTCAACTACTCTTCTAAGTCCTTTGCGTCTTTGACAGAATCACAATGTCTTCCGCGAACGTCAAGATATGTATTATTTCTCCCAGACCTCAGAGGTCCACAAGTTTTATTTTAGTCTTACGACAGAGAGAACATTATTTGTAGCAAATTAGCAGCAAAATATAATCAGATGTTATTCTCAGGATTTCTATGGAAGTAAAATACACTCTACGACACACGCACCACCAATGAATCATCCAAATGGGACAGAAATCAGTGGATGTGATGTAGATGTACAGACAAACAAATGATTACAATTTCAAAAAAACTTAACGATTTATTCAAGAGAAAGAGCTTGACATATTGAACAAGTCAACAACACGTTGGTCCACCTCTTGCCCTTACGCAAACAGTTTTTCGGCTTGGTATTGATTGATATAGTTTTTGAATGCCGTTCCGAGGGATTTCGTTCCAAATCCTGTCATACTGGCGTGTTAGATCTTCAGAATCCCGAGCTGGTTGGATGACACTGCCCATAAAGCTCACAATATTCTCAACTGGGGACATATCGGGTAACAATGCTGGCCAAGGTAGGGTTTGGCACGCACGAAGACAAGCAGTAGAAACTCTCTCCATGTGCGTACGAGGATTATCTTGCCGTAATATAAGCCCAGGATGACTTGCCATGAAGGGCAACAAAACGATGCTTAGAATATCGTCGAAGAACTGCTGTGCTGTAAGGGTACCACGGACAACAACCAAAGAAGTCCTATGTTGTAAGCCAGTAAGGTGGGGGAGAGTCAGGTTGATATTCCACTGCCGTCTGCAGTGTCTCCAGACACGTGTTCGCTGGTGATCGGGGCTCCGTTTCAAGCGGACTCACCACTGAAGGTAATTCCACTCCAGCCAATGAGATTGCAGACGTAAGGAGTCTCTGGAGACGCTCCAGAGGTCGGTGGATACCAACCGGACATCCTGGACCTACATTTCAGCAAGATAATACCTGCACACAGCGAGAGTTTCTACTACTTGTCTTCGTGCTTGCCGAACCCTGTCTCGGCCAGCAAGGTCGCCAGCTCTCCCCCCCAATTGAAAATGTTGGAAGCATTAAGGGCAGGACCCTCCAACCATCGCGGGATTTTGACGGTATAACGCTGCAAATAGACAGAATTTGGCTAGATATCTCTCAGAAGGACATTCAAGAACTCTATTAAACAAGTCCAAGCCGAATAACCGTTGCATAAGGGGGAAGTGGACCAACGCATTATTGTCTTGCTGAATTTGTAAAGCTCTTGTTCTAGAATAAATCACCCCATTTTTCTGAAATTTTCATCATTTGGTAGTCTGTACATGTACATCACTTCTACAGATTTCCGTCCCATTCGGATAATTCCTTCGTGGTGCGTTCTTTTTTTGCCTTAGAGTGCAAAAAGTAGAGAAAATGATTACATTTGGATGCGTGGGGGACACGCGTGACCTTAAACTGGCCGTGGGTAATCTGTCAGCGGAAACTCTTTTCTTCTGGCGTACCTAATTTCAAGTGCATGCCTCAGTTCATGCGGACTCAGACGATCATGTTTAAACGGACAGCGAAGAGGAAGAAGGCGCAACGAATACCGCGGCTACCCGCGTAACCCAACGCTGGCACGCGGCTGGTGATGTACGAGCGGTCACGAGCGTAACGGACAGGCTGTCAGGACGCCGGAAACCCGAGCGCGGAGCGACGGCGTGGTCGTCTGAATAAGAAATGCACGAGCCGCCCCCGCGCCGGCGCCGATAAATAATTTAGTCGCAGGAAGCGGACTCACTCACGCACTGGCCGCTGCCACCCAAGATTCGTGGAATCTTTTCGAATATTTGATGAGTAATCTCACTTTGACTACAATCTACCCAGCATGAATACACCGAATCTCCTGCAAAAGGAAAATGTAAGTCTTGATAGTTAAACAGAGAGAAAGAGAGAATTCTTTCTACTGTGCTTCCCTGCAACTCCGTTTCCTGGCAGATAAGAGCTTCTGAACACACAAGAATCGGAAAAGCTTGTCTGCGTTCTAAGAATACCACCACTTGCAAAGTAGGTTAGAAATCAGATTAATAATGTTGCTCACGCAGCATATGTTCGCTTGATCGGGCAACAACAAAGTTATTGACTGTGGATGGTATCATCAGAATGGAAATAATGAAGTCACTTTAAAAAAGTCGTTAATTTTGGCACTTATCTTGAATGGTTCCCGCGTAGATTTCGCCGAAGTTGTTATGGCTCATCTTGTTGATTCTAGGGTGATTCCACTTTGACTGCTAGAAGGTCCAGGTCTGTATTTTAGCACTATTTGAAGACCTAACAAATGCGTTTTTCAGGAAATTCTTGATGATCAAACAATCCCAGATCAGAACAACGGTATGGTAGAAATAATTTTTGACTTGGTGTTCACGATCCACATTTTTATTAAAATTCTTGTAAATTCACATATACTTCTTCTTAATTGTCACATCATCAAGAAAACAGTTTTGTATCAATCTTCATATATTTAATTTCCGCTTTAACCAAACACAAGACTTGACTGTTCTTTTACAAAGCGAAATAAGAACTTAATTTCTGCAAAGTGAAGCAAAGACTGCTCTGTGCGCCTTCGCGCCAAAACGTTTACAAGTCAGTCAAAGATTATGACAGTCTCTCAGAAATGAATACACACAAGAACCATATCACTGTAATATATCGATACATCGGAGTACCTATACATTAATAAAACCAAATGTGAATATTGCCACAAAAATATGTCTGTTACTTCGCAGAAAAGTAGTACGATATTACTGGTATCGAAAACTGGGGTTGGAGTGCCGTAATCGTCACGTAAATAAAGAACCATTACAGAGTACTGTCAGAGAATAAGCAATTTATCGTAATTTAGTTGAGAACTGTTGTATCTAGAGGGTAGGGTACTGTAAGATTCTCATAGAAGTTACTGATTTCAGTCATACATCAACGTCTCCAGAATTCTAGAAGTTTCAGTTACAACATAGCATGTCAAACACGTGCATTTGTTCGACGGTGTTTGCCTGTGCCTTATTCTAAATTATAATTTTAGTCTACTGCATGGACTGACAAACAGCACTAGATTCGATTGTTCGTATTACCAAATTTCATCTCACCCTCTCTACATTAAGTTGACAAACGTTGTGTGTTACCGATGTGCACAAGTACTTATGCCTGTAGTATTGTGTACACAGGGCATAAAAAGGCAGTGCATTGGAGGAGCTGTCATTTGTATTCAGGTGATTCATGCGAAAGGCTTTCCGACGTGATTGTGGCTGCACGACGGAACTAACAGACTTTGAAAGCGGAACGGTAGTTGTAGCTAGACGCATGGGCTTTTCAATTTCAGAAATCGTTAGGGTATTAACGACCAAGAGCAGCGGTATTTGCATACAGGTGTCAGTGCTAACAAGGGAACCTCCCCATCGCACCCCCCTCAGATTTAGTTATAAGTTGGCACAGTGGGTGGATAGGCCTTGAAAAACTGAACACAGATCAATCGAGAAAACAGGAAGAAGTTGTGTGGAACTATAAAAAAAAATAAGCAAAATATACAAACTGAGTAGTTCATGCGTAACATAGGCAACATCAAGGATAGTATAAGCTCAGGGGCGCCGCGGTCCCGTGGTTGGCGTGAGCAGTGAAAAGTTTAATTTTTTATATAATCAGCTTCGCTCTCCAAAATTCCAGGACATTTTCAGATTTGCTTGGACATATGCAGGATTTGACGGTCTACGCACGGAAAAATTTGAAAACGTTAAAAAAAATGTTTTGACAGAGTACAGGGAAAACTGTGTGACTGTGAAACTTTTTTTTTTTTTTTTTTTTTTTTTTTGTGGTTTTAGGGCGCACAACTTCAATGGTCATTAGCGCCCTGACTACTCTAAGAATGCACCGCGAGGCACAAGTTGACCACAACAACTAAAAGGGAAAACACGATAAAAGACAGACTGACAGGTATAGGATTAAAAAACAGCATCATCAAATGTCCTTAGCGAGGTGTGTCAAATTGATAAAACGAAGAACACGAGCAGCTGCTCGTGGGTCATCCGCTAAAATGGCATCGAAAGTATTTGGCAGGTTAAGATCGAGGCGCAGTGTGTTAAGATCTGGACAGGACATTAAAATGTGTCTAACCGTCAGCAAGTGCCCACATGGGCAGAACGGCGCCGGCGCAGCCGTCAGCAGATGGCGATGGCTGAACCGGCAGTGTCCAATTCTTAACCTGGCTAAAACGACCTCCTCCCGCCGAGAAGGGCGTGAGGAGGACGTCCAAGCCACGGGAAGAGGTTTTAAGGCCCGAAGCTTGTTGTCGGTAAGTGCAGCCCAATCGGCATGCCACAGAGATAAGATGCGCCGACAAATCACCCTGCTAAAATCGGACGAAGGGACGCAACAAGAAGCTGTTCGAGGCTGGAGGACCGCAGCCTTGGCCGCGGCATCTGCAGCTTCGTTCCCAGGGATACCGACATGGCCCGGAACCCACATAAAGCTAACTGGAGAACCGACGTCCACCAGCTGCTGAAGAGAGCGTTGGATCCGGTGTACGAAAGGGTGAACCGGGTACGGATCACTGAGGCTCTGGATGGCGCTCAGGGAATCTGAGCAGATGACATAAGCAGAATGTCGGTGGCGGCAGATGTAAAGAACAGCCTGGTAGAGGGCAAAGAGCTCAGCTGTGAAGACCGAACAATGGCCATGGAGCCGGTATTTGAAACTTTTTGCCTCGACAATAAAGGAACACCCGACCCCGTCATTGGTCTTAGAGCCATCTGTATAAATGAAAGTCATGTCGATGAACTTCGAACGAAGTTCCAAAAAACGGGAGTGGTAGACCGAACCGGGGGTGACCTCTTTTGGGAGCGAGCTGAGGTCAAGGTGAACGCGGACCTGAGCCTGGAGCCAAGGTGGCGTGCGGCTCTCGCCCACTCGAAAGGTTGCAGGGAGGGAAAAAGTAAGGTGTTGAAGGAGGCGACGAAAGCGAACGCCAGGGGGTAGCAGGGCAGAGACATACAACCCGTATTGACGGTCAAGAGAGTCGTCAAAAAAGGAACGATAAGACGGATGGTCGGGCATTGACAGTAGCCGACAGGCATACCGACAAAGCAGTATATCGCGCCGGTAGGTGAGTGGCAATTCGCCAGCGTCAGCATGAAGACTCTCTACGGGACTGGTATAAAATGCTCCGATCGCAAGTCGTAAACCCCGATGTTGTATGGAGTTGAGGCGGCGTAAGATGGATGGCCGTGCAGAGGAGTATACGAAGCTCCCATAACCCAGCTTGGAGCGGACGATCGACCGATATAGACGAAGTAGGACGGTACTGTGAAACTATTGCATTCATTTGTTGCAGTTTATGTGACAAACTCTTATGTTTTCATCACTTTTTTGGGAGTGATTGTCACATTCACAAGAAAACCTAAATCGGGCAAGGTAGAAGAATCTTTTTACCCATTCGCCAAGTGTACAAGTTAGGTGGGTCGACAACATATTCCTGTCATGTGACACACATGCCGTCACCAGTGTCGTATAGAATATATCAGACGTGTTTTCCTGTGGAGGAATCGGTTGACCTATGACCTCGCGATCAAATGTTTTCGGTTCCCATTGGAGAGGCATGTCCTTTCGTCTACTAATCGCGCGGTTTTGCAGTGCGGTCGCAAAACACAGACACTAAACTTATTACAATGAACAGGGACGTCAATGAACGAACGTACAGATCATAACTTTGCGAAAATAAAGAAAATAAACTTTTCACTCGAGGGAAGACTTGAACCAAGGAACTTTCGTTCCGCAGCTGCTCACGCTAACCACGGGACCACAGCGCTTTTGAGCTCACTCTATCCTTGATGTTGCCTATCTTGCGCATGGACTACTCAGTTTGTATATTTTCTTGTTTTTTCATAGTTCCACACAACTTCTTCCTGTTTTCTCGATTGATGTGTGTTCACTTTTTCATGGCCTATCCACTGTGCCAACTTATAACTAAATCTGAGGGGGGGAGGGGGGGGGGGTGCGATGGGGAGGTTCCCTTCTAAGAGACAAGCAATGATACGTGAAATAACCGGAGAAATCAATGCGGGACATAGGATGAATTTATCCGTTAGGATTGCATGGCGAAATCTGGCGTTTGGGCTATGGCAGAAGACGACCAACGCGAGTGGTTTTGCTAACAGAACGACATCGCCTGCAGCGCCTCTTCTGCGCTCGTGACCATATCGACTGGACTTCTGGCTACTGGAAAACAGGGCCTGGTCAGATGAGTCCCGATCTCGGTTGGTAAGAACTGAAGGTAGGGTTCGGGTGTGACGCAGTTCGCATGAAGCCATGGACTCAACTTGTCAACTAGGCACTGTGCAAGCTAGTGGTTGATCCATAACAGTGTGCGCTGTTTTTACACGGAATGAGTGAGTCGTCTGGTCCAACTGAACCGACCATTGGCTGGAAATGGTTGTGTTCGGCTACTTGGATACCGTTTGCAGCCATTAATGGACTTCATGTTCCCCTAACAAGGATGGAATTTTTATGGATGAGATTGCGCCATGTCACAGGCCCACATTTGTCGGCTATTGGTTTGAAGAACATTCTGGAACATTTGAGCGAACGGTTTGGCCACCCAGATCGCGGACATGAATCCCATCGAACACTTGTGGGAGACAATCGAGAGGTTAGTTCTCGCACAAAATCCTACACCGCCAACAATTTCGAAAGTGCGAATGGCTATGGAGGCAGCATGGCTCAGTATTTCTGCAGAGGACTTATGACGACCTGTTGAATCCATGCCGTGTCGAGTTGCTGTAGCTCAGTGTATGTGATATATTTTATACGTAGGGACTAGACAGTTACACATATCGTCCGACACTATTACTATTGCGCAACAAGAGTGGCGATTCACAGAAGACAGTACACTTTCCGGGTTTCCCTGGAGACGCTGTTCTGCTGCGCTACGGATAAATAGTGCATATCAGTGTGTGTGAGAGAGAAACGGCATGGCAACTTGGATCACTCAACGAAGGTCAAGTGTGCGGGGCAGTCAATTCTTGTGGTCAAAACTACGTAACAATACGCAGATTTACTGGGAAAATCGGGCGATGTATGAACAAAGTGGGATGTGATACCTAGCTGTAGTAAATTGGTGCCAACAACTTGACCAAGGCTGCACAAATGTGAGGGATGCTGATCGGGAACAATAGGTCATCGACATCTGACACCGGCGATAATGTCCAGGCAGTCGGCAAGCTGAAACAACATCTGAGAAGAATGAGATTTCTCAAGAATTAGACAGCTGACACTGCAGTTTCCAGATGGGTCCGTGACTAGGGAGCCGATTTTTGTTCGTCGAGGAACTGAACAATTGGTAAAGTGTTCCGACCGTTTTTGCAGAGACCTGATAAGTACCTCACAAAGTATTCTCCATGTACCTGTGCCACTGTGAAGTGTAGGGCAGCGATCTATAATCGTTACTTGGCCAGTCGTAATAATGGGTAACTTACTTTGTGATGTCCATTGATATAATGTTGGTCCGCCTGGTTGTGCCTTTGTCCTACCGCGTTCCGTTACCCACGTTTCATATGTTGGTATATTTCCCGTAATTTTATCGACTGCTTACAGAGGACTGTTATTGAAGAGGGCACACGGAGGTGAGATGTTTCAGTATTACTCTCTCCATGACTTACAGAAAGTGTACTGCAGATGTATAATTCTAGCTGACTCGGTGTTGCACTTAATGAGTCATCTATTTACTTTGAATTTATTAATAAATACACAGGCGATATAATTAGGCACACTCGTCACGTATCAGACAGTGTTCGGTATAATGTTTTTTTTTTTGCATTGTCTCATGTAGACTAAATGTGTGACGAACATTCAGATTTATATCCAAAAATGTGTGGTTATTCTGATCTCAAACGTAATGTATCTCTAACACAACTACTTCCCTTATGCCAGCCAGCATGGATTACGAAAAGATCGATAATGTGAAACCTTACTCGCACTTTTCTCATATGACAGACATCCTGAAGACTATGGATCAAGACAGTGAGGGACTTAGTACCACACCTTCACTTCTTATATTTTTGTGGGGTATCAAACGTAATTTGTGCCTGAACTGACAATTTCTTGGTAAGGAGTGGTTCAAATGGCTCTTAGCACTATGGGACTTAACATCTGAGGTAATCAGTCCCCTAGAATTTAGAACTACTTAAACCTAACAAACCTAAGGACATCACACACATCCAGGCAGGATTCGAACCTGCGACCGTAACGGTCGCGCGGTTCCGGACTGAAGCGCCTAAAACCGCTCGGCCACCGCGGCGGAGTGGGAACTAGCCGCAGTTTTGCTGTCGTGGGATCCTTAACTAATATGCAAGTTAGGGGGCAGAATCAGTATGTTACGCGAATCACACCCAAGTGCTTTTTTTTACTGAATCTGCACAAGATGTGTAGCGTAATCTTATAATGGTGCTGATATGAATCCTACGTGGGGTGGCCAGCCTCTCATATACGTAATTTATTCATGAAACTGATTGGTCCAACTTCCCCTCCAAAACTGATAATGGGAAGGTGTTCTGCTGAGTGTGACTGTTTAATAGATAAATTCCATCCTAAAAAATTTACAGTTACATTTATTTTCTTTAAATGAGCACGAAAATGGTCATGAATTTGTACAAAGTTCTATCATGTATATTAATGTAAACCAAGCATGTAAGTAGCCCTTACCTGATAGATACCTTGGCAAGAACCTGGTACAAACGATACTGCATACCTCATTCTGTACTATGAGAGGCGGGAGCGAAGAGAACACGTGCAATGTATGATATCGATAACCTAGTGGGTAGTCTGAGGCAGTACCACACCATTACCCAAGGAAGAAACTAGTTCTACAGATACCACCGGTGTGAAACCTCAATTCGAATTTCGGGCGGTTGAAAAATCAAACTAAAACTCTACTGGACGGTGCTGCGTGTATTACTGACAGTACGGCGCAAAGAAGCGTGATGTTCACGGCTGCTCGGCTCTAATTCATGAAGAGGGGCTCCGTCTTCGAGAACGATCGAAGTGCAAGCGCGATAAAACTAAGCGTTTGTCTGTGTGGCCAGACAAATGAAACTGCGAGTGAAAATACTCTGCAATAAGGACGGGAAAGTACGCAACCAACTTCTGCGGTGGCCAGGAACCAACTACTTGGAATCTCGTCCACCCTGCGCCCAGTGGGCGACCGCTCCACTATGACAGAACTCGGTCAATCGTCGTCGATAAACAAAGTTTTCGTCAATTATGGCCTTACTACAAATTCGTCTGTACTCCCACTACCGTACTCCGTCAACCTAAGCGCCAATACCTTTCGTTCCCTGTGGTGACATAGCAGTGGAACAGTCTATCACAGGCTCCTCCAGACTTTGATGGGGAAGCTTTCTGGCAGTAGGCGCCAACGGAATATGATAATTGGGTTGCTACATGTGGCGCCATACGTCGGATATCCTGTGGAGCTCGGCAACGTCTCAAACAACAGCATTGCTGTGGGGCCGAACTGGCGCATTACTGCCCAAAACATGAAGCTTTCGCGAGAAAACTGCCCCCAGCCGCTGTAAAAACAGCAAGCACCTATGCTCTGACCCCTGAGACCCGACATCAAAAGAAAAAGCTGCCAGCCACGAGTCGGGTCTGTATCCGCAATTCCCAGTGCTCCTACGTTCCTCCCGCCTTCTGAGCGTTCTCTGCTATTGTGAGCAGTTGGCCTCCTCAGAGCCCTTAAGTTCCCACTGGGCTCCTACGTGAAATGAACAAAATTACGATATGCATGCACCCTATTCTTAATCATGCACATGTCAGTACACAGCATCCTACTTTGCATGACAGTGTGTTACGGCAGCGAAATGACATTAATTTGCACACATGCAAATTCAGATTTTAGAAATGCAAGATACGCTGGTTTGATTGCCCTTACAAAGTGTACAAAGAAGCCAGAGGGCTTGCAAGAGGACGCAGAAAGTTATTTCGCATGGAGTCACCGACAGTCGTAAAAGAAACTTCAACTGTGTCCCAGGGAGGGCCAACGGCCTTGCCACAGTGGCAACACCGGTTCACGTCAGATCACCGTAGTTAGGGCTGTCGGGCTGGGCTAGCACTTGGATGGGTGACCATCCGGTCTTCAGAGCGCTGTTGGCAAGCGGGGTGCACTCAGCTCTTATGAGGCAAACTGAGGAGCTACTTAACTGACAAGTGGCGGCTCTAGTCTCAAACTGACATGCGGCCGGGAGAGCGGTGTGCTGAGAACAGGCCCCTCCATATCATCATCCAATGATGCCTGTAGTATGAGGATGACACGGCGGCCGGCCGGTCCCATTTGGCCTTCATGGCCCTTTCGGGTGGAGTTTGATTTTCGTTTTAGTGTCCCAGGGAACTGTGGCGAGATCTTTGTTCTTCGTGTTGTATATTCATGATCTTGCAGAAATATTAACAGCAACCTCAGACTTTTCACAGATGGTGCAGTTACCTATAACGAAATATAATCTGAAAGAAACTGCACAAATATTGAGTCAGATGTTGATAATATTTAAAAGTAGTCCACAGACTGTCAACTTGCTTTAAATGTTCAGAAATTTAAAATTATGCGTTTCACAAAGCTAAAAAGCTTAGTATCCGATGACTATAGCATAGAGTTACAGTTATGATCAGTAAACTCATACAAATTCCTAGCAATAACACTTTGTAGGGACATGACACAGAATGATCACATGGACCCAGTCGTAAGTAAAGCACGTGATTCATTAGTGGGATACCAGGGAAACGCAATCAGCCTACAAAGGAGATTTTTTTTTTTGTGGTTTTAGGGCGCAAAACTTCTATGGTCATTAGCGCCCAGCCCGTGACGTAGGAAACAGGAAAAAAACGAAATTTAAAATCAGCAGCGAGGGGAACAAAGTCATAAAATTTGAGAAACTAAAGGCAGAAGGAATGCTTAAAAATCCACTATAGAAAGGGGTTGGTTGTCCCAAAAAAAAAAAAAATCAAATGGCTGACGTCATTTCACTGTCACTAATAAACTGTAGAACGCGGTCAGCTGAGCGCGTGTCATCTGCTAAAATCAACGATAGATCAGGCGATAGCTGTAGACGGGAGCGTAACGGATTAAAATAGGGGCATTCAATTAAAAGGTGTCTGACCGTCCACAGCTGAGAGCAGTGGGGACAGAGTGGGGGAGGATCACCGCTTAAAAGATGTCGATGGATAAAAAGACAGTGCCCTATCCGGAGTCTAGCTAAAATTACCTCCTCCCGACGACGCGTTCGGGAGGAAGAGGTCCAAGCGCAAGGAAGGGCTTTCACTTCCCGCAATTTATTGTGGGGAAGTGTTGACCAATGCGCATGCCATAAATGAGCAACTTGGCGACATAAACCGCTCCGTAGATCGGTAAACGGAAGAGACTGAATAGCTGGCCGAGGAAGAGAGACTGCAGCCTTGGCCGCTATATCGGCCGCCTCATTCCCACAGATAGCAGCGTGTCCCGGCAGCCAGAGGAACGCCACTGAGACGCCCCCCCCCCCCCCCCCCAGGTGGAGCAAGCGCAGACAGTCCTGAATCCGGTGGACCAGAGGGTGCACAGGGTAAAGAGCTTGGAGACTTAGGAGAGAGCTGAGAGAATCTGAGCAGATTACGTACTGTATCCGCTGATGGCGGCGGATGTAGTGGACAGCCTGGAGAACAGCGTAAAGCTCCGCAGCATAAACCGAACACTGGTCGGGAAGCCGAAAGTGATTTGGGGTGTCGCCAACAATATAGGCACTCCCTACACCTAACGATGTTTTCGAGCCGTCGGTGTAAATAAATGTGGCTTCCGTCATTTGTGCACATAGAGCAGCAAATGCCCGACGGTAAACAAGTGTAGGGGTACCATCCTTGGGAAATTGACATAGGTCTCTGAGCAAGTCGATCCGGGGACGGAGCCAAGGCGGTGCTGTACCCCAAGTTGTCAAGAAGGTTTTAGGAAAGCGGAAGGAAAGAGAATGGAGCAGTTGACGAAAGCGGACTCCCGGGGGTAGTAGAGAGGAGGAGCGGCCTGCATACCCGACATCAAAGGAGGCGTCGAAAAAAAGGTCAGGGGCTGGATTAGCAGGCATGGAAGACAGATGGCTAGCATAACGACTCAGAAGGACTGCCCGCCGATTGGACAGCGGAGGTTCAGCAGTCTCAGCATAAAGGCTTTCCACAGGGCTGGTGTAAAAAGCTCCAGACACTAAACGTAATCCACGGTGGTGGATAGAGTCGAGACGCCGAAGAATAGACGGCCGAGCAGAGGAGTAGACTATGCTTCCATAATCCAATTTCGAGCGCACTAAGGCGCGATAGAGGCGGAGAAGGACCACTCGGTCCGCTCCCCAGGAGGTACCATTCAGGACACGGAGGGTGTTAAGGGAACGCAGACAGCGAGCCGAAAGATAGGAAACGTGGGAGGACCAGCACAGTTTTCTGTCAAACATAAGACCCAAGAATTTAGCGACGTCGGAAAACGGAAGGTTGACAGGACATAGATGTAAGGAGGGCGGAAGAAACTCCTTACGTCGCCAAAAATTAACACAAACGGTCTTACTGGGTGAGAAACGGAAGCCGGTTTCGATGCTCCACGAGTGGAGGCGATCGAGACATCCTTGAAGACGTCGTTCAATAAGGCTTGTCCGTTGAGAGCTGTAGTAGATCGCAAATTCGTCCACAAAGAGGGAGCCCGAGACATCAGGAAGGAGACAATCCATAATTGGATTGATGGCGATGGCAAACAGTACAACACTCAGCACGGAGCCCTGGGGTACCCCGTTTTCTTGGGAGAAAGTATGGGAGAGAGTAGTGTTCACCCGCACCCTAAATGTGCGCTCTGCCATAAATTCGCGAAGAAAAAGGGGCAGCCGGCCTTGAAAGCCCCAAGAGAACAGTGTGCGGAGGATGCCTGTCCTCCAACAGGTATCGTATGCTCTCTCCAGATCAAAAAATATTGCTACTGTTTGGCGTTTCCGGAGGAAATTGTTCATGATATAAGTGGAGAGAGCAACAAGATGGTCAACGGCAGAACGATGCTTTCGGAATCCGCATTGGGCTGGTGTTAAAAGACTGCGGGATTCCAGCCACCTAGCTAAACGGTAATTCACCATACGCTCCAAAACCTTACAGACACTACTCGTGAGAGAAATGGGGCGATAGCTAGAGGGGAGATGTTTGTCCTTTCCAGGTTTCGGAACGGGAATGACAATAGCTTCCCGCCATCGCCTGGGAAAGGTACTGTCGGTCCAAATTCGATTGTAAAGGCGAAGGAGGTAACGCAGACTATGGGTTGATAAATGCAGCAACATTTGGACATGGATACCATCCGGTCCTGGGGCGGAGGAGCGAGAAGAAGAGAGGGCATGTTGGAGTTCCCGCATGGAGAAAACAGTATTGTAGCTTTCGCTATTTTCAGAGGAGAAAGCAAGATGTCGCACTTCCGCTGCACGTTTCTTCGGGAGAAACTCTGGCGGGTAATTTGAAGAGCTCGAAATCTCAGCAAAGTGCTGACCCAATGAGTTAGAAATTGCGACGGGGTCCACTAAGGTATCATGCGCGACAGTGAGCCCAGAGACCGGGGAGAAACTAGGCGCGCCTGAGAACCGTCGAAGCCGACTCCAAACTTCCGAGGAGGGAGTGAAGGTGTTAAATGAGCTAATAAAGAATTTCCAGCTTGCCTTCTTGCTATCGCGGATGACGCGACGGCATCGCGCACGGAGCTGCTTATATCGGATACAGTTTGCCAAAGTTGGATGGTGACGGAAAATGCGAAGAGCACGTCGCCGCTCACGTATTGCGTCACGGCATGCCTCGTTCCACCAAGGAACTGGGGGGCGCCGGGGCAATTCGGAGGTGCGTGGTATTGAACGTTCCGCAGCTGTGAGAATAACGTCGGTAATATGTGTGACCTCATCGTCGACGCTGGGAAAGCGACGGTCATCGAATGTCGCTAGAGACGAAAAAAGTGTCCAATCGGCTTGGGCAAACTTCCAGCGTCGCGAGCGCATATATGGCAGTTGAGGCTGCAATCTAAGGACACATGGAAAGTGGTCACTCGAGTGTGTATCATCAAGGGCGAACCATTCGAAGCGCCGAGCTAGCGGAACAGTACCGACCGCAAGGTCCAAATGAGATAAATTTGTCGTGGAGGCAGACAAAAATGTGGGGACCCCAGTGTTGAGGCAGACTAGATCCGCTTGGTGGAAGACGTCTAGCAATAGTGAGCCACGTGGACAAGGATGTGGAGATCCCCAAAGCGGGTGGTGGGCATTGAAGTCCCCAACCAGCAAATAGGGGGGTGGAAGCTGACCAAGAAGATGAAGGAGATCAGCTCGTGCCATTGGTGTGGACGACGGAATGTATACCGTACAAAGAGAGAACGTGTATCCAGAAAGGGAAAGACGGACGGCGACAGCTTGGAAGGAACTGTTTAAGGGGATTTGGTGATAATGGAGAGTATCGTGGAGCAGTATCATGAGTCCTCCATGGGCTGGAGTGCCTTCAACAGAGGGGAGGTCATATCGAACGGACTGAAAATGAGGGAGAACAAAGCGGTCATGGGGACGCAGCTTTGTTTCCTGAAGACAGAAGATGACCGGCGAGTAGGATCGTAAGAGGATCGACAATTCATCCCGATTGGCTCGAATGCCGCGGATATTCCAGTGGATAATGGACATAGGGTGGACAGAAAATGGAGGAACGTGACCAAGGGTGCTGTCAACTCAACGACTGCTCAGAGCTTGCGACCGACAGCATGGAATGGCATTCAGTCGAAGGCAGAAGATCCTGATCCATAGGTTGGTCAGGAGCAGCTCCAGCCACCAACGATCGGCCAGTTGACCGGCCACCAGCAATGCGCCTCGGCGACACAGAAGACGGCCGAGGGCGATTTCCGCCAGGTGGTGCTGTAGATGGGACACGCCTTGGCGGAGAAGGAGAGGAACTGGGTTTCTTTGTAGCCTTCTTGGAAGTATGATGTTTAGAGGAAGGAGGAACCGATGGTTGGGAAGTTGCCGTACGTAAAAACTCTTCACGAGTATGCTCTTTTTTCGAAGTCTTGGTGTCTGACTTTTGGGCTCGAGATTTAGCAGAACCCGACGAAGGGTGAGCCATTGAGTGGGCAGGCGAAAGTGGTGAGGTTGAACGGGCGATCTTTGCGCTGGCCGATCTGACGACCGTGGTACTAAAGGTGAGGTCGCAAGTCTGCGTGGCCGCCTCCTTTGTTGGCCGAGGAGAAGCAAGGACAGTGTTGTATTTTCCTGTCTGAGGCACAGTGGGCCGTCGACTGGCGAGTAACTTTCGAGCAGCAAAGGTCGACACCTTTTCCTTCACTCTTATTTCCTGGATGAGTTTTTCGTCCTTAAAAACGGGGCAATCTCGAGAGGAAGCAGCGTGGTCACCCATACAGTTGATGCAGCGAGGGGATGGAGGTGGACAAGCACCCTCATGGGCATCCTTGCCACACGTAACACATTTGGCCGGATTGGAACAGGACTGGCTGGTGTGATTGAACCGCTGACATCGATAGCAACGCGTAGGGTTTGGGACATAAGGGCGAACGGAAATTATCTCATAGCCTGCTTTGATTTTTGATGGGAGTTGAACTTTGTCAAATGTCAAGAAGACAGTGCGGGTTGGAATGATGTTCGAGTCAACCCTTTTCATAACCCGATGAACAGCTGTGACGCCCTGGTCAGACAGGTAGTGCTGAATTTCTTCGTCAGACAATCCATCGAGGGAGCGTGTATAAACGACTCCACGCGAGGAATTTAAGGTACGGTGCGGTTCCACCCGGACAGGGAAGGTGTGGAGCAGAGAAGTACGCAGCAATTTTTGAGCCTGGAGGGCACTGTGTGTTTCCAACAACCGGGTGCCATTCCGTAATCTGGAACAAGACTTTACAGGACCCGCAACTGCGTCGACACCTTTCTGAATAATGAAAGGGTTGACCGTGGAAAAGTCGTGACCTTCGTCAGACCGAGAAACAACAAGGAACTGTGGCAACGATGGAAGAACCGTCTGTGGCTGAGACTCAGTGAACTTACGTTTGTGAGCAGACATAGTGGAAGGTGAGGAAACCATTGCGGAAGAATCCCCCATGATTACCGGCGTCTCCGATGGCGCGCTCCTTCCTTGTGGGGGCCCTCACCGAGGGCACACCCGCCTTAGGTGATTGTTCACACCTCAGGTCACACCTCCCGACAAACGGACGGTGGGACCAATCGGCACTTTCGGAAGGTATCAGCTCGGGTAATCACCCCTCCCTGGGCCTGGCCGTTACCAGGGGGTACGTACGTGTCCTACCTGTCTACCCGGGGCGGGGAATTACCCGTTACCCCGTCACCGGCTACGCATGGAAGTGCGTGGGTCGGCCTTCAGACACGCACAGGGAGGAAGAAAGAGACAGGGAAAGGAAAGAAGAGAGGTCTCAAACGCCGCAGCGGAGAAAAGGGTAAAGAGAAGAGGTAAAGAGAAGAGGTAAGGAAAAGAGAAGGACGAAGA
Source organism: Schistocerca piceifrons (assembly GCF_021461385.2). NCBI lineage: Eukaryota > Metazoa > Arthropoda > Insecta > Orthoptera > Acrididae > Schistocerca > Schistocerca piceifrons. The sequence goes on from NC_060139.1 coordinate 507,733,775, forward strand.
AAGATGAAGACATACAAGCAAGGAAGGCGAAGAGTGCGGCACATTTACAAGCGTCCGTCTCCGGACGTAGGCACAAACCATACTCCCAGAGGGGGAGAAAGGGAAGGAAAGAGCCAGAGGTGAGGGGGGGGGGCGAAGATGGGGGATGGGGAAGGATACGTAAAGGGGGGTATGCAGCCCGGAAAAGAAGGAAGGCCACATTAGCTCGGGGTCCCGTGCTCGCTACACACGTATCCACAAAAGAGTTGTGGATCCCCTGGGGGGTACAAAGGAGATTGCTTACAAATCACTCGTGTGGCCCATCCTAAAATATTGCTCAAGACACTGTGAGCAGATGCCGTAATTGAATATTTCAGAGAGAGAGAGAGAGAGAGAGAGAGAGAGAGAGGTGTGTGTGTGTGTGTGTGTGTGTGTGTGTGTGTGTGTGTGGGTGGGTGGGTGTGTGAGTGATTATTCTGTCAGCGTAAATGCCGGAGTAGCTCATTCCTCGGATTTACTGGAAGACGCCATTGGAACTTTGTGTGCTAGTTTGTGTTTACTGCATTCATGGGTGAACTGAGATTGCTGACGTATAGCGACCGGCTCTTGTTGGACTTTCCTTTGGTGAGCATCTTAGTGTCTAGGATGTGTGAACAGTTATTTGACGTTACTTGCTTCGCCGCAGGGCTCTTTATAAAATGCATTTTAGGGCTACATTAACTCTGATTTTTTCTGAGATTTTACCGGTTCCATTTTGGCTAACTTCCATTTTAAAGTTTTCTGTCTGCACTTCGGTTATGCCTGTATGGGGTGTGAGCCTGGGTGTTGATTATGAATACTGTTTCTGCAGCTTTTGGGTAACTTAGATTGTCCTCAGGATTAATGTAAGTTCAACTTCTTGCTGTTTCATTTGAAGCTATTGTTTAAATTTTGTTTGCATATTCTTTTATACAACTAGCCTGAGAGATTTGCGTTTTACTTAAATTCAGTGTCAGCCTATTTTAGTAGGACAGCCGTTACCTGCTTGTGGGAGTTTAGATAACATGGCTCTGTTTTATTTAAAGCTGATGTTCACATAATTTCATACGTGTTTATTCGCTGTTTCCATCTGTTCTGCTTACATGTATCGTAACTAAACGTTTAGCGATGATTTTTTCTTTGTTACATGTATTAACTAATAGGTTTTTCAGTCTCTTTTAGTAAGGCATGAATTCATACTGTGGTTTATTGTATTTATTAAAGATAGAAGAGTTACATAATCTCACGATTGCAAAACATAACTGAAATTTGCTTAAGTTTAAATTATTATCGGCTGATCGGTAATTTTCTTGTATTTATTAGCATTTCTCAAATTTCACGCGTTAAAAAAAATTCATAAGCACTTTAAGATAGATGCGAACCAATTGTCGAAAGGCTACTTACAAAATTTGAAGAAACAGCTTTAAATCGGAATCTGACAGTATACCACTGGCCCCTACGTGTCGCTCTCGCGGGTATTCCGAGGGCAAAATTAATTTAACTAGAGGGCATTCGACCAGTCATTCTTCCGTGCTCCTTACGTTGCTAGAACTGGAAGAAACCCTAAGAACTGATACAATGGGACGCACCCTCTTTTAAACACACCACAATGGTCTGCAGAACATCGATGTAAATGGAGTGTCTCTAAGGAGTGATTTGGTGTACTCTGTTAATTTTAGTCAGAAAGTAAGTGGTTCGAAAAAACTTGGTATGCATGTAGCTCTATGAAACTGAGCATGTACGAGTATCCTTGTAATATTGTTGGCCTATCAATCCTCTTTTGCCAGTAATATTATATTAGCAGGGTTACATACAGTATGTATGTATGTGCGTTGCCGTTAGTTTTTCGCCTCAGTCTGGAGTATGCACGCAGTATTTTTAAATTGCATATTCTGAAATTGTACTTATAGGCCATACGAAGTTCTGGCTCTATGACTTACTTTGTTTGTAGCCCACAAGCAACCCCTAAACACTACATTTAGAACACAGTCTGCTACATCTAAGTGAACATGTGTATACACCCATCTGTACAGAAATACTTATCCTGTAGTGGTAAGAACCCGTCAAAAATTATAGCTCTGCTAAGACGTTGTATTCGTGGGTACATGCGTTATGATACATCAACGTGAACATTAACTTAGACATTGCAACTAACGATTCAGCGCTTTTCGAACATGTAATTACTATAATGTATTCTTTATTAGTGAAACATATTACAGTTCGTGGATAAATTTGCACTGCTAGTTTCACTTTTCATCTAACATTTTGTTTTCATGATACTGCAATTTATAAACGCTTTACAATCTTTTATACAAATGAAAGAGTTTCCTCTTATCTATTTTACGTAATATGTGAATATCTTCTTTTATACAGTGGAATGGTTGACTAGTAAGGTGGTTGTGTGTGGTGATGGCTGACGTTGAGGAATTATATGATACGCACTGATGTGCTCACAGCAAACGCTATGAAATTTTTACCATTTAGGGACGTAGGAGTGCGTGGGCGGTGTGTGTCAGTACATGTAATGAAAGAAATTATGTCTAGTGTGAATATTTTAACACTTTTGTAAGCTTATTCCAACGAATGGTATGCACACAGCTCGCTTCTTCTGAGCTTTGAGTGAATCGGCTTCCCCAATACCCCCCACCACCCCCTCCCATGTGAAATTAACGATTGGATTGGGGTAGCTATTTGATTGCATTGCGTCGGTAACAACAATTTTATGTTACATTTGGATAAATAAAAAGAGAGAGAGAGAGAGAGAGAGAGAGAGAGAGAGAGAGAGAGAGAGAGAGAGAGACAGAGAGTGAGCGCCCCTCGTTGGACACAACACTTTTTCATTACTAAAATGTAAATTACTTACTTAGACAGCTAAGCATACGACTAAAGCTTCTAAAAGAGTTATAAAATAATTTTATATATCCCCATGTGTGAAAACATAACAGCAATAGGATCACGTTACTGTATAATGTTTTTCAAGTATGCCTATCTGATTATCTACTTTGGACGTAGTTACAAGGCACTTCTTGTATCCATTACGTCCAGAAATACATTGTCAGAAGAAAAATATCTGTAATCCATTTCCACCGATTGTAAAGATGTGGTTACTAAGTTCACTTACCTTCTTCACGTTTCACTTCACTGCGAGTTACATTCAACAACTTGCAGTGAGCGTCGAATCTCGAATTCAACTGAAACAGAGAGATTCATGTTGATCAATTTCTGCGTTGATGTCTTCATTAGACATGTAAAAAACATAAATGTGTATCAAGGTGCGAACAGTTACGACGGAGACTAAGTCAGCGAACTGATTAAAGGGAAACAAAATAAATGCATTTGAACGTGAGGATAAAATGCGACTCTTAGAAAATGCACATCGGATGCAGCACGAAGGCAGAAGCTGGGGGATAATATTAGTGTGTTTCCGCTCTGGGATACACAATAACTCGCCACAGAGAATTGATGGTTATCGTCTTATACAGACAAAGTGCATGTCGTTGCGCGAAATAATGAATTGTGAATTTATGCGTACTGTGTTCGGTAAATTATAAACGTTTTTCTCAGTAAATGTATTGTGTTGAAGGTTACTTGAAGCGGAAAACACCTGTTGTTACATTATTCGCCAAGAAAGACTATAATAATAATAATATTATAGATATTAACCGCCAAATCCCTCCCCCCTCCTTCTTCCTTGGAAAAGGGGATGAGAGGGGCAGGGATATCAACGGAAGATACGATTGTTAAACTGTAAATGGGTACGCAAAATCTACCAGGTCAGTCTCCAGCATTCTGTATCAGGGCAGCTAGAGGACTGAAAAATATTCGTAACTCTCGCAAACAGCGATATATCATTTCGAACAGATAAGCGAAACGTTGTACAAAAAGTGAATGTTGGCGACCGCAGCACGATTTGATCCAAAACTGAAAACTCCGTGCGTGGTTTCGCACTTGAGATAAACTACAGCAGGGCATAGATACGGAAGGATGGCTATTACATAGACAGTGACATGCCGTACGCAGACCTCAGAAGGTTATCGATACCGTTGTGCCATTCTACACCAGGGTCAGAATGACACTTTGACGGAAAGGGGTGGTCTACAGTGGGAGATGTTCCTATCAGCGACGTATTTCTGAAAAGGGAAGAGAGCAAAGCATGGAACTACACAGAGCCGTAAACCAGAATCACACACAAAAATGGTTTCAAATACGACAAGAAAGCTGGGAAACGTTTTTAGGCATTTGTTATATACTTATAGCTCACTGTGTATAATAATAAGTCAAAAATAGTCTCTCTACTACCGCCAACGAGGTTTACGGGAACGTGCAGACCTATGACCACTATTACGAAGATCCTGCAGTACAAAGGCAAGTAAGAATGCATTTCTGTAGCGTTCGACTACGTCCTCTAATGTTATATCGATTCTCTGTAGGTAAGGGGATTAATGTGGTACGTAGTTTACGATGGCTTAAGGCTCCCGCATTAGACATAATTCCAGTAAGGCTGACTGCAGGTGCTGGTTCGTAAACTACACTACTCAAAAAACAAAAAACAAAAATTGCAAAAATTTTCCTAGCTGGAATTGTCTCAGGTTACCGCGTAGATGACACCTCCGAGTAGCGCTTGCACTCAGTATCCTTTGTCTTCCTCCACAGTTTTTACCCTCTAAAGCTCCCGCTGGTACCAAAAAGGTTATTACCCAATGTCTTAAACGTCTTACCATCTTGACCCTAATTCTAGTCAATTTTTTTCACATGTTCCTTTTCATGGCGATTCGGAGAAGCATCACCTTTCTTATCAGTGCGTCTAATTTTCAACAACCTTCTGTAGTTTCACTTCTGAAACGCTTTGATTTTCTTCTTTATCGGATTCCCGCAGTCCTTGTCTCACTGCCAAAAAACGCTGTGCTCCAAACGTACATTTCGTCAAATTAGGACCGACGTTTGATACTAGTAGATTTCTCTTGGCCTGTAAATCACTTTTCGCTGGTGCTGGTCAGGTTTTTATGTCCTCCTTGATCCACCCGTCACGGGTTATTTTGCTCTCTAGATGGCAGAATTCCTTCGTCTATTGCGTGATCACCACTTTTTTTGTCAAGTTTCTTGCTAACGTCACTTCTGCTTTTCCTCATTACTTTCGTCTTTCTTCGATTTACTCTCAGTCCATACTCTTAATTCATTAGGTCATTCCATTCAACCGATCCCGCGATAATTCTTTATTTTCACTGAGGTAGCAATTTCACCAGCGATTTTTACACTGATAGCCTTTCAAAGTGAACTTCAATCCTAGTTCTGAATCTTTCTGTCAGAAACTCTCAACAAACGATGCACGCACACCTGTCAGCATTTCAAGCATCTGCAATAAAAGTTTGTAAATAAAATGCCGGCCGCCGTACCCGAGCGCTTCAAGGCGCTACGGTCGCAGGATCGAATCCTGCCTCGGGCATGGATGTTCTTAGGTTAGTTAGGTTTAAGTAGTTCTAAGTTCTAGGGGCCTGATAACCTAAGATGTTAAGCCTCATAGTGCTCAGAGCCATTTGAACCATTTGTAAAAAACTTTGCTCAAGGACTGGTCCCAGTTTCAATAGATTATTTTAGGAGGGACGCCAGGTTCTCCATCTATAAAGGAAAATTAAAATAAAATAGGCTGTTGAGCTTTTACTGCCGATGCTGTGCCTTGTCATGCTAAGAAACTTGATCGAAATACTTGAAAATTATTCAAAAAAATTCGCAATTGAAAAGAAAAAGTACGACGGAATGTGTGATTATGTCTCTTTGATGCTAGCGAATAGAAACGAACATACACAGTGATCAGCCAGCGCATTATGACCACCTACCTGCTATCGATAAAAACCCGTTCAGGCGATAGCAGCGTCACCTGGCGGGGAACGACAGCTTGTTTGACTGACACACGCTCGGTGCACGTATCATTATCAGTGAACGTATTGTCCGTGTGTGGAATGGGGTAGGCGCGTGATCGGTGTAAGTATGACCAAGGACAGATTTGATGGCTCGGCACGAGCATTTCGGGAACTGCACGACTTGTCGAGTCTTCAACGAGTGGCGAAAGCAACGTCGTGGGGCTGGAAGGTCACCCCCTCGTTACAGGTATCGGACGTCGTAGGCTGGGCAGACTGGTAAAACAGGACAGGCGACGAACTGTGGTCGAACTACCACCAGACTTTAACGTTGGGCAGAGAGCAAGTGTGTGTGAACAGACAATGCACCGCACACTCCTAACGAAGGGCCTCCGCAGCCGACGACGCACGCATGTGCCAATGTTAACACCACGACATCGGCAACTACGACGAAATGGGCAAGTGACCATCGGCACTGGACGCTGTCGCAGTGGCAGAGCTTTGCGTGGTCTGGGGAATCCCGTTTCCTTCTTCATCATGTCGACGGGAGGGCGCCAGCCTGTCTTCTTCCAGGGGAGCAGCTCCTCGACACTTGTACTGGGGAACGGCGGCAACAAGGCGACGGCTCCATTATGCTCTGGGAAAATTTCACTTAGGCCTCCATGGGTCCAGTGAATCCTGCGCAAGGTACCATGACGGCCAAGGAGTATCGCACAGTGGGTGAAGACCACGTACACCCCTTCCTGACGATCATGCTTCCCGACGGCAGTGGCATTTTTCAACAAGATAACGCGTCGTGTCAAAGGACCACGAGTGCGATGTAGTGGCTCGAAGAACACGGGGGGGGGGGGGGGGGGGGGTTCAAACACTCCCCAAATTGCCAGATCGCCAGATCTGCACCCGATCGAACACATCTGGCATGTCACTGAACTTGGCGTCAGGCTTCATCTCGCTTCTCAACCGCATTTACGGGAATAAGGTGACTTGCGTGCGCAGAGATGGTGCCAATTTGCTCCAGCGACCTACGAAGCCCTCATTGTTTCCATGCCACAACATGTCCCCGCTGTTATCCGTGTCAAAGGTGGACGTACCGGCTATCAGGTAGGTAGTCATAATGTTTTAGCTGTTCAGGTAATTTCGCCACTGACTCCAACAACGTATGTACGTGTTCAGGCCAAAGATTTGCTCTCACTGAAAATCAATTCCTCCTCGGGTAAGCAGTGTTACAGATGCGACGCACGCAGTAGTCCCGGCGGTGCTGCTGATACTGCAACCCTGAGGGCCCGCCCCTCACAGCGGCTGCGGATTGGATGGGATGTAGGGGTGGACGGTGGTGGCTGGATCGTCGGCGCAATTAGGAGCATCCAGCCACTGGCTGCTGCCACGCCCTCCCCCTCCTACCCCATATTCCCCCCACCTCGGCCTGGAAGCCTGCCAGCCGTCTATCAGGCCGCTTGTTTGAAGTAATAACAAGATGTAAACGCCTGACCAGAGTTCTAAACATAGCCAGCGTGATATTATTTCGAGAACACGATCGAGCGTACTAGGGGGCGAGGTGGAAACTAGAGGTTACAGCAGCACGTCCGCTCGCAGAAACAACAAGCGTCCAGGAGAACGTGGCTCAGTGACTGAATTGATGTCCGCGACGATATGCTCACGTGTCAATTGACGCCTGCCTAGAGTCAACAAGATCTTCATGTCACCACTTCCGCAATTTCTTCAGAGAGAAAACTTTCTCAAGCACCGGATGATATAATTTAATGATGATAACTACTTTTATTCTACTCACATCCATAGCTACATTGTCCATCACCGATGACACATTTATTGTGTATGTAGCACATGAGAAGTAAGTAATATTCATTACCCGTACTCCAAGGCTGCCGATACTGCAATAATGAGTACCAAAGCAGGCAGTCCAGACGAAGAGGAGTGGGCATATTCAAAAATGCAATCACGGGTAAAGGAAGGTATAAACGAAGAAACTTCAACTTGTCGAATAAAAAACGAAGTACAAAAATGTTCAGGAAAGGAAGGATTATAATAATACAAGCCACTAAGGAATGAAAAAAATATGAAGTGTAGGTAAGTCAAGGCAAAATGGCTGCAGAAACACGTGAGGGAATAATCTGAAAGACAGTCCGCCTCTGTAGCGTAGCGGTAGCGTTCCCGCCTACCACGCAGGGGGCTCGGGTTCGATTTCCGGCAGGGTAGTGGGTGATGTGTGTCCATCATCATTTTCATCATCATTGACTCGCAAGTCGCCGAAGTGGCGCCAACTAAAAAGGGCTTGCAATACGGCGGTCGAACTCTCCCGCATGGGGCCTCCCAGCCAACAATGCCATACGATCATTTCCATCGGGAAGACAGATTCAGCACGTAGGAAGGTCGTAACAACGTTTGCTGAAATTATGTACGAAGACATCAACGTTTTGAGTGCAACGGGAATTGAACTGCAAACGGAGGGGAGAAAGAAAGAGTACACGAAAGGCCTCGACGAGGGGGAGAACTTACCGTATGACGCATAGAACAAGAAATGGAAGTAAATATGGAAGACCTAAGGAATCTAGTATCAGAGCTCAACAGAGCGTTGGAAAGCTTGCGATCGAATAGGGCAAAAGGGGGAAAGTGACAACCAAACGACTATTCAAGTTGGTGTGTAGAATCCATCAGGCTGGCGACATACTGTCAGATTTTCGGAGAAATTTATCCACACAATCCCGAAGATTACAAGAGCAGTTAATTCTGAGAACTATCGCACAATCAGCTTAACAGCTCATGCATCCAAGTTGTTGACAATAATTAGGTATAGAAAATGGAAAAGAAAACTTAGTATGTGTTAGATGACGATCATTATGGCTCCAGGAAAGTTAAATGCAGCAGACTGGCAGTTCTGACATTGCACTTGATAGTGGAATCAAAAGATATAAGAAAAATCAAGTCAAGTTCATAGGAAATATCGAACAAGAAAAAGCGTTCGACTATGTAAAACGATGCAAGACGATCACAATTTTCAGAAAAAGACGGCTAGCACACAACATGTAGAAATCCTAGAAGGAACAAGACTGCTAGGCCGACAACGAAGTGCTTGCGTTACAAAGGTAGGAGGGCACGTGTGTCGTATTCTTCCCCTGCTGTTCAATCTGTACATCAAAAAGCAGTGACGGGAATAAAAGAAAGGTTTAGGAGTGAAATAAAAACTCACTGATAAGATTCGCCTATGACATTGCCACCCTTAGTGAAAACGGGGAAGAACTACAGCACACAGTGAATGGAATGAACTGTCTACTGAACACAAAATATGGAATGACAGTATACCAAAGATAGACGAAGGTAATGAGGGGTAGCAGATACGAAATTAGAGAGAAATTTACTAGAAAAATTAGGGGCACTAAGTGGAAGAACTCAAGTTGTTCTGCGACCTTTGAAGCAATATAAACAATGACGGACGAAACAAGGAAGATATCAAATTCTGATTAGCGCAGGCAAAGTGGGTGTTCCTGGTCGAAAGAAGTCTACTAATATCGAATATCGGCCTCAATAAAAGGAAGAGATTTCTGAGAATGTAACTTTGGAGCGCACAGTGTATGCTAGTCAATCATGGATTGTGGGAAAACAAGAAAGGAGGGTATCGGCTCGAGATGTGATATGGAAGAATGTTTAAAATTAGTTGGACTGATAAGAAGTTTTTCTACGCAGAATCAGCAAAGAAAGGAATATATGGTTGCCTCTAAAAAGAAGAAGGGACAGGATGATAGGACATGTGTTAAGACATTTCCATGGTAATACAGTGAGCTGTAAAGGGTAAAAACTGTAGAGGAAGACAGAGCTTGGAATACACCGAGCAAATAACTAAAAACGCACGGTGAAAATGTTACTAAGAGAAGAAAATATTGGCACAAGATCGGTTAGTGGCGGGCCGCATGAAACCAGCCAAATATTTATGACAAACCACGGTTTGTTCGTCTAAAAGTAGAGAACTAAACTGAACTCCTCCCTCACAGGCCATGAAGGCCCAACGGGACCGAGCGGCGGCCGTGTCATCCTCAGATCATAGGCGTCACTGGATGCGGATATGGAGGGGTATATGGTCAGCACACCGCTCTCCCGGCCGTATGTCAGCTTCCGAGACCGTAGCCGGTGCTTCTCAATCAAGAAGCTCCTCAGCTTGCCTCACAAGGGCTGAGTGCACCTCGCTTGTCAACAGCGCTCGGCAGACCGGATGATCGCTCATCCAAGTGCTAGCCCGACAGCGCTTAACATAGGTGATCTGACGGGAACTGGTGTTACCACTGCGGCAAGGCCGTTGGCAGCAGTAGAGAACTGCGCCGAATTTGATAGCTTGTTGCTCGTCTTTCGGAAGGTAATTCGATACTGTCTCACAACGACATCTAGTGAGCAAAATGTGAGCTTACCCAGTAGCAGGCAGGATTTGTGACTGTATTTAGAAGTTCCCAGCAGATATAACTCAACTTTTTTCTTCCAAAGGAGACGAAATAGAGAAGATTAAAAGTTAGTTCGAGGGTCCGCACTGGAGTGTTACACGTCACTGTTTATAATAAATTTAAATGTTATAGTCTGCTGAGTTACTCGTTACAGGGAAGTTCTAACGACAAAAAATCTCAAGTGAAATACAGGAACACTATGGCTTCAAATTGTCTTACAGAGGATCTACGAGTGAGCAGAGACTGGCTGTAGACAAAGTAAATAAATGTAGTGTGTTGTGCATAAACAGAGCAACATCTCTGTTCGACGTGATGACTGGGTGTTGTGTGATGTCCTTAGGTTAGTTAGGTTTAAGTAGTCCTAAGGTCTACGGGACTGATAACCATAGATGTTAAGTCCCATAGTGCTCAGAGCCATCTCTGTTCGATTACACTGTTGTCGATAAATCACTGTAAACAGTGATATGTGTAAAGTACCTGATAGTAAACATCCGAAGTGATTTGAAGTACAATGACACTATAAAACTAAGTGAAAAGGAGATGAAAGGCTGAGGTACATTGGAAGAACGCTATGAAAGTTGGTGAAATAACTCTTGTTCGATGAATTTTTGAGCACTGAGCACCAGTCAGGGTTCCTTACAAGGTAAGGTTAATAGGAGAGAGACAGAAGATCCAACAAAGACCGGAGCGTTTCGTCAAAGGATTGTTTAGTCGCCTCAAGAATATTACGGAGACGCTCAACCAAACTCCAGAGACAGAGGAAACAAGAGAGGCACTGTGTGTCACAGAGAGTTTTACTGTTGTATTCCCGAAAGTGAACGTACCGAGAAGAATCGGAGGCAGCCTCAGACTTTATGCCTGTTACATACACATTAACTGCGGCCGTACTGAAAAATTCATTCACTGTCACCAGAAGCCAACGGACACAATCTGTGGAATACGATATGAACCTATCTCTTCCCGCCTTCTATTCCTGCTATTTGCTATTGTTCCAAATCATACAGCACTGGCATGGCCCTTATTCTGATATGGACTAAGTACAGATTTCTACATGGTCCAATCACACTAATGGGACTACTGCGAATGTCCGACGTCAGCGTACAGTAACTACTCACAGATGGTAGGTGAGTAAATGTATAAAGCGTTCCATGGGAAAGGGGGGAGTGGGGGAAGGAGCGGGGAGAAAACAGTGCTGCTGTTGACGCAATGTGGAAAACAATCGATTTATCTGACGTCGAAAAAGACATGATCATTGGCTTTCGGGCTAAGGCTGGAAGCAGTTCTCGAACGGCAGCGCAGGGGCTGAAGTACACCAAGCATAGCAAATTAACTGTATCCCAAATCGCGACAAGGTAACTGTAGTGCACCAAGGGCAACAGATGACATGGGTGAATAACGGCTAAGGAAATGGGTAAGGACGAATAGAAGTGCGACAGCTGAACCAAGGGGTTAGCAACAATGTCTCCTCAACGACCAATCAGCGAACGTTGCAGCGTGTGGGCCTCTGCAGCAGGCACTTCGTTCTTGCACTCGTGCTGACTGCTGCTCATCGGCGACGAAGGCTGGAATTTTCACGCCAATACTCCAACTGGACGTCCACTGAGTGTCGACAGGTGGCCTTTTCAGATGAATCATGTTTTATGCTCCATCGGATAGATGGCCGTTGGCATGTACCGGTGAAACGTCTGAAAGCAAACACTCTGCATGCGTTATGGTCTGGGGAACGCTTTCGTGGCATTCCCTGGGTGATCTGACGAATGTTGAAAATTAGGTGGACTGATAAGGTAAGGAATGAGGAGGTTCTATGCAGAATCGGAGAGGAAAGGAATACGTGGAAAACACTGATAAGGAGAAGGGACAGGATGACAGGACATCTGCTAAGACATGAGGGAATGTCTTCCATGGTACTAGAGGGAGCTGTAGAGGAAGACAGAGATTGGAATACGTCAAGCAAATAATTGAGGACGTAGGTTGCAAGTGCTACTCTGAGATGAAGAGGTTAGCACAGGAAAGGAATTCGTGGCGGGCCGCATCAAACCAGTCAGTAGACTGATGACACAAAGAAACGTGCCATATGTAGTTTTACTTATGATCGAAACAGGCTTATGTCTGTGATGTTTGAAATTTTCTTAGCGTACTGATTGTTCCACAAAAACACGGGAGAACTGCCGTAAGTCAGTAACATCTTGCCACAATATTTCGGCACAAAGTCTTTTGGCCATCTTCAGGTGAGTACAGCTGTAGAAGTACTGGAGAATACGCGCTGAGCTCTGCTATTTAAAGCCAAAGGGGGCTGCATTGCGCATGTACTGTTTAGCGTGCGCGTTCACAACTCAGTACGCTGCGCCTGGCGCCCTCCGCGGTGAAAACTTGGCATTTCGGTATCAGATCGATCTTCTTTTTACCGATAACTAGGTTGACTACGAAGTTTCTCTACAACGGGATTCCAAGCGGAATTTAACTGGTAACCGCTATCCCAATTGATAAGAGTCTCGCTGTCTGACAATTCTTTATACCGTTGTTTGAGCATAATCTCTCTTCTACATATTTTACATTCAACAATGAATTTTATGAACAATCTGACGGGGTCGCCATGGGGTGTCCTTTGTCTCCCCTGGTGGCAAATCTTTTTATGGAAGATTTTGAAGAGAGAGCTCTCAACTCTGCCACTTTTAAACCGACAGTGTTTTGGCTTTACGTGGATGACACCTTTATAGTATGGCCTCATGGCGTGGACCGTCTCCAGGAATTTTTACATCATATGAATTCCATACATGAAAATATTAAGTTCACTATGGAAACTGAAAAAGATGGTTGTTTGCCATTTTTAGATGTTCTGGTACGGCGCAAGAATGATGGCACACTTGGTCATTCGGTGTATAGGAAACCGACCCATACAGATTTGTATCTGCAAGCTACCAATTGCCACCATCCGGCACAAACAATGGGTGTCCTTAAAACTTTAATCCACCGTGCTCATACTATTTCTGACGTCGACAGTCTTCAAGTGGAACTGAAACACCTGCAAAAAGCATTCCTGATGAATGGCTTTTCAACTAAGGAAGTGAACAGAGCTATGCAGTCCTACAAACGACGCAACAAGGAAGAAGGTCTTCAGGTCAACGGCTTATCTACCTTCTATTGGGAACATCTCGTCACAGATCGGTAGAATATTGAGGAAGCATCAAGTCAGTCATCTTTCGCCCTCCTCCTAAAATATCATCACTGGTGGGATCCGTTAAGGAAGACCTGGGCCTACGTAAATCAGGTGTCTACAAGATCCCGTGTGATTGTGGCAAGTCATATACAGGGCAGACAACAAGAACGGTGAAGGAACGTATTGTGGAACATCAGCGGCATACTCGCCTTCTTCGGACCACCAAGTCCGCAATCGCTGAGCATTGCATTTCTACTGGCCACTCTATGAATTACAATGATACAAAAATTGTGGCTCAAAGATCAAATTTCTGGAGTTCAATTATAAATGAATCCATAGAAATAAAATTGTCAAACAGCGAGACTCTTATCAATCGGGATAGCGGTTACCAGTTAAATTCCGCTTGGAATCCCGTTGTAGAGAAACTTCGTAGTCAACCTAGTTATCGGTATAAAGATGAAGATCGATCTGATACCGAAATGCCAAGTTTTCACCGCGGAGGGCGCCAGGCGCAGCGTACTGAGTTGTGAACGCGCACGCTAAACAGTACATGCGCAATGCAGCCCCCTTTGGCTTTAAATAGCAGAGCTCAGCGCGTATTCTCCAGTACTTCTACAGCTGTACTCACCTGAAGATGGCCAAAAGACTGTGCCGAAATATCGTGGCAAGATGTTACTGACTTACGGCTGTTCTCCGGAGTTTTCATGGAATAGGCTTATGTCTGTTGAAGTTATTTTATTTTATTGATCTTGACGCAGCTGATGGGCTAAGACATTTTTCATTTTTAAAAGCTTATTTTGATCACTTTTTAGGACTTCTGAAGAAGGCTATATTATTATAGCTGAAACCATGGTCAAGGTTTAGAATAAACATAATTAGTGCATCTGTGGGCTGTTTTTCATTCGAGACAATGTCCTAAGTTATTGAGTGAGTGATATGAGACTCATGACTAACACCATCTTTACTTGATACGTAGGCACTCCGTTACTTAGGAGCAAAGCGATGAAATGATTGTCTTTGGCCATTGTGTCTATTCCGTAACACTGTAAGTAGTACGAAGGGAATATGGTGATAGTATGCAGCACCGAAGTGATGAAAATGGGAAGGACGTAACGGGAAAGACTAGTGAATGGAAGCAAATTAGTATCAGAGTGCTGACGAAGTTTGGCGTAACAGACTAGCTGACCGCTTTACATGCATGTGGAACAGATTTCCCACACTTTCAGCTGGCTCGTGTTTCCGCGGTCAACGTTGACAACCATGCCTTCTTCCACACTTACTTGTACTGGTAAACAGAGAGCTGTGACATTTGCTTTGCCCGTTAGACCTCTCTGCAGCAGTGAAAGTCAGTTAAGTGGCAGTGTCACCTGTGGTCTTGCTTTTGATGACCTAAGCAGCCAGTTCTCCAGAACCATCGTAAAATGCGATGTAACATACCCGTTCGTATACTTTCCTCTTCAGAAATGTTTACTGTTTAAATACTTCACACTCGACAGATGTAGTTCTGCACGCGCAGTGAACAACGCAGCTGGTCAGAGAATTGGAAAAATGTCAAATAGTTAAGTGTGGATAATACGTAATACTAGACGGCATATTATTTCCATTCGACTACTTATGATACAATTGGCAAAGCACCTTTTATTTTAACTTAAAATTCGTTGCAAAAGCTTCGGACTGTCATTGGCAAATTCAGTTGGAAAAAATTTAATGTTTTTATCGCATCCTGATACGACAGACTACACAAAAAATAACATGTGAATTTTATGTAGTGTTAGCACTGTTCATGACTAAATATACTACGTAACAAAACAAATGAAACAGTCTAGTCCAAACGGTTTAGTGAAGTTAAAGTGCTCTCCTGGGTATTTCTCAGAGGGCAGATGCTTTCACTTTTCTCGTGGCTTCCATAGTTGCACACTGGGGTCTCTAGTAGTCTCCACGTACAACTAATATCTAAGCTCCGAGCAAGACGGATTCTGGTTGGGCAATATTTCCCATCTAGTACTCTTCATGCAAAGTACTGAAGAACGCAAGAAATCCCATATCAAATGATTTGTGATGTTACTGATAATTATAAAACTGGGGCACCCACAGCTGAAGTAGTTACACATAATTGACTGACAATTCATACAGAACAGCAGGTGTTTAAATACAGGCGTTAAAACGACAATATTAATATATATAAATTCAATGAGAAGCCCAATAGTCCGCTGTAGTTGTATTTATTTAAGTCTATCAGAGACCCACAAATCTATTTCGCAACTTTTAATTTGCATCTTCTGGTGCTTACCTGTTCAGAAAATTTTATAAATGGATGCTTTGATAATGGTGAAATGAAGTTATATCTCAGATATCTTAAAATACTAAGTGAATAGACTTGAACAAGGAAGCAAATATTACTTATCTTTCCAGGAAATTACGTTGCTGCACAATCTTTTATGCTGACTGACGCATCTAACTACACACTGACATAACAGAGACTTAATACCTTACAGACAGCAGTTCGCCAGAAAAGCAGCTCCAACTGTTTTATTACGAGAAGCGGAATTGGCTGTTATAGGCTTGGAATTTCTATCGCTTGCACTAATAAGGGGCTGCTTATCATAGTGTATAAGTGCACGACTATTTCTAACTACGGACCGTACCCTCACGCAGTTTCATCAATGCCTATAAAGTCAGTGGCAGCGGACGAGCAGTTTACTACAGGCGTGTTCCTGCGCCCCGACAACATTAACTGTCCCTCATTAAATACCTACTCAGTGTCATAAAACGAAAGATGCTGCTGCCAAATGTGTGCTTGTGGAATTTAGACTGTAGTACTTCAACAGTTCTACGACAGATTTATTGTTAAAATGAGGTGTATACAATACACAAACCCATTACAGTGCGTTTGGCAACGTCACCACGCGCTTTTATCCAAATACCCAGCATGTCATCACGACATAATATACACACAGGTCTCGTTCTAAAGCCGCAGGTTTGTGTCTCTAAACGTATGTTGAATTTGTGAAGGTCATTTTAAAAGTAGGCCACAACTTAAGTATAGCCTCATTTCCATTCGTTCCTTCCACTGTTCTAAAAAAAGTGTGTTTTGTTTTCCGAGAGCCTTCGCAAGATCTCCACCGTTTCACGTAGCCTGAGCGTAAGGCCAAGTCTGCAGTAACTGCCAGTGAGATTTTTATGAAACTTGCTACACATAAGAGCTGAACGACTGTGGCAACAGCATCCAGACCTTCCTTCACACTACTGTTATCTTCCACTTCCATTACTCTGATTCCGCTTTTCAAAATAGTTTCTTTAAAGAACGTGGCGAAATCAGCAGGTCTCTCAGTGACACGTTTCCTTGCACTTCGCTGGCGTGGTAACCTGTTCCAAGATGAATCCATTTGCTGCAAATACATGGATACACACTAGGACGTAGCAATGATTACCTTTGTGGCTAACCCTCTAGAAATTAAGAAACAAACATTGCTGGCTAATAGTCCATGTTGCACCCTATGTGTGAAGAACAGTTTTATCGCGAAGTAACCGACGTTACCTACGTGGTGATGCTCAAATGGTAGCAGTATCAGGTCGACGAAGGATTGTGGGCGAAGGCTGTAGGTTTTCTTAAAACGCATACTATCGAATTACTATTGGGCAGGGATGTTTATTTTCTAATCCGTGTCGGATGCACCATAACGTTAATCGAAACCACGTCACTGCTTCAAAAAAAAAAAAAAAAAAAAGTGCGCTATGCATGTTTCGCAAAACATTTTACCGTGTCGGAACACTAGAAGAAACCATGGCACTGAGAAATTATGCAGCTTTACCAGCGTCTACGAACAAACTACACCTAGCGGAACAAAATCCGAGTAATAAAAGTTGTTGATAAAAAAAGTTGTATTAAGAAACATCGAAATGTTATTGCCATTGTAGTTCAACTCTTATGTGGTGAAGTGATGAATGCAGCGGAAAGAGTCATAACAGAAAACAGCATTGTGAATAGCAAACCAATGTTCACAGAGCTCTTAGTCCATTCTGGCGACAGAAGCAAACTTTAAAAGTCTGTTGAATCGAAGGGACTATTTTTAGCAACGGTTCAAAATGCACTATTTTATGATTCTCAGCGCCTCTCGTTCGTGCTTACTAGATGGACCAGTGAGACATCGTGCTGCTCTTCTGTGGATCTTCTCTATTTCCTCTATATTTCTTGCTTACATCGGGAAATGCGGTCTGCTAGCAGATGTAAGCGAGAAATCAGCCGAAAAATCACCGTAATTACAAATCAATCTATTCTTAACGAACTGTTTTTCGATCTACAAAGCAAATCAAAATGTAAATAACTTAATTTCAGACCACTGAAGATGCTTTACCTCAATAAAGCAAAACGCGTCTTGTGAAAAAAAATCACGCATTTTTGCAGTTGCAACGACAGACCAAAAATAACCTCAAGAATTATAAAACTACGGTCACTATGGTCACCCAAATGAAGAATTTAACAGATCTCTAACTTTCTTTTCCCTTCTTCTGTATATTATTCTTGTCAGCATCTTGGATGTATGAACTGTTAAGTTGATTGTGCGATAGTTCTCGCACTTGTCGGCCCTTGCAATTTTCGGAATTACGGTGCATGATGTTCTCCGGAAAGTCTGATGCATTCTACACACCTACGTGAATAGTCTTTTTTTTTGCCACTTGTCCCACTTAGTTTAGAAATTCCGATGAAATGTTATCTATCACTTCTGCCTTGCTCGAGCTTCCAAGGCTCTTTTAAATTCTAATGCTGAATCCTCTGTCTCTTTCCTATCGACTTCTACCACATCCATCAGACAAGTCTTCGAAATCATAGAAGTCTTCAGTGTACACTCCCCTCTGCATTTAACAGTGAAATTACCACTGCACTCTTTAATGTTACCACCCCTGGATTTAATTTCAATAATGGTTGTTTTGATTTTTCTATATGATAAGTCAGTCTAATCATCACGTTTATCATGTAGCCATTTTGCCTTAGCTTCCCTGCAATTCCTATTTATTTCATTCCCAATTGACTCTGGTGGGCCGCGCGGGATTAGCCGAGTGGTCTAAGGCGCTGCAGTCATGGACTGTGCGGCTGGTCCCGGCGGAGGTTCGAGTCCTCCCTCGGGCATGGGTGTGTGAGTTTGACCTTAGGATAATTTAGGTTAAGTAGTGTGTAAACTTAGGGACTGATGACCTTAGCAGTTAAGTCCTACAAGATTTCACACACATTTGAACGTTTTTTTTTGACTCTGGTGGTTACCTCTGAAGAAGGAATCCAACAGTAGGCCTACCCACCGTGGCTTTGTACCTTTTCTTTTCAGCATTCCTCACACAGTATGTATGTATTTAACCGGGGACCTACAAACGACGTAGAGGCTTCGTCCCGCCGTAGCCCTCAGTGGTTCACAACCCCACTACAGGACACAGCAGTCCACCTACGCCACCGCCGCCCCACACCGAACCCAGGGTTATTGTGCGGTTCGGCCCCCAGTGGAACTCCTCAGGAACGTCTCATACCAGACGAGTGTAACCCCAAAGTTTGCGTGATGAAGATTTGATACCAGTTAAGTTGCTTCATCCTGAAGGATTTGTTGAATATTAATCTAGTGACAGTTTCGGTACCCGGAAGGAAGAAATTTCTAGAAAAAAAAAAAAATCAGCTTTCCTCTCCGTGAAGTCCTTGCTGCCTTTGTTCATGTCTAGCTGTCGCTGATTAAGTTATATGGCCGCGCTCTTGGAGATGACGCCTCGCCCGCAGGTACTCGGGTCGCGAGAGACACGGCTGCAGTTGACGCGGCGAGGGCCGGGCGCCGCCACCGCCGTTATCTTTAGCTCCTGCAGCCACAAAGATTCCTTTGTCCGGCGTCCGCGCGTCCCCTCCCCCGTTTTGAAGTCTCGTGTTTCTCGTTTCCGCCGCCGACAATTTCCCTTCTCGGTGCGCCTGCTCTGTCTTTGTTGTCTTCTCTCCGGGCTGCGGCCGTAAATCCGTTTAACGGACCGGCCACGCGCGGGTATACAGTCACGTGTGTCCCAGCGCGACTCCGCGCCCAGGCAGCGCGCCGCCTGTCCAAATAAGCACCACGGGCCGCGCGCTCCTGTGTTCCTACCGAGGGGGCCATCGCCGTGAAACATCACAGCTAACGCCCATGACTGGGCCGTACCGGAACAAAATGAACTGCCAATTGGCCCTGCTCTTGTGCGCGGGAGCGACTATCAGATATGAACACCTGAGTTCGTTTTCTTCGGATTTCCACGTGAAATTTTTGCAACTAGCAGGAAATTTATGGAGCGAAGGTCGAAGGCGAATGTACACCGTGGGCCACACGGTAGGCAAGAAACGTCAGATTGGTACACCGCGTAATGCAGGCTTGGAAATGCAAATGATTGATAGTAGGAGCAACGACATCATTTTTCCGCATACAACGTAAGTAAGGCAACGGGTTTCTCATGTAGAAACTGCATTCAATTTTGCGGGTTGGTTTGTCGGTCGGTCGATTTGTTGGTTGGCTGCGAGAAGATGGTGTTTCTCGTAATCAGTAGGTGTCTGAATTAGAGAGTGGAAATTGTGGGTTATCGTTCCACGATATTGCGGCTCGCGTTGTGATGGATTTAACGACTGTCACGTAAATATGGAATCTATGGTTTCAGAGAGCCATATTCAACGCCGTACAAGTTCTCAACAGCTCCGTGCGACGTATTCCCGAGGGGTCAGACAGTTCGCACTGCAGCGCACGATTATACATACACCCATGTCACGTACCTCGAGCCGGTAAAGGACTTGTTTGAAACAAGTCCAGTATCCAGTGCGACGGCGCCTGAGGCATCACGGACTGTCAGAGAGCGTGCGTTGTTGCAGCTTCCGTTCAGACAACAGCGGAAAGAGGCGCCGACAACAGCGGACGCTTCAGGGCCACCACATCGTGTTCTCATACGAGTGCCGGTTCTGCATACACCATCACGATTCAGGCTCATATGACACCGAAAGTTGTCACATTGCATTCGTCATCATTCGCGCCCAGCACCTGATTTGATGGGATAGGAGAGCCATTGAGTGCCAGACAATCATTTCTGATTCACTTAGCCCAGGCACGGTAAGGAACACTACTCGCGTACGTTACTCGTGCACGCATGCCAGTCTCTCTCGACTTAGCCCGCATCTCGTGGTCGTGCGGTAGCGTTCTTGCTTCCCACGCCCGGGTTCCCGGGTTCGATTCCCGGCGGGGTCAGGGATTTTCTCTGCCTCGTGATGGCTGGGTGTTGTGTGCTGTCCTTAGGTTAGTTAGGTTTAAGTAGTTCTAAGTTCTAGGGGACTGATGACCATAGATGTTAAGTCCCATAGTGCTCAGAGCCATTTGAACCATTTCAGTCTCTCTCGACGGAGTACACATCTCCTCCCCCCCCCACCCCACCCTACTAAACCAGACTGTCTTAGCCGGAGGAGGGTGAAAGGGGAGGGATGGGATAGGAGGGGATGGCAGACGTGGAAACTCCTTCCAAAGTAAACAACGCAGCACTCCTTCAAAAGAATAGGTTTTTTGAACGGGGATTACACCGCAGGTCGACCAACTCCGTCTACAGATACACAGAGGTGTTTTAAACTGAAATGGCGAAGTGTCTAGAAAATAGACGTATGATTGGCAGTGTTCTCAAACTTTGAGAAAGCTAGTCCTATAGTTCTTTCACCATAACGACGTTTTCTTTCGTGTTTCCTTTAACGCCAGCGATCTTAGGGAAATGGATAGTGTTCCTTGTCAAAGATGTCCGCCCCACAATGCCATTGACTTTTCAAATTCATCCAATTTCACCATGAAATCAGAAATAAGCTTATTCTCACCTTGTAGTAATTTGTAGTCAACCCATTTTATAAATCCAAGGTCTGCAATCATTTCCAGATGTTCTAATTTTCGTTCCTACACTCCTTTCTCCTTCATAAATTCAACAATAGTACGCTTTAAATCGAAAAATCCTTCCACGGATGGCCCTTTATTTAACCAACATACTTCACAGAAATAATGTTGTCTACTCACTCTTCGTTCAGTTCTATCGACAATTTTTGCAAATGACAATGGAATAATACATGCGACTTCTAAAACTTGCCATTCGTACCAGGAATTTCTTCGCATGCTCTACGCCTATAAATTTAACACTAAGTGCTTCTTGATGAACAGAACAATGAATTTCGTACATATTGACTGTCGATCGTTGTAAGTCTTAGCTCTTTCCTCGTCAGCTACACCTTTATTTTCTTTCTGCGTGATGCTGTAACGCTGCACCATAGCAAATTTGCGGTACCTGTCGGTTGTGTGACTACATAATAAATGTTGACTGTTCTCATCTTTCTTCTCTGTGATTTGCATTCATTTTTAAAGGATTGCGACGATAGAACGCGAGACTGCGTCTTTTTGCGCAAAAAGTTGCTGGACCTGTGAACTTCGTTTACAGCACAATTCTGCCGAACTGAGGGAAGTCGTGCCGACCTAAATCAGTCGCTACAAATGCTGGAAGAAAGTGTCTCATCGCACGGTTAAGTGAAATCTTATATGTAAGTTGAAGATGCAAAGCAAAGGGGAGGGGAGGGGAGTGGAACAAAGGGGAGGGGAGGGGAGTGGAACAAAGGGGAGGGGAGGGGAGTGGAACAAAGGGGAGGGGAGTGGAACAAAGGGGTGGGGTGGGGAGGGGAGCAAAGGGATTGGGGAGGGGAGCAAAGGGGTGGGGAGGGGAGGGGAGGGGAGCAAAGGGGTGGGGAGGGGAGGGGAGCATAGGGGTGGGGAGGGGAGGGGGAGCATAGGGGTGGGGAGGGGAGGGGAGCAAAGGGGTGGGGAGGGGAGGGGAGGGGAGCAAAGGGGTGGGGAGGGGAGGGGAGCAAAGGGGTGGGGAGGGGGAGGAGAGGGGAGCAAATGGGGGTGGGGAGGGGAGGGGAGGGGAGCAAAGGGGTGGGGAGGGGAGGGGAGGGGAGCAAAGGGGTGGGGAGGGGAGGGGAGCAAAGGGGTGGGGAGGGGAGGGGAGCAAAAGGGTGGGGAGGGGAGGGGAGTGGAGCAAAAGGGTGGGGAGGGGAGGGGAGTGGAGCAAAAGGGTGGGGAGGGGAGGGGAGCAAAGGGGTGGGGAGGGGAAGGGAGGGGAGCAAAGGGGTGGGAGGGGAAGGGAGGGGAGCAAAGGGGTGGGGAGGGGAAGGGAGGGGAGCAAAGGGGTGGGGAGGGGAAGGGAGGGGAGCAAAGGGGTGGGGAGGGGAAGGGAGGGGAGCAAAGGGGTGGGGAGGGGGAAGGGAGGGGAGCAAAGGGGTGGGGAGGGGAAGGGAGGGGAGCAAAGGGGTGGGGAGGGGAAGGGAGGGGAGCAAAGGGGTGGGGAGGGGAAGGGAGGGGAGCAAAGGGGTGGGGAGGGGAAGGGAGGGGAGCAAAGGGGTGGGGAGGGGAAGGGAGGAGAGCAAAGGGGTGGGGAGGGGAGGAGAGCAAAGGGGTGGGGAGGGGAGGAGAGCAAAGGGGTGGGGAGGGGAGGAGAGCAAAGGGGTGGGGAGGGGAGCACAGGGGAGGGGAGGGGAGGGGAGCGCAGGGGAGGGGAGGGGAGGGGAGCGCAGGGGAGGGGAGGGGAGGGGAGCACAGGAGAGGGGAGGGGAGGGGAGCACAGGGGAGGGGAGGGGAGGGGAGCACAGGGGAGGGGAGGGGAGGGGAGCACAGGGGAGGGGAGGGGAGGGGAGCACAGGGGAGGGGAGGGGAGGGGAGCACAGGGGAGGGGAGGGGAGGGGAGCACAGGGGAGGCGAGGGGAGCACAGGGGAGGGGAGGGAGCACAGGGAGGGAGCACAGGGGAGGGGAGGGGAGCACAGGGGAGGGGAGGGGAGCACAGGGGAGGGGAGGGGAGCGTAAGGGAGGGGAGAGGAGCACAGGGGAGGGGAGGGGAGCGTAAGGGAGGGGAGAGGAGCATAGAGGAGGGGAGAGGAGCATAGAGGAGGGGAGAGGAGCATAGAGGAGGGGGAGAGGAGCATAGAGGAGGGGAGGGGAGCAAAGGGGAGGGGAGGGGAGCAAAGGGGAGGGGAGGGGAGCAAAGGGGAGGGGAGGGGAGCAAAGGGGAGGGGAGGGGAGCAAAAGGGGAGGGGAGGGGAGCAAAGGGGAGGGGAGGGAGCAAAGGGGAGGGGGAGGGGAGCAAAGGGGAGGGGAGGGGAGCAAAGGGGAGGGGAGGGGAGGGGAGGGATCAATTGTGTCAGCTGCATTTGAACAAATTACAAGGAATCGGCGGCGCGGCGACGAGTAAAAATGTGTACCAGACCGGGATTCGAACCCAGGATCTCCTGCTTACTATGCAGGTGCGATAACCGCTGCCCTGTCCGGGACACAGTGTTATCGCGACTGCACGTATTATCTCGGATCGCCTCGACCGACCCACACCCCCACCGAGCGCCACCTACATGTAGCCCCGTCCATTTCTTCCATATTCGCTCTTCCGTGGTTCCTACAGGAGGTTGGACGATTTGTGCATCCGCACTGAATAAGGTGGTTTCATTGCTCAGCTAGGCCTATCAAATTACATGTATGTGTGTGTCTGTTCTTCCGGACTGGTATAAATGCAATGTCGCGCTATACCAAGAAGACCGAGAAGTGCCGAGAAGTGCCGAGAAGTGCCGAGAAGTGCCGAGAAGTGCCGAGAAGTGCCGAGAAGTGCCGAGAAGTGCCGAGAAGTGCCGAGAAGTGCCGAGAAGTGCCGAGAAGTGCCGAGAAGTGCACGAGAAGTGCCGAGAAGTGCCGAGAAGTGCCGAGAAGTGCCGAGAAGTGCCGAGAAGTGCCGAGAAGTGCCGAGAAGTGCCGAGAAGTGCCGAGAAGATGCCGAGAAGTGCCGAGCCTCGGCATGTACGTGGGCGGCACATTGTGCATGCCACATAGCTAACAGTCTAGGCAGCAGGAGTTACATTTCTGTCGCGCTATGACCTGTGACTGGGCCCTATCCTCGAGGTGACCATGACCTCACTTTCGACGTCACAACTGGCCGCATGTTACCCGAGCTGTCCGAGCATCGATAGAGCGGCCGCTGGACTGTTGCCCTGCCAGTACGTTCCTCAAACCTCTCACATCTGGTCACGGGTTGCCAATAGACTAGTTCGCCCACCATTATACCCGCCACTACCAGTGATGAACGCTGGTAGTGTTGAAACACCACGAAATTAGGCACCCATAAAAGTCATCGAAGTTCAATTATAGGTGATGCCCACAGGGATCAGAGCCATTTTTATCGCCAGACATGGGTAGCTCTATTTACTAAATTCCGCATTTCGGAATCACAAAGTGAAAGTGTACTTTTGCTGCTGTACTGCATAACACAGTAATATTCGCTATCCTTTGTAGTATTGTTATTTTAATCGTCATGAATATACACTACTAGCCAAAATTTTTCGATAACCTATCCAAACAATGGAATTCGTTTCGAATATTCTACACTCATGCTTATAAATTAAGGATAATGCTGATATACGGTGAAAAAACGCTCTGGTGGGCGGTATGCGGTTTAAATCACCTCGGGGTATGACCATGCGGTGCATTCGACCTGCGGTCGTCGCACGAGGCCGGTGGCAGCAGTCCACATACGCAGAGGTGTGTTGGTGCATGTCAGAATGCGGTGCAGCGAGTAAGGGTGCAGACGTTTTCAGACGTGCTAATGGTGACTGTGTTGAAAATGGCTCAAAGAACACATACTGATGACGTTATGAGGGGTAGACTACTAGGGCGACTGGAGGCTGGTCAAACACAGCAGGTCGTAGCACAGGCCCTCTGTGTGCCACAAAGTGTGATCTCAATATTATGGCAACGATTCCAGCAGACAGGAAACGTGTCCAGGCACTACAGTACGGGACGTCCACAGTGTACACCACCACAAGAAAACCAATATCTTGCCATAAGTGCCCGTAAACGGCCACGGAGTATTGCAGGTAGTCTTGCTCGGGACCTTACCGCAGCCACTGGAACAGTTTTCTCCAGACACACAATCTACAGACGACTAAACAGACATGGTTTATTCGCCCGGAGACCTGCAAGGTGCATTTCACTGACCCCTGGTCACAGGAGAGTCCGTAAAGCCTGGTGTCAAGAACGCAGTACATGGTCATTGGAACAGTGATCCCAGGTTATGTTCACGGACGAGCCCAGGTATAGTCTGAACAGTGATTCTCGCCGGGATTCCATCTGGCGTGAACCAGGAACGAGATACCAACCTATTGATGTCCTTGAAAGGGGCCTGTATGGAAGTTCTGGTTTGATGGTGTGAGGTGCGATTATGATTGGTGCACATACACTCCTGCATGTCTTTGACAGAGGAACTGTAACAAATCAGGTGTATTGCGACGTCATTTTGCCTTTTCAGGGGTGCAGTGTCCTCTCACCTTCTTCCTGACTGATGATAACGCACGACCCCCCCCCAGCTGCCATCGTGGAGGAGTACCTTGTAACAGAAGATATCAGGCGAATGGAGTGGCCTGCCTGTTCTCCAGGCCTAAACCCCTTCGAGCACGTCTGGGATGCTCTCGGTCGACGTATCGCTGCACGTCTTTGAACTTCTGGAGCTCCGACAGGCACTGGTGCAAGAATGGGAGGCTATACCCCAGCAGCTGCTCGACCACCTGATTCGGAGTATGCCAATCCGTTGTGCGGCCTTTGTACATGTGCATGGTGATCATATCCCATATTGATGCCAGGGAACATGCGCAGGAAACAGTAGCGTTTTGTAGCACATGGTTTTGGGACGGTTTTCTCAACTTACCACCAATAACGTGGACTTACAGATCTGTGTCGTGTGTGTTCCCTATGTGCCTATGCTATTAGCTCCAGTATTGTGTAGTGCCACGTTGTATGGCACTACATTCTGCAATTATCCTTAATTTATGAGCATGAGTGTATCATACCCACAGTCTGAGAATAAAATAATCATAAACATGTAAAGACTGAGTGCCACTGCTGAATATCTGACTGGTCGTCCGCATAAAAACGGTGTGTGAGGGGAGGAGGGGCGGGGGGGGGGGGGAGAGGGATTGTGAATATCCGTAACTAATCTGACGTGCCTTTACTGGCAGTGTGTTAGTGTACTTGATCAGGTTCATACCATATTACTTCCTAATGGGACGGCAGCAGCAGACTGGAATTGAATAACGTTCTGTAATTGGCGATCCGCATCAGGAAGGCTATTCTAGCGAGACAATACCGGTGAAAATCGTCGTAACCCCATCTACAATTATGTATAGGTTGCAACGGTTCAAGCGAAGTGGTACCAATGCAAGTGTTTCGCGATCTGGAAGACACCGAGTAACATCATACAGGGATGAGCTGTTCATGTGTGTCTGTCGGCCGGCCGAAGTGGCCGTGCGGTTCTAGGCGCTGCAGTCTGGAACCGCGAGACCGCTACAGTCGCACGTTCGAATCCTGCCTCGGGCATGGATGTGTCTGATGTCCTTAGGTTAGTTAGGTTTAACTAGTTCTAAGTTCTAGGGGACTGATGACCATAGATGTTAAGTCCCATAGTGCTCAGAGCCATTTTTTGAGCCAAGGCATTTGAACCATCATGTGTGTCCAGAGTAAACGCCAGAGGACTCTTACTGCACCTGAAATTGGCGGGGAAGTACATACACTACTGGCCATTAAAATTGCTATACCAAGAAGAAATGCAGATGATAAACGGGTATTCGATGGACAAATATATTATACCAGGACTGACATGTGATTACAATTTCACGCAATTTGAGTGCATAGATCCTGAGAAATCAGTACCCAGAACAACAGCCTCTGGCGGTAATAACGGCCTTGATACGCTTGAGCATCGAGCCAAACAGAGCTCGCATGGCGTGTACAGGTACAGCTGCCCATGCAGCTTCAACACGATACCACAGTTCATCAAGAGTAGTGACTGGCGTATTGTGACAAGCCAGTTGGTCGGCCACAATTGACCAGACGTTTTCAATTGGTGAGAGATCTGGAGAATGTGCTGTCCAGGGCAGCAGCCGAACATTTTCTGTATCCAGAAAGGCCCGTACAAGACCTGCAACATGCGGTCGTGCATTATCCTGCTGAAATATAGGGTTTCGCAGGGATCGAATGAAGGGTAGAGCCACGGGTCGTAACACATCTGAAATGTAACGTCCACTGTTCAAAGTGCCGTCAATGCGAACAAGAGGTGACCGAGACGTGTAACCAATGGCACTCCATGCCATCACGCCGGGTGAACGCCAGTATGGCGATGACGAATACACGCTTCCAATGTGCGTTCATCGCGATGTCGCCAAACACGGATGCGATCGTCATGATGCTGTAAACATAAGCTGGATTCATCCGAAAAAATGAAGTTTTGCAATTCGTGCACCCATGTTCACCGTTGAGTACACCATTGGAGGTGCTCCTGTCTGTGATGCAGCGTCAGGGGTGACCGCAGGCATGGTCTCCGAGCTGGTAGTTTATGCTGCTGCAAACGTCGTCGAATTGTTCGTGCAGATGGTTGTCGTCTTGCAAACGTCACCGTCTGTTGACTCAGGGATGAGACGTGGCTGCACGATCCGTTACAGTCATACGGGTAAGATGCCTGTCATCTCGATTGCTAGTGAGACGAGGCCGTTGGGATCCAGCACGGCGTTCCGTATTACCCTCCTGAACCCACCGTTTCCATATTCTGCTAACAGTCATTGGATCTCGACCAACGCGAACAGCAATGTCGCGATACGATAAACCGCAATCGCGATAGGATACAATCCGACCTTTATCAAAGTCGGAAACATGATGGTAACGCATTTCTCCCCTTAAACGAGGCATCAAAACAACGTGTTACCAGACAACGCCGGTCAACTGCTTTTTGTGTATGAGAAATCGGTTGGAAACTTTCCTCATGCAACCACGTGGTAGGTGTCGCGACCGGCGCCAGCCTTGTGTGAATGCTCTGAAGAGCTAATCATTTGAATATCACAGCATCTTCTTCCTGTCGGTTAAATTTCGCGTCTGTAGCACTTCATCTTCGTGTTGTAGCAATTTGAATGGCCAGTAGTGTAGTATGCGAACAGCTGCAATCACCGTCTCAACACTGAAACGCCGCCTCCGTAAACAAGGTTTGAAGGGTTGTACATTGGCCAAAAAACCTTTAATACGCAAACAAAATAAAGCGAAACGATTGCAATGGGCACAGCAACATAGAAACTGGAGTATGCACCAACGGTCCAAGGTGGTTTTCACGGACGAATCTAAGTTTGAAGAATGTGAAAGCAGTCGCCGAATGTACGTTCGTCGAGTTCATGGAGAACGTATGAATAGTCAGTGTGTGAGGCCAACGGTGAAGCATCGTGGACAGTCGTTCACGGTGTGGGGATCATGTGCTGGTGATGAAGTCCGTGATCTAGTGAGAATTAATGGGGCGTTAGAGAAGGAAGAATATCATATGATACTGATCAATAATGCAGTTTCATCTGGGAAGAGACTTTTTAGTGGAAGATTTGTTCTGCCGCGGGTAATGATCCCAAACATGTTAATCGAAAAGGAGCCGAAAATTATTATTTGAATCAGTCACCTGACATATGAACTCAAATCTGATGAACTTCACAGGGAGGTCAGAGAACTGGTATCACCTATGCTATCCAGCATCAATTATATGGAACATCAACTGACGAAGCAGTTGCTTTATGAAAACTGCGAAGCTCCATGCACCGTGATTGGTAGTAAGCTGTTACTTGTTCGTGTCCTTTAACCAGCCGGTTATTTCACCAGAGAATGTGTAGGTTATTCGGCATCATATTCAGTTTAACCATCGTTATATTATTTCATTTCATTAACAGTTATTTCATTATGCCACGCGTTGGTTGTCTGTCAACAGCCGTAGTTTCTTCAGCCGAATACGTTGTAGAGATTGTTTACAAGACTTTTACAATAGGTGAAATAGTAAAATCCGATAGTTTATATGGTGATGCCTTTCACAATAAAATGGGACGGTAACATCTTAGATAACTAGCGCTCCAAACACTAACAATGAAAACTATAAAATGGGCACTACAATACTAATGAATCATTAACTGCTAATTGCATAAGAAGATAAAAAAGATGGATGACTGGATATTCGTAAGAAGCTTGAGGTACGACTTACGAAAGGGATATCTCACGATAACTAAGTTGAATTTTAGGAGGTAGAAGTACGGTTCTGGGTAAAAGCGCTTTAATTTGTGAGAAAGATGGAAAAATGAGTAACGACATTTGGTAGGGAACTCATGTTTCAGTGAAAATGTCTGCACTGATAGAGTCAGTTAAAGTTATTTTAGTTGAGTATCTGGAGTGCCTGGAGGTGACGAGAAGAGTGTACGAGAGCATCACAAGGTTTAAACATTTCTGGGCTGAAAAAAATTGTTTATGGTGTGTCTGGATTTATTGCACAGTAACACGAATTGAAACGTTCCTTCGTCCCGGTTTCGAAGCTTCGCGGCGTTGCGTGAAGTCTCCCTCACACAGGCGGCCGTAATTCACGCGCTCGTTGAGCGCGAAATAAATTACGAGAGTTTCTCCTGCTAAGATTAATTAGGAAACGTTTATTGGCGGATAGAACCAATTTTATGCACTGTTACACTTCCAAAAATAGTCTTCAGGGTCGTCAGTCTCGATTTGACCTAAGAGACGTGACTGAAATTACATCTACTCCTACTCCAAAAAGGAATCAATCCCATGTAACAAAGTCACTGCCTTACAGCTGGACTCGAAAACTTACTGAACTCTCAATCAGTACACCACATCCAACAATCAACATAAAATTTCAAGATAATCACAGCTCAAAATCAATATCTCATAAAGTCTATGAACTTTCCAGGAGTACAAATGCAATTTACTACCTCGAATTAGACCTCGACAAAGACCGTTTCTTTCATTAAATTCTTCTTCCATCTAGCTAAATGCTCCACTACTTGGTACGAAACATGTTCTGACCCATCACGTGCGCACGCACGAAGTCGCAAAATGCAACTAGAAAATAGGAAGTGAGTAACCCGAATTACATTCCCGCGCACTGAGCGATGTGGCGCAGTGGTTAGCACACCACACTCGCAATTCGGGAGGACGACGGTTCGAACCCGCGTCCGGCCATCCTGATTTAAGTTTTCCGCGATTTCCCGAAATCGTCTCAGGCGAATGCCGGGATGGTTCCTTTGAAAGGGCACGGCCGACTTCCTTCCTCACCCTTCCCTAATCCGATGGGCCCAATGACCTCGCTGTTTGGTCCTCACCCCCCAAATCAACCAACCAAAGAACCAATCTGCCCGCGCAAAGGAGAAACTTACCAATTCTTTTAAACTTTTCACACAAACAAAATAAGTTACTCCGTCTATGAGAATCACTCACTCGCGACTTGATATCTTAAAGCATCGTCCCAGTCCCACAGGATCGATGACCTGCCTCTTAGACCGAGGAAGCCTGCTGGTCGAATCCCGTATTTCGAGAGCTTCTCACAACACTCGAAAAATGTTTTAGTCTTCCCAGTCTTTCAGTCATACAGCTGTTCAGCATCAAGAGCATAATTCAATCCTTCCAACTGACCATTTTCTTTTCCCATTTGTATCACTTCTTTCCAATATGCTGGCTTCTGCCAAGTACTTTTCACAAGTTTATTTCAAATAGGTGCTGCAGAAAACCTGCCTTTGTGGGAAAGTAACTAGCCCTTAATCTAGCGCATTAAGCTCCGACCATTCTGCTCACAATGCAGAGACTGGCCCATCAGCTCCAGGGCAAACGAAGCATCCTCATTGTTTCCGTAAGTAACAGTCACAAAAGTTTTTGCAAGACGCATTATAGATTTGTCGAGCCACTACTAAACAGGAATAAACCACTCAGTCTTTTAAAATCTTCTGAAAAAATTACTTTTGAATACATTGTGGGAGTGAACAGTGATCGAAGTTTAACAAATATTTACTATCAAAAACACTCTTGATCACAATTTATTTATTACGGTGACCGGTTTCGACCACTACTGTGGTCATCTTCAGACCAATGAGTAAGGACCTCCTCCTGCTGGAGATTCTCCAGCAGGAGGAGGTCCTTACTCATTGGTCTGAAGATGACTACAGTAGTGGTCGAAACCGGTCACCGTAATAAATAAATTGTGATCAAGAGTGTTTTTGATAGTAAACTTCTGAAAAAAAGTCGATTAGTATGTAACGACTTCATACTATGGGAGAGGCGTGGACACCATTTCCTGTTAGAAAAGAAACAGGTGTAACGTTGAGATATAGTTATACAAAACGTTTTCATTCCTCGGCGTGCTGGTAGTCAGTTGGTATGGTGACTCAGAGGCTAAAAGACCTACATATTCGTATCTTGAGGTTCGACGTGGCCCTAGTACTCCTTATGGGGTACACCTTCACTTTTACTATTGAAATGTCAGGTAAAAGTTAATAATTCCAAAACACTTAGACCTCTATGTCATGTCAGTCCACCTCCTTATCCCGCTCCCTCGCTCTCCATCACGTACGTCACTCCGTTTTCACCTCCACCCACTGTGAGACAGGTGATTCTTAGAACACCTCCCCTCCCCCCACCCCCCGAGCTTTTTTGCAGGCAACGAGTGACATGTGTACCAATTTTTGTTGAAACTGATTTAGTAGTTCAGGAGAAAAAGTGGTACCTACGTACATACGTTTATATAATAATTATTATTCGATGTTTCCATGGCCTTCGCCTGTGACCACAGCTACATGCATTACAGACATGGTCTGCAAGTTGCCCGAGTTCTGGCTCCAAGGGAGACACTCCCTTGGCAGACCCAGATGGATACAGTACGTAAGGCACGGCATATTAATCATAACGAGCTGGGTTGTGCCCAAAACACACCAATTTGTTTCGAAGCGGAACACGCGTTCATCCCCTACAACATCACCACCATCAGAAGCACTACTTTGCTTCCGCGAATCATTTGCCATCGAAGCGCCGAGCAGATATCACTCCATCGGCCGTTTATTTAGGACAGCACCTGGCTGCTCGCCACCATTTCAGTCTACTAAGCCACTGCAAGCAATACCGAAGCAAAGTGACTACCAGGATCTCTAACACTCGGTTCCACCCATACCACTTCGCCTCCTCCGACTTGGCCTTCTGTGGAATCGGTGCTCCAGGAATGATATTTTGGTATGGACCTTACACTGTCAACTGTGCTCAGTAGTTGCTGTCACCGTCGTACCGAACGGACTTCATCGCACTTTCTGAATAGTGCTAACTGAACACAAGACTTACTGTCCTGTTGTCAAGTAGTTCAATGATTCTCGTCATCTGTGGATAAGTGCAATCGATACACTTTGTCAAAGCTAAACAAGTTTGTATTTTCGCATGGAACGTAAGTAGATAGCGTCGGAAGTTCCATGCGGCTTTTCGCAGATGATGCTGTAGTATACAGAGAAGTTGCAGCATTAGAAAATTGTAGCGAAATGCAGGAAGATCTGCAGCGGATAGGCACTTGGTGTAGGGAGTGGCAACTGTCCCTTAACATAAACAAATGTAATGTATTACGAATACATAGAAAGAAGGATCCTTTATTGTATGATTATATGATAGCGGAACAAACACTGGTAGCAGTTACTTCTGTAAAATATCTGGGAGTATGCGTGCGGAACGATTTGAAGTGGAATGATCATATAAAATTAATTGTTGGTAAGGCGGGTACCAGGTTGAGATTCATTGAGAGAGTGCTTAGAAAATTTAGTCCATCAACAAAGGAGGTGGCTTACAAAACACTCGTTCGACCTATACTTGAGTATTGCTCATCAGTGTGGGATCCGTACCAGATCTGTTTGACGGAGGAGATAGAGAAGATCCAAAGAAGAGCGGCGCGTTTCGTCACAGGGTTATTTGTTAACCGTGATAGCGTTACGGAGATGTTTAATAAACTCAAGTGGCAGACTCTGCAAGAGAGGCGCTCTGCATCGCGGTGTAGATTGCTCGCCAGGTTTCGAGAGGGTGCGTTTCTGGATGAGGTATCGAATATATTGCTTCCCCCTACTTATACCTCCCGAGGAGATCACGAATGTAAAATTAGAGAGATTAGAGGGCGCACGGAGGATTTCAGACAGTCGTTCTTCCCGCGAACCATACGCGACTGGATCAGGAAAGGGAGGTAATGACAGTGGCACGTAAAGTGCCCTCCGCCACACACCGTTGGGTGGCTTGCGGAGTATAAATGTAGATTTAGATGTACATGCCAAATGAGTTTGACCTGGGACAAATAGTTATGAGTATGTGCTAGTACATATGGATTACCACCACCACCCTCACCACCACCACCCTCGTCATCAACCTCGTCATCAACCTCGTCATCAACCTCGTCATCAACCTCGTCATCAACCTCGTCATCAACCTCGTCATCAACCTCGTCATCAACCTCGTCATCAACCTCGTCATCAACCTCGTCATCAACCTCGTCATCAACCTCGTCATCAACCTCGTCATCAACCTCGTCATCAACCTCGTCATCAACCTCGTCATCAACCTCGTCATCAACCTCGTCATCAACCTCGTCATCAACCTCGTCATCAACCTCGTCAAAATGTGGCACCACAGTAACAATCAGGACTCTGACAAGAGTACTGTTTGTTACCGTGGTGATAGTGGTCAGTATTAATGGTAAGAATGTGTCATAATGTATATACGAGAAATCAATCTACATGCAAGAAATGTCTTAGTTACATCAACATTATTTAACAATAGGTATGAAATACGGATATTTTGTTTAACCGTGTAAAGAGCAAATATCATTGTCTTAAAATGACCACGTGGCAAGTTAGATGGCGATGTTGTGAACGTAGGAAGCCAGAAAAAAATCTGTCACTGATTCAAACGTCTACACACGAAAAATCTACCTTGAGGAATACAGATACGGTTGACTCCAGCGCGTGAAATGTTCTGCTCTGTTGCTGTCGCGAGTTACAGCACTATCACTCGAGACTACGCTGCCCATTCCCAACACCGCCACCTGCTTTCAGTCAGCAACAGCATCACACGGGGTGAGTTTCTTGAACTCGTGAATAGCCATGGCCGTCACGTGTGACACTAACGACCTGATGTTTCTTGTCCAGAATGTGTAAGCAGTTGAACTGAAGATAGCCTGGAATACTGCATCTGACAATTCTGGGAGTAATATTTTGTATTCCGAAATCACAACAGTGAACTTACTTCAGTGGGATTGAGTTCTTGGTCTCGGTCTTACAGAACTAAGCTAGTGCACCGTATCTCCTGGCTAGTAATTATCAAGTAACATAGGCACGCAAGTGTGAATAATACTGAAAACGTAATATCTGACCGAAGTCTGTTGCGTGACTACTTAGCAACCTCGCAGGCGTAACTGATGTCAGTCATCATGCTAAACGGACAAGGTGGTCACAGAAATGCGTCAGATAGGACTTACCCTACCGAAAGATTCAGTATGACACAGTGCTCCTTACCTGAAAAGAAAGAGAAACATATAATTAATTCTGTAAATTACGACATAGGGCAGACGAAATATATTTCGGGAGTGGGAGACGGGGAGAGACAACAGTGCTTTAACATAAAGGTGATAGGAGAACACACATGAATACGTGCAGCTAATGTTTAATATTGTCACTCCGCTAATGAACATCACGTACGCCATTGACATTACCTTTCAACGGAGTAAGCAGTAAAATTTTAGCTGAAGGGTTATTAAAATATTTCTGAATGGAGTCCACTAGAGTTTATAGCGTTGATGCTCGAACTTCTGATACCTGCTACATACTTGACATAGAGGGGTATATTTTATAACATGAGTAAAAAATGAGAAGTTATTTCCTGGAGTTTTCTGTCACCCAAGCGACATCTTAAGAGTACAAAATAAAAATTAACAATACGTTGGGTTTAAGTACTAAAGTTTTATAAACCACTGATTAAAATCCAGGAATGTGTAACGTTTCATGTTTTGCCAAAATTTACGTGTCAGTATAGAGCCTTAAGTGTCGAACCATTACAAAGAGACATGTTCTGTTCAAAATATATGTCTTGGAGGAAACAGCAGGCACCATCAATTGGAACAGATACAAACTGAGACAAATGAAGTTACCACACAAACGTTCCTCACACTGCCAAGAAAACATCACAAACTCGACCTTCTGTTTCAAAGAGAAAACAGCACATGTGCTAGGCAACATCCCCTGCAATCGATCCCGTTCAAAAATTTGGGCCCTTATTCTGGCCGGACGCAGTTACGACCTTCTGAAACTGCACCTTTTGACACGCGCGGGCATCGCTTTCTTGTCACTTACACCACCCCACTGTGCCCGCTAAACACCCAAGGACGAAGTACCGTAAAGAAGTCGAATGGGTAAGAGGTTTGTACGAGGGGATTCGAAAAGTAGTAACTTCAATTTTTTTTATGTGAAAACCCATAATCCTTTTTACACGGAGAGAACTTTCTTAACATTCTACATCTTTATTTATGATGTCTACATATTTATATCTCAACATAGTCACTCTGGCGACGAACACATTTCTCCCAACGAGAGACCAGTTTCTTGATATCGTCAGTGTAGAAAGTTTGGCTTCGTTGACAGAGCACCAACCTCACCTCTGCTTGCACCACTTCACCACCTTCGAAGTGACGTCCTCGAAGGAGTCGTTTATGTAGTGGAAACGGATGAAAATCGTATAGGGCCGAATCGGGATTGTATGGAGGATGACCGATGACAGCGATTGTCGGAAGTGTTGCCGAGTTCATGTTTGGTCTGGCATTGTCACGCTGAAGGAGATGGTGCTTCATGTGTGAACGAACTCTTCAAATTCGAAACTCGATTACGGCACGCTCTTTCTCATGCACCGGCATAGTTACGTTGGACGGGGCTGCATTTAAATAGACTTGAAGAATAAATATGTACAGAGTTAATAACGTTTGTTTTATTTAAAGAGCTTCAAGAGTTTTCATAAAAAAATTTGGAGGCATTCCTTTCACGCATGCCTTCATACATACTCTGGGAAGCTTCGTGGAAGTGAATGGTACAGGGCAGTTTGCATTTTACCATTTGTTACTTGTTAAGTTCATTCCGTCCCATTCACATTTGGAATATGGAAAGAAAAACCTCTTAAATGCCCGTGAGTACTTTGATCAGTCTAATCGTGTTCCGCTGTCTCTCCGGGAGTGTTGCGAAGGGGACTGAAGTATATTTGTAAATTTTTCACTGGGGACTAGTTTTTGACACATCTTAAGCAGGTTTTCACACGAAAATTGGCGTATATCTTCAAGTACCTGACAGTCCAGGTCTTTCCAGTATTTCCAAAGCGCTCTCACGCTAGAGAAACAAACCTGTGAACGAAAGTGCTGCCCTTGTTTCAGAAAGTTCGATGTTCCCCGTTACTCCTTTCTGGTACGGGTTACACACATTTAGGCAGTATTCCAATAAGAAGAGATCGCGACAGTGGGATCACGGATTTACTTCAAACTTTGTACGCCTTTAGCAGGCCATTAAAACACGTAGTAGGGTACACCACTCTGGCAATTCCGAGAAAATCGCTAGAGAAATTTTACTCGTCTATTACGTAACTGACGCATCTGTGCATTGGCGCCGGCTGACAGAATTCATCGTGGTCAAGTGGTTAGAGTTGGAGCTACCCAAGACGAACGCGGATGAAGCGACGGTTCGACTCCCGCTCAAATTTGGTTTTTAATCTATTTTTTCCATCACTGGTCATATTATTGAATTTATATGGCATTTGAGAGATAATATAAATTAAAATCAACGTGTATTTGCATGAATTTTGGGTGAATTACATGTTATTTGACTACTTACTATTTTAATTAAATTATTAAAAGAAACATATTTGTAGTTATCGTCACGTAAATGAAGAAACGCATAGAGTTTTCTGAAAATGTAAGCCTGTCGTGATTAGTGAAATCCGTTAAAAATCAATCTGGAAAGGTACCCGGAACTAACTTTGCACCTCGACGCTTCCAGCTGCAGACACAGAGGCAGGCCCCATTTGGCAGTTAACTTGCGTAGCGGTGAGACGTTGCTAATGAAGCGCAAACGAACTGCGTACGTGTAAATTTTCTGAATGTCACGGAATTTACATTAGTTGTACAAAAATGAGGGTTTGGGTGGGAGTCGAACCATTGCCCCATATACGTTCGTCTTACGAAGCTCTAAACCCTAACCACTTGACCACCATGAACTCTGACGTCCGGTGCCTACGCACAGATACATCAGTTAATAGAAGCGTAAAACTTTGTCTTGCGATTTTTTCTAAATTTCCAGAGTAGTGCACCTTGCTACGTATACATTATGTTGTTTTAATGGCCTACTAAAAGTGTACAAAGTTTGAAGTAAATCCGTGATTCCAATGTCGTGGCTTCCCCTTGTAACGTTTTGTAAGCAGACCTCTTTTACACGGAGTGCATTTTTCCAGTATTCTACTAATAAACGCAAGTCCTTCGGCAGCTCTCACGACTGATCCTACATGATCAATACATTTCATATCCACACAAATTGCCGTACCCAAGCATTCGTATGAGCTGCAGCGGGCTCGAGCGATGGCTCGGTAATATTGCAGTCATTGGGTACCAGTTTTCTGCCTGCTGCGAAGTGCGTCGTTTTGAATTTCTGAACGTTTAAAGCAAGTTGCCATTCTCTGCATTCCAGTGAAGCCTTAGCTAGATCTGACTGAGTATTTGTGCACCTTTTTTGGATATTAGTAGGTTACAGATAACTAAATCATCTCCAAAATGTCTGAGGTTACCGTTAATAATATTGGTTGGCAGGTTATTAGTATGCTCCGTGAACAATTAGGATGAGTCGAGGTCTAAGGTAATAGGCTGCGTCGTCACGAACAAGAAATACTCAATCCAGCCACAAATTCCAGTTTTGTTAGTAGACGTCGGGCTAACAGTCAGATGCTTTTCCGATGTCAAGAAACAGTACATTCACTTTATTGTTTCGGTCCAAGGTCTTTAGGATGTCTAGTGGAAAACAGCTAGTTTGGTTTCATATGATCATTGGTTTGCGAAACCACAATGGTTGGCATGTCTGCCGTCGTAGCTACCTGGTCAACATAGTCCTGCTGAGGACCAGGATTCAGTTTCCCGGTACTGCCAGGGATTTCTCCTTCGTAGGAGGACTGGTACAGGGGACATTCAGATCGTGGTGACAACTGAGGAGTTGCTTGATTGAGAATAGCGGCTTCAAGGTTTGGAAAGCCGACAACGGCCGGAAGATCGGTGTGCCGAGCCCAGTACCCCTCCATACCGCATCCAAATGCCGTGTTAAGGCAGAGGATGACACGGCGGCCGGGGGCATCGCGTAGTCCTTTTGGCGTGAACGCGAGTTGCCGTCTTATGATGGTTGGCACGGAGGAAGTCATTCTGTTCGAGATACCCCTTTATACACCACCGGCCATTAAAATTGCTACACCAAGAAGAAATGCAGATGATAAACGGGTATTCATTGGACAAATATATTATACTAGAACTGACATGTGATTACATTTTCGCCCAATTTGGGTGCATAGATCCTGAGAAATCAGTTATCAGAACAACCACCTCTACCAGTAATAACGGCCTTGATACGCTTGAGCATTGAGTCAAACAGAGCTCGCATGGCGTGTACAGGTACAGCTGCCCATGCAGCTTCAACACGATACCACAGTTCATCAAGAGTAGTGACTGGCGTATTGGACGAGCCAGTTGCTCGACCTCCATTGACCAGACGTTTTCAATTGGTGAGATATCTGGAGAATGTGCTGTCCAGGGCAGCAGTCGAACATTTTCTGTATCCAGAAAGGCCCGTACAAGACCTGCAACATGCGGTCGTGCATTACCCTGCTGAAATGTAGGGTTACGCAGGGATCGAATGAAGGGTAGAGCGCCACGGGTTGTAACACATCTGAAATGTAACGTCCACAATTGAAAGTGCTGTCAATGCGAACAAGAGGTGAGAGAGACCAGTAATCAATGGCACCCCATACCATCACGCCGGGTGATACGCCAGTATGGCTATGACGAATACACGCTTCCAACGTGCTTTCACCGCGATGTCACGAAACACGGATGCGACCATCATGACGCTGTAAACAGAACCCGGATTCATCCTAAAAAAAAAAAAAAAAAAAAATGACGTTTTGCCATTCGTGCACCCAGGTTCGTCATGAGTGCACCATCGCAGGCGCTCCTGTCTGTGATGCAGCGTCAAGGGTAACCGCAGCCATGGTCTCCGAGCTGATAGTCCATGCTGCTGCAAACTTCGTACTTTTCGTGCAAATCGTTGTTGTCTTGCAAACGTCTCCATCTGTTGACTCAGGAATCGAGACGTGGCTGCACCATCCGTTACAGGCATGCAGATAAGTTGCCTATTCATCTCGACTGCAAGTGATACGAGGCCGTTGGGATCCAGCACGGCGTCCCTTATTACCCACCTGAACCCACCGATTCCATATTCTGCTAACAGTCATTGGATCTCGACCAACGCGAGCAGCAGTGTCGCGATGCGATAAACCGCAATAGGCTACAATCCGATCTTTATCAAAGTCGGAAATGTGATGGTACGCATTTCTCCTCCTTACAGGAGGCATCGCAACAACGTTTCAGCAGGCAACGCCGGTCAACTGCTGTTTGTGTATGAGAAATCGGTTGGAAACTTTCCTCATGTCAGCACGTGGTAGGTGTCGCCACCGGCGCCAACCTTGTGTGAATGCTCTGAAAAGCTAATCATTTGCATATCACATCATCATCTTCCTGTCGGTTAAATTTCGCGTCTATAGCACGTAATCTTCGTGGTGTAGCAATTTTAATTGCCAGTAGTGTATTAAGCCCATACGTTCGATGATTCTATGATTACGTCAGTGAGATTGGACGGTAGTTTTGCGGATCTTCCTGCCTGTAAATTAGACACTGGGAACTGGACTGGGCCCCTGTGATGTTCCCTACACAAACAGCGACCAGCCGGCTCAATAACAGCTTTTCGCTGATCTCTCTCTGGAAAAGAGTTACACACCGGCGTCCGCCTCTGAAAGTCAGCGAACCCCATTAAGCGGCAAATCGGAACCCTCGGCGGGTAATGACAAAGCCGGCAAAGCGCGCTCGCGCCGCCGGCCACGCCCCCAGGCGCCCCGGGATCCGAAATCGATACCTGTCCTCTCCTCTGCCCTGCTGTCCTGTACTGAGCTGTGCTATACCGTGCCGGGCCGTGCCGGCGAGCGCCGGAGATTAACAGCTAACAGGTCGCTCGAGGAAGCCTCTCTCCGTTTACCTGCGCTGCCCGCCCGCGTGGCACTAAGCAGCGCTAAGCCTCTTGTCGTACTTCAGACGTACACCTCCGACGACCGAGTCAAGTGCCCGACGGAGACTGCCGAACACGAACAGTGCAGGCGAATGGTGCCGTTTACATCTTCATGCGTACTGCGCAAATCGCCTTGCGATGGGTGCCACAAAATATAGTCTGCATCACTGTTACTTCGCTTCCTGAAGTTAAAATGAAATAGTATAGGCCGCATTATTGACACTAAAATTCACTGCAAC
This sequence comes from Schistocerca piceifrons, assembly GCF_021461385.2. Taxonomy (NCBI): domain Eukaryota; kingdom Metazoa; phylum Arthropoda; class Insecta; order Orthoptera; family Acrididae; genus Schistocerca; species Schistocerca piceifrons. Next base: position 507,774,707 of record NC_060139.1, read on the forward strand.
AGCTTGTAGGGAAGCAGCGTACTCACGCCTTATAAAATTCACATCAATCTTCCCATTGTGTGCCAGCCTAGTCCGCTGTAACTAGCTCTGAGGTCATAAATATTGCGCAATACTTTAAAATGAAGTAAATAACCTGAAACGTTTCTAGCATGTCAGGAGTAATACAAAATGAATATGTGTTGGATATCAGTTCAATAACTTTAACCATTTTCGAAATTTGGATGTTTTTCTGTAAAAATCATTGGCGCAACAGAAAAGAGCTAGAGACTTAAAAATTTATATTTAGATTCCTTTTGAATAATAATTTAGTAGAAACAGTATTCTGGATCTCACAAATCAAAATTTTAGTTGAAATTCATGATTTTCTGGTTTTTGTCTTAGAAATTAAGGAAGCAAGATAGATTAAGTAGGCGAATAAGTAAAGCTAGGATGTTTAAATGTAACTAGAAGGGAGATCCGCTATAATCATAAAAATGTGAGAAGTTTCAACTGAATAACTATAAAACCAAAGCGATAGCGTATCTCCAAAGAGCAAGTTCAGAGCTCGTCTACTGCATGTAAAGTAATTAAATTAATTCTCTCGCCCAAATTATTTGACTTAGCCACGTCAGACGTTTATTATGATTACTTACTTGTGTGCTGATTGAACAATTAAATTGAAAGCTTCATCGGCCATCAGCAAAGGAAGCATTGATTTATTCGATAACTGAAAGTGGTGCATTACTAGCCCAGCGGCTAGTTGGGAGAGCGGATTTGATCAGGCGTTCCCTTAGCCCCGTCCACACCGCGGCTTTATATGTAAGAACACTGCGCGAGAAAAAGGAAGGCACCAGTTCTCTCCAGACGCTTATTAGCGCACCACCTGTGCCGGGAGTCGCGTCGCGTCGGTATCGTTGATATAAACAGCCTCGGATGCAGTAATAAGTTACTCGGGATATGCGTAACCATGAAATCGTTTTCGAGTGAAGTGTTAATTCTGGGATGACTTTAATGATCTACCTTTAGTTTGCGTATGTCGTAGTTTCACGTGCCGCCACAGGACAGACATTCTACCATTATTAGCGAGGCGTTTGATGAACATTATCATCAAATTATGGCGAGCATTCACTTATACATTTAATTTGAACAGTTATAGTTGCATCAGCGCATTAGACTCTGAACTGCTCTGGTAGTTGGATTGCGTGGATTCTCTTTGGTCTGTGACTTTCAGAATATAGTGAACATTTTAGAGAGAATGGTTTTTGATTATGAATCCCAGACAATATCCTAATTCCTCTGAGCCATAAGCTGTAACTATAAATGTATTTCTCAGACGAAGTGGGCACTAGGAATTCTAAGTACAGGCTTCACGTTTTGCTAATCACTTAGAGATCCAGTGTTGAGAACGGCGAACAACAGCATTAAATAAATAATAGGAACATTTACAATTATTCCACACACCGCCCCAGAAGCTCATGGTGTAATTTGTTTTAAATACTTGGGCAATCTATGCAGGCGTACATTATTACGTACTACGTGATAATTAATAGGCAGAGTCGTTAATTAACATATCTATTGCTATGAATAATATTTACATCCTATTTTGGCTGGTGCCCATCCTCTAACTTGCTAACAAGATTGCTTCTGGGCCTGGAATCTAGTAACTGGGTTAAATGTGTATCTACTGCAATGTATGAAGTGCATAAGTTAAGGAACGACTTCTGTACAGAATATCATTGTGCAAAATTACCGGAGCTTGCATACACATTATTACAGTTATTATGAGAATGAAAAGTGCTGCCATCGAAGCACAAAAAAGGAGAATATGTGATGACCAGATTTAGAGATGTAATGGAAGGGAATTAGCTTTTCAACTTATCTGGCAGCTTCAAAAATATTTAAATCTAAACATCTTCACATATTCACGCTTTTTTGTATTGTTAGTATGCGTGTCATTTAATATAATGCACCGTGTCAAGTAAAGTAACAAGATAAACGATGTCATATCGTACAAAACGACACATACCATGTCATGTCAAACAATATGACACAACGTATCATTAAATTTTAGAATGCATGCGTTTCCACTCTGGGATACTTCCTGCTATCGATGCACCCCCACTTTTCTGAAAGTTTTTCTAGTTTAGATGCGTCCCCACTCTCTAGAAGCACATAAATTTCGGACTAGATGTTTTGTTGTACATGTTTTTGAAACTGCCAGATAAGTCGAACAGCTAACTCCCTTCTTTTAAACCCCGAACTCAGCCCAGGACATATTAGCTCTTTTTGTGCTACGATAGGGGCTTTTCTCATTGTGCTTCCCAACTTTTATTCTACCATGATTGTGAAATTAGACCGCCATAACGTGACGACCGATGCAGATTTTTATTGACTCGGGTGCAGAGTAATCCGATATAGGTTTTATTTATTAACTGTCGAACCATGTTGCTTATATGGTATTATCAGATAAAGCTTTCACTAAACTGTTGTTAGCAATTATGTGTATCAGTCCACCTACTTTTCGAACCGATTCGCAAGCATAAAAACGACGCGCGCAAAACAACTCACGTAAAATCCGAATAAAGCTTGATTTTTGAAAGAAAACTTCCAATTTTATCTTGAGAATGCATTTTTATTTATTTGAGTAATTTTAAGCCGTTTCCATGCATTCACGAACGAACGAACAAACGAATACTTACGTCCTATATGTTGCCCTACTTTAATCCATCGTATCTGGACAACGGATAAAAATTGTTGCATAAATAATGTTTTAACTTCATCCATTTTCATACCTTCGTGGAAAGTTTCAACCTATTCATATAATTTTAAAGTATAAAAGAGACACACTTCATAAACATCCCAGGAAACATTTCTTTTTTCCACGTAAAATCCAAACGAAGCAAGATTTTTCAAACTGTTGGTACTTACCTTAGACCGAGGTCCGATATCTAGGTGGATCAAATTTAAACCATCTGTCTCGCTCCAGACCTGAGTTTTTTAACGGTGACTGTTTTTGCACATAAAATATGAACGGTGTACATACATATGGTACCATTAGCTGAGCATTAATTTCAGCCCAATTATAATCTTTCGCAAAAGAAATTAATCGATTCGCAAAATATAACTGGACACCAGCTCCAGTTCGTCGTACAAACCGTGCTTATTGTACTGTAATATAGCTACAGTAAGACAGCTATCTGAATGTCTATACAAATAGCTAAAAACTTTTTACCCGATGTTCCCAGCTCAAATATGAACCGAGCACAAAGCCATCCCCCCTCACCCCCCTCCCCACCAAAAGAAAAGCCTTGATTCTGAACGCGGGCTACCCATACGGATCTTCCTTACTGTAACTACTATTGTTATAATAATAATAATAATAATAATAATAATAATAGACCTGCATTAGATGGAAAGACTGCAGGTTTAGTTTGTAACAAAAAAACTTAAAAAATGTCATACGCTTTCTAACCCAGATTCCTGCACTACTCACGAATTAGCTCACTCGTGATATTTTTAGTATGGGGCCTGGCTCTTAACGAAATAAGTGCTTAGGACGTGGAGTAAACTGCAATAAACTTTATACGATGGTACGCCCATTTGGTACAAGGGGACGGCTGTGTTGTGTAAGACATGAAGGGCACCAGTTGTGCCTCCCCGAGCTGTTTCGCCTGAAGCAGCAGCCGTCGCGACGCGCCGTCTTAACAAACAGCGCCTCCCACCCCACCCCACCCCACACCCCTGACACATCCTGCCTCCCCCAGACGAGAGGAGGCGTCGCAGCGCTTCTATTCCTGGACTGTTTGCGCTTTTCACAGCTGCAGCGGGCGCTGCCGCACGCGCTATCGCGTGTGAAGGTCGGGGTGGAGCTCAGAGGGGGACCTTATGATTAACGGAAACGCCTTTACGGCACCGCAGCACTGCTACACAGGCCTCAGCTGGACAAAGCTACTTCCAGTTCTCTCTGCCGAACATGTCCTGTGAACTGGTGACCGTAGGTATTCAGCACTGCTGAAACCACAGTGTCAACATCGTATTACGTGATTTTTATGTTGCCTTACTTAATAATCGTTACATGGCGCTAGTGAAAGGGGGTTGTCAATGCCGGATCTCACACAAATCAATACAGAAGAGTTCATCACTATTCTTCCCGATTGTCTGAATGTGAATGTCTAGGCCCTGACATTTCTGCCGTTATTCTGGACTGTTCATCTGCTTCGACACTTGTTTGTTGTCGTACTGATTCGGCAGTGGACTATTATAGAAAGGTTCAGATGTACACGTAAACGATGATAACTTCTGTTATCATGTAACTATATGATAGGTCTCCTCTCGATTTTCTGCTTTCACTCTTCAGTATAACAGACTCAATCATAAAATGATGAAAGAGGGACGTTAAAATTTGTTTATAATTAACACCGAGTTTATTATTTCTGAAGTCATTCACAATACATGAACACTCATACTATTCAAGATTTTACTGGAATAAGCCATTGTCCTTTAAGCTTTATTTTGGTGCCGTAAAGAAAAGAACCTCACAGAGCCATCAATTACTTACACACCTATGCTGTAAGCTCCGAAAGCATTCCCCATTCCGTAGCTTACGTGGCATCCACGCACCGCCTATGATCTAAGATCCAAAATGGACATCTCTGAAAACGGCAATCACTGGAGTTAGAAAGAAAAACATAGGTACAAGGACGGTGACTGCGAAGAAACCACGAGTAACCGAAGAAATACTGCAGTTGAACCCGAGAGGACGTCGTACAAAATCGTTCAGAAAAATTCAGGAACACATACATAAAAGTTACGCTGGAATGAAATAAATAGGAAGTGTAGGGAAGCTAAAGCGAAATGGCTGTATGAAAATGTGAAGAACTCTAAAGCAAATGATTGTTGGAAGGGCTGATGAGCATACAGAGAAGTCAAACCAGCCTTCGGTGAAATTAGAAGTAATTTTACCGTTAACTGTAGCAGTGGTGGAAAGAGTACATTGAAGACCTCTGTGTTGGAGAGGACTTGTCCGACGACGTGATAGGAGAAGAAACAGTAGTTGACGGGAAACAGACAGGAAATCCAGCATTAGAATTTAAAATAGCTCTGGACTACCTGGGATCGAATAATACAGAAGGGACAGATAACATTCCATCGGAGTTTCGGAAGTCATTGAGGGAAGTGGCAACGAAACGGCTGTTCAAGGTGCTATGTAAAGTTAAGATACTGCTGACATACGATCAGACTTTCGGAAAAATATCATCGACACAAGTCCGGAGACAGCAAGGACAAATAAGAGCGAAAATTATTGTACAATCTGCTTAACAGCTCATGCATATAAGTTGCTTACAACAATAATATACAGAAAAGTGGAAAAGAAAATCGAGGATGTGTTAGAGGAGGATCAGTTTGGCTTTAGGAAAGGTGAAGGCAATTCTTACATTGCGGTTGATAATGGAAGCAAGACTAAAGAAAATTCAAGACCCGTTCACCGGATTTGTCGACGTGCAGAAGGCGTTCTAAAATGTAAAATGGTTCAAGATGTTCGAAATTCCGAGAAAAATTGGGGTAACTAAAGGAAAAAACTGGTAATATACGAGGGGCGTTTGAAAAGTCCGTGCAAAAATAAAACCTACATACATGTTTGGGGTAAACCTCTTTTATTTTTCGACATTGTCTCCTTTTAGATATACACACTTCGTCCAACGCTGTTCTTGTTTGTTGATCCCTTCCGAATAATAGGAACTGTCCAAGTCTGCAAAATAGCTATTAGTTGCTGCAATCACCTCGTCGTTTGAATAAAATCTTTGTCCCGCCAACCATTTCTTCAAATTGGGGAACAAATAGTAGTCCGAGGGAGCCAAGTGTGGAGAATAGGTGGGATGCGAAACGAGTTGGAATCCTATTTCCATTAATTTTGCGACCACAACTGCTGAGGTGTGTGCTTCTGCATTGTCGTGATGGAAAAAGACTTTTTGCGGTCCATTCGCCGGCGTTTTTCTTGCAGCTCGGTTTTCAAACGGTCCAATAACGATGAATAATATGCACCTGTAATAGTTTTTCCCTTTTCCAGGTAGGCGATGAGGATTATGCCTTGAGGATCCCAAAAGACAGTCGCCATAACCTTTCCGGCCGAAGGAATCGTCTTCGCCTTTTTTGGTGCAGATTCTCTCTTGGCAACCCATTGTTTAGATTGTTGTTTGGTCTCAGGAGTATAGTAATGTATCCCTGTTTCATCCACAGTGACGAAACGACGCTTGAAGTCCTGCGGATTCTTCCTGAACAACTGCAAACAATCCTTGCAACACTTCACACGATTACGTTTTTGGTCAAGCGTGAGCAATCGCGGAACCCATCTTACAAAAAGCTTTCTCATGTCCAAATGTTTATGCAAAAAATTATTTACCCGTTCATTCGAGATGCCCACAACACTCTCACGCACCTTAACTCTTCTGTCATCCATCACCATATCAGGGATTTTATCAATGATTACTCGTGTCTTAACCTCCACAAGGCTTCCAGAACGTTCAGCATCACTTGTGTCCATATGGCCACTCCGAAAATTTTGAAACCACTTATAAACTGTTCTAATCGAAGGTGCAGAGTCACCGTAATGTGTATCAAGCTTCTCTTTAGTCTCCTGAGGCGTTTTACCTTTCATAAAGTAATGTTTAATCATCACACGAAATTCTTTTTCCGTCCATTTTTTGACAATCACTCGACTTCCTTGATTCACACGAATGCCAAACACAATAGACCAATATGGCTGAAACTTGGCGTGTGTTCTTTCCAAAGATGCTACTAACTAAACATGACCTCGATACTTGCCAGTGGTGCTATCTCTCGGACTTTGCACGAACTTCTCAAACACCACTTGTACAATATGTACAAGAATAGTACGAGGGAACAATAAGAGTGGAAGATCAAGAATGATGTGATCTGATTAAAAAGGGTGAAGGCAGGGGTATAGTCTTTGGCTCCTACTGTTCAGTCTATTCGTCGAAGAAATCATTACGCAAATAAAAGAATTGTTCAAGAGTAGGGCTAAAAATGAAGGTGAAAAGGTATCAGTGGTAAGATTCACTGACGACATTGTTATCCTGAGCGTAAATGAAGCAGATTTATAGGATCTGTTGAATGGAATGATGTTTAATGAATAGAGAAGGTGAATTGAGAATAAATCGAAGGAAGACTTAAGTAATGAGAAGTAGCAAATATGAGAACAGTGTGAAACTTAACATCAGAATTTCGGATCAGAAAGTGGATGAAATTGTTGAATTCTGCTTCTTAGGGAGCAAAAAAACCATGATGGAGTGAGCAAGAAGAGCATGAAAAGCAGACTAGCACTGGCCAAAGGGACACTCCGAGCGAAGACAAGTGTCTTCGTATCAAACATAGGCCTTAGTCTGAGAAAGAAATTTCTGAGAATGTACATTTGGTGCACAGTAGCATATGGTAGTGACACACAGACTATGGGAAAATCGAAAAAGAAGGGAAAGAATTTGAGAGTGGGGGCTACAGAAGAATGTTGAAACCTTGGTGGACTGATAAGGTAAAGATTGAGGAGGTTCTCGCAGAATCGTCAAGGTAAAGAGTAAATGGGAAACACCGACAAGATGATGGGATATAGGGTATAACCTCCATGGTGCTAGAGGGAATTGTACGAGTAAAAGCTGCAGAGACCGTGGGTTTCAAAGTGCTACTGCGAGATGAAAAGCTGGGCACGGGAGAAGAATTTGTTTAGATGCCTAAAAGAAAGGTAGATGTACCATGAAATAAATATGAACTCAAATATAATTAAAAGTGGTGGGCATACGATAACAGCATACGTCATGAAACAATTTTGCCACTATCAGACTTGATAGCCTGGCTCTAGTACAGCATTTAACCAATATGCCTTCTACATCTGTATGGCTGTACTGGAGTATGTTTTGCGGTATGTCGCGACCAAGGGTTGCGAAGGCGAAAAGCAGCGTATATCCATTTGAGAATGGCTCTGAGCACTATGGGACTTACCTTCTGAGGTCATCAGTCCCCTAGAACTTAGAACTACTTAAACCTAACTAACCTAATGACATCACACACATCCATTCCCGATGCAGGATTCGAACCTGCGACCGTAGCGGTCGCGGGATTCCAGACCGAAGCGCCTAGAACTGTTCGGCCACACCGGCCGGCTTTGAGAATAAAAAGTGAAAAACCTTGTGTTAGTACCTCTGAGCATAACAAGGCTGTAAGATTATGATCAATATTTTACTATTTATCTATGCCAAGACAGGTTTCTCCATATTTTTAGAGTACCATTATTAATAATAAAGGAGCTTGTCGTACATCAGACTGTTTCCACTTCTAACGCGTCCTCAACTGGAAAGACGTACAATAGTGGCATTTCAATCATATATCAGCTTAATGGAAGATTGCAGCTGAACCACCTCTGAGAGGGTTCACTGGTCCTGGTATCTGCTTCTGTGGTTAGAGATGACGATATGAAACAGTACACTTTATTGTGGGTAATTATCTTTTACTGAAATACATTTCTATCAGCCTGGAAACATAAGTGAGATTTGGGTATGTTATTCTGCAGTGATCAACTGTTTTAGCATTATTGGCCACATAATTTCCAAAGAGAAACACAGTTTATAGTGTATAGCGTTAACAGGTCAACAAATCTGCTCGTACACATTTTTTGCCAGTAACAGCAGTCGTTGGCCACAGTTAGTTAAATAAAGAACTCCATGTTTTGAGAAGTATGGCCAATGGCTTAAAAACGTGATTCCACAAATACATCAACGGAAACATTAGCCTCGAAGCTGCAACAGTCCACGCGACGAACTGCGGCGGGGAATTTAATGAAGATGGCGAGAGCAGGTATTCCGGGACGGCATTTATCACTCGCCGGTGCTTTATAAACTCTGCCTCGGGAAGACCATATATCTCGTACCTGGGTCAGTGCGCTACACGCCCGGCTGCGCCCATCCATCAGCCGCAGACGTGCGCACAACACGGCAATACACTCTGTTTGAGGTAGGAGAAAGCGTTACATTTACTTTCTCGCGGGGCAGTTTAGCACAGCTTCGAAATTTAGATTTATTTCTTCACTGCCGGAGAAGGAAGAAAGATTGGCTATAACGTGCCGTCGTCATCCGAGGTCATTAGAGACGGAGCACAAGCTCGGATTATGTCAAGGATAGGGAAGGAAATCGGCCGTGTCCTTTTGTATGGACAATCCTGACATTTGCCTGGAGCGGTTTAGAGGAATCAGGGAAAACCTAAATGTGGATGACCGGATGCGGGTTTGAAACGTTGTCCTCCCGAATGCGAATCCAGTGTGCTAACCACTGCGCCACCTCGCTCGGTACTGCAGGAGAAACGGATACAGGCGTCGACGGAAGTGACCGATGAGTTTCGAATGTCTCTGAGAAAAGATGTGCCTAAGCCACGAAAAATCTCCCCATACAGGGATTTAAAAAATAATGTTTGGAAATTAAAGGCACTGGTGGAATAACCAGGTAAGCTGCGTTGACATACTTTCGAGTAAAACACAAAAAAGGCTGTGAACTAACTGGAAGAAATTGTAATCGGTCTTTTCCAACCTTTATATGGGCCACCAGTACACCATAATAGCTTCGTGCATAAACAAAGATTTATTATAACAGTTACTGAATTTAGAAACAATGTACTTCTCTCTCTCTTGCACCAGACAACTTTTCTTTTAAGAATTTGGTGTCAAACGAATAAACAGGTAACTAAAGAAGCAACTATTAGCACTGAACTATGCGGCTCGGCTTCCCTCGAATTCCCGGGGTCTGTGTTCTTTGTTTGTGTCCCTTTGAGGTGTTCTTGTAGTGGAGGCCGGCGCACAACACAACACACACTGAGGTAGGAGAAAGCGTTGCATGCACTTTCTCGCGGGGCATTTTAGCACAGCTTCGAAATTCAGATTTATTTCTCCACCGCCCCGCGGTGGCAGCTCGATTTCAGCCGTCGGTGGTTGCGACAGGGCGCGACCAGCAGTACGGCGGACGGAGTGGTCGATGCAAAGCAGTCTGGTGAAGCGCCTCTGGCTGGACAGAAGTGGCAGCATGAATCACCACGCAACTGCTAGAACGGTCAGTAGGAGTCCCCACTGGTTTCCAGAACGAGAGGCCAACAGGTGTTTTCGTTCGGTTGAGGGGAACCATCGTCCAACCTGGTCGTTTTTTTCCACTACCTAATGACTTTATTTGCCTTGTTTGTAGTACTGTGATCCCGGACATGAATTTCATCCAAGCTATAAAGCTCTGACTGAGGGCTTAGCTGTTTGCTTACTGTGAGTTCCCGAAGAATGAGCCTGGATAGTGACGCCTTGGTGAGAATTGTTTCATATTTATTCATTTAATCTGAAGACCCTCATGTCCTATTCTAGATATTTCCCGACATCTTCGAGGTAATGGGTGTGTATTCTTAAACCCCACCCTTGAATTTACCAAGTTGCTGTCTTCTCCGGAGTTGACATAAGCTGGGCGGCTGTTTGGTCTAACCTTTGCAGCTGTCGGCCACTACTTAAGTGGTTCTGGGTCTTCGTAATGTCTCTCTTGTGTTTCGGTTTGATATGGCCGCGTGGGGGTTACGGGCCTTGGTTTCTGGTTGTCACCTTTTGAGCCCCTGGTACCTCGGTGCTTCCACGTTGACTATGGTTTAACAAAGGCACTGTGCTGTTTCGTAAAGAACTTTTATTCCCTTCCCGTGTGTGTTCATTAAAACGTCTGCACAAGCGACCGTTAACACACTCCTTAGTGTGCTCTAGCTTTGCTGGTGAGATGGCCACGCCTTGCAGAAGAAGGCGTCGGTCTGATGGAGTGGAAGGACGTCCGGACATGCGACAATCGAATGCCGACGGCTCTGCAAAAGGACTGTTAGCATTTTTAAAAGTATCGCGTATCAGATATATCAATATTTAAAAAATATCACTGTCGGTTCTCGATGTGTGTAAGAAAAAGAACGTCGATGTACCGGCCAATAAAAGTATCGGCTGCTTGCTGAAAATATAATGCCAGCTTTAGAGCTGTATATTTAAGTATTTATTTATTATTAGGTATTCTATAGATCAACAACGTAGCAGCCTGCCTATTCCCCCTTAGAGCAAGAACTGTAAGGAAAACGATTCACGTTCACGCTTGGCGGTAATCACTTCCTGACAATGGTAAGCGCATGTAAGTGGCACAATAAAGGATGTCCGTCGTTCGGAGTGGTCACATATCGGATTTTTTCGGAACGCTTCACGTCAACTTCCTTGCTTTTTTCATTTCTGCCAACGCCAGCTACATATCAGTAGTTGTGTCGAAATTGAGTGGTGGTTAGATTAGATTAGATTAATACTTGTTCCATAAATAATGAATACGACACTTCGCAATGATGTGGAACGTGTCAGGTTAATAAAAGACGTCTGTACAAGTTATTACATTACACAAAATATTGCATGACACTAATGTTTAAGTTGTTTTTTTTCCCTTAATTTATATCTAAAAATTCAGCCAATGGGTAGAAGGAGTTGACATCTAGAAATTCTTTTAATTTATTTTTAAATGTTAGTTGGCTATCTGTGAGGCTTTTGATGCTGTTTGGTAGGTGACCAAAGACTTTTGTGGCAGCATAATTTACCCCTTTCTGTGCCAAAGTCAAATTTAACCCTGCATAGTGAAGATCATCCTTTCTCCTGGTGTTATAACTATGCACACTGCTATTACTTTTGAACTGGGTTGGATTATTAACAACAAATTTCATAAGTGAATATATATACTGTGAGGTTACTGTGAGTATCCATAGATCTTTCAATAGATGTCTGCAGGATCACACGTTTTTGAGCAATGAATACTTTTCTACTCAACGATGAATTACCCCAGAATATGATGCCATACGAAAGCAGTGAATGCAAGTAGGCACAGTAAGCTAATTTACTGAGATTCTTATCACCAAAATTTGCAATAACCCTAATAGCATACGTAGCTGAACTCAGACGTTTCAGCAGACCATCAATGTGTTGCTTCCAGTTTAACCTCTCATCAATGGACACACCTAAAAATTTTGAAAATTCTACCTTAGCTACAGACTTCTGTTCAAAGTCTATATTTATTACTGGAGTTGTGCCATTTACTGTACAGAACTGTATATACTGTGTTTTATCAAAATTTAAAAAGAGTCCGTTTGCTGAGAACCACTTAATAATTTTGTGAAAAACATCATTTACAATTGCATCACTTAGATCTTGGTTTTTGGATGTTATTACTATACTTTATTCATCAGCAAAAAGAACTAACTTTGCATCTTCATCAATGTGGAATGGTAAGTCATTAATGTATATCAAGAACAGTAAAGGACCTATGACCGAACCCTGTGGGACCCCGTACTTGATAGCCAGCCCCCCCCCCCCCCCCCCCAGTTTGAGGAATCAGCTGTTGTTTTAACGTTACATGAACCACTTATTTCAACTTTCTGCATTCGTCCAGTTAAGTATGAATTAAACAATTTGTGCACTGCCCCACTCCAACCATAATGATTTAGCTTTCTAAAATAATTCCATGATTTACACAATCAAAGGTCTTTGAGGTTTGTTTTGGTAGCGTTGAGCGCCGATTACATCAGCATTTCCTCTCATCTCTCAGCCACCCAGCAAAAGCCAGTCTTGTCATTTAGATTTTTGCTCATCATTTTCAGCAACTGTTTTTGAAAAATTCTAACGTGAAGAAATAGCACACAAGCGTCGTTTCTCTTTTCTCTTTTTTTAACACAACTGGACGTGATGAAAGCTCAAACAGTAGTAAGTCTCCACAGTGAAAGTAAAATTACGTTCTACTAAAATTTCAGAAGAACAACTTCAAATATTTACCAAAAATGGCGAAAAAATGTAATATAAAATAAAAATATCTGTCCTCGATATTGCTACTTCGATATCTGTACATCGAAGTGTTGTGGAAGGAAGATCGCCGATGCAGATCGATATTTTAGAAGTTTCAATATATCGATATTTTACCAAAGCACTACTCTGCAAACGGCTCACCGAAACCAGAGTTACGTACAGCAATTTATACGAATTTGTAAAACTGAGTTGAAAGCACATTTGGGGGGGGGGGGGGGTGTCTCAAATGGTTTCATTTTCTTGAATGGTTAATATTTTAAGAATTTTCCTGTTATTTGTTTCACTGAAAGAAATTGTAAGGTTTTGTTAAGTATGGTGGAATCACTGAGACTACAATATTTATAAGAACTATACTGAAGCACTTTTTGGGGAGGGTGGGGGGGGGGCGGGTTTATGAAATGGTTGTTTTCCTTAAATGTTTAACACCTTTTTTTAAAAAAAAATTCCAGTTGCTTGTTCACTGCAAACATTCTGGAATCGTTGGGCGTTTAAAATCAGTAGACCTGTATTTTATGCTACGTATTGTTTATTTAAATTCTTTAAACGTTGTTGTTCTATTTCTTATAACACGGGAAATGACTTAATAAAAAAATTTTGGGTCTTGTTTAAATAAAGTGTGTAAACTAAAGGGTGAAAGATGTTTCCCCTGAACCTTGCCTAGCCGTTCCACATTCCCTTGGCCTTGATTCTAAAACTGTTGTTACGTTTTGATTGGCCACGTTAAGCACTTTACAGGTTACTGAATATTATGGGCAGTAAGAGTTACGAAAATGAGGATACACTAATAAGTTATAGGTGTGGAAGATTAACAACTTTCATTTTCATTTTCCTTCTCCTTCTGTTGTACCGGTTGTAACGGTTTTGTCAAAGACCAACGTATTGTAAAAATCCATGTCTAAATGGTTCAAATGGCTCTGAGCACTATAGGACTTAACTTCTGAGGTCATCAGTCCCCAAGAACTTAGAACTAGTTAAGCATGGTTCAAAATGGCTCTGAGCACTATGGGACTCAACATCTTAGGTCATAAGTCCCCTAGAACTTAGAACTACTTAAACCTAACTAACCTAAGGACACCACACACACCCATGCCCTAGGCAGGATTCGAACCTGCGACCGCAGCAGTCCCGCGGTTCCGGACTGCAGCGCCAGAACCGCTAGACCACCGCGGCCGGCAACTAGTTAAGCATAACTAACCTAAGAACATCATACACATCCATGCCCGAGGCAGGATTCGAACCTGCGACCGTAGCGGTCGCGCGGTTCCAGACTGAAGCGCCTAAAACCGCTCGGACGGCGAGGCCTGGTCTATTTTTTGTAGTCTGTCGTTCTCCATCCTACAGGCTTATCTTTCCATTTCTTTCCCATTATTTTTCCATTTAAATATATTAACCTTAGTTTTGCTCGTATTTCTGTATTCCGCTTTCTAGCTTGTGTATCCTGCTAGACCTCTACGAAACCTCACTTACGCCCTCTGAGTTCCACGTGCATCATTTTTTGTCGTCATCTAGATTTCAGTTCTACGCATTATAGCTGGGACACGGTATTTTGTAAAATTTGAGTAATCTCTCTTTCCTTGTTTTCAGTTATAACATTCCTCTATCCGTATCATTCATCAAGATAAATTTATGTATCTTAAGTTGAAAACCAATTTCGTCTTCATGTGATGTATCGCATCTTGAGTGTTGAAAACTTATTTAGGCATGAATCTGCTGTCTGAGTAACATCGAGTGTCACGTTCAGTTCTAAGTCCGACCACTCAACCGCATTTCATCAACGCCTGGCCAACTAATACAAACATGTCCGTTTGACGGCCTATTGCGATCCGGAGAGATATGGAGAGGAGTCAGAGAGAAGTTTTCAATTTTGAGTCAGCCCGTGAAATGTGGTCTAAAGGCGCAATATGTAACTCATTACACATTAAATGTACGGATCTAGGTTCAGCTACCGCCCACTCCCGAGTCATAAATCAAAAGGCTCTATGTTGCACTTAAAGATATAACTACAGATCTTTTCGTCAACTACTGTTCTTTCAACAGGAATGGAAGGCATCAACAGAATAGTGACTGCTACGTAATTTGTATACACAAGAGCAGCGTGCATCGGCTCAGAGATACGAATGGGCTTTTAATGCAGCAAACAGCAACGCCAGTTCAAGTGCTTTTAGAGCTAACATGAGTTTCTCCGGAGCGCCAGCTTACCCAAATGGTTTTTCATCGCAGCACTCTGCTGCCCAAACGATTCTCAGTCTCCTGACAACACAGGTGCCGATGAAGGTCTCTCCTTCACTCGTCCAGCTATTATCTTGCATTTTCGAACTTGGGCCCAGAGTTTTCAAGTGAAAGACATACAATTCTATTGGTAAGATTTCGTGCCTAATTCAGAGAAGATTTTTGAGTTAGGGGATTGATATTATGGCCCGACAGAGTATCTGAGTTTTGTATGACGGTATTATTATTATTATTTATTTCGAGCCCTAACGAAAGTCAAAATACTCGTCCCGATTGGTTCAAATGGCTCTAAGCACTATAGTACTAAACATCTGAGGTCATCAGTCACCTAGCCTTAGAACTACATAAACCTAACCAACCAGACTGAAGCGCCTAGAACTGCTCGGTCACAACGGCTGGCTACCGATTGGTGGTATCGAATTAGAACCTTGCTTCTGTACCTAGAAACGTATCTGAAATACCAGGATGGAGTAGTTCCACTTCTCTGCTGGATACGTAGACATGTTTTACAACAGGTATCACCGGGCACTATCCACATACCGCCTGTCCTATGCCTTCTTATTCTGTTTATAAGTTCGCCCTTTTTTTTTTTTCCTTTGACATTCAGCGTTCCAAGCAGCCTTTATCCTATTCACTCTTCCCTGTAACCTTTGATTAGATGACTCTCCGTTGTAGGCAACTTAATTGGCAGTGATGATTTTATTTATCTCACTGTTCGTCTTTCCTTTTATAATTTTAGTATTTCTTCGTAGCATGCTCCGTCAATAGTTTTCTTGGGTGATCGAATTAGCATTTTAACTGGGCTTGCAAGCTGAATTTCCAGATCTGTTGCTGGATAAATAAGTTGTTTCATATCCAGACAATCTAAATTCATTGCGTAACACGACATTTATGAACATTCTCTGGACTGCCACATACCGAGACGGTCTCGTTGGCGGCCTCACAATGTCGCAAAGAAAGGGAGAAAGAAAGTCGATTAGGAATTAATAAGCAATCAAACAGGTAACAGACTCAGGAAGATTTGGTAATGAACAACCATCTGATGCCTCCGTAATTTCCCTTTTTGAGTCATTAGTCTTGTGACTGGTTTGATGCGGCCCACCCCGAATTCCTTTCTCGTGCCAAATACTTCGTCCTGCAAGGGGTAGGTCTCAGACGTGGCTCATATTTGGAAAGTCGTTTGTGTACAAACAAAAATGGAAGACATGGTATTTTGGCTCAACACCCCTCCTCCCACCCCCACCCCCCTCCCGGCTCCTATTTTTGAGAAACTACACCTAAAGTTAATGTGCATGTTACTGCTCAAGGAAGAAAAATCAACCCTTGCTGCAGTTGGTAGTGCACCTAAAATAACGTATTCATGCACGAAGCAACATTTCATCACAGCGTCTGGAAAACTGTTGCCTTAAGTTTTCCACTGCTTACAAAAATCTAATGATTAATTTAGTTCTCGTGGTATGCCCCAAAACCAGGGAAATAGAAAAAAAAAAATCAATTCACGAAACATATATTGTGAAAATTTTAAAAGAAGACGTTGCTGATAACAAGTTTCGTCTGATACTGGATTTCTGGGGTGCACAAACTAACACAGACCTCTAAGACTGCAATATTATTATTATTATTGCTGTTGGCGAGGGTCAACCGACTCGCACGGAAGAGGTAACACCGCTAAACCGCACAGTGCGTGCTAGGCACGTGACTTTTTTATCGCTAAATTAAAAAAAAAAGAAAAAACTTCATTACGAGGCTTACAAATTACAGCGTGCTTCTGAAGACTCAGCGGCAATTGCACAACCGAAATTTTAGCACCGATATTCCAGTGTTTTCATATGCGTGGTGTGCATAAAAATCAATTCCCGAAAAAGAAATATCAAGTTTATTTTCCACCGAATCTTCGAAAGAAACGATGTAGCTGGGCGAAGATGACATTCGTTAGATGGTCTTGGTGCCACGAGTGCATGTGCTTCGAACCTTTATATGCCAAGTACCATCTTACCTCACTAACCTTCCTATACATCTGATTTCGAAACGGAAAAAATATAAATAATACAACCTGCAGAATGCAGCTGGCAATTCAACATAGATTCTCCGTTCCGCAGCTGAATGCTTTGGTCGCTACACCAGCGGCGCTTCCGTTGAACAACTCTTTACCTTATAGGTACGTAAAACGGCTGTAGAAAAAGTTTTGCGGACACCATACATGTTCTTAAAAATTTCTCAAAATTTGAGGGGTGGAGGGGGAAGAGAGAGGGGCAGTAGAGACAAAATATTTTAGTCTTTCATTTTAAGTTGTTCACAAGTTATCTCTCAAATATGAGCCGAATCGTTTGGCTGTGTCTGAGGCCTTTCGCTTGTTGAAGTAGCATTTGCAACCTATGTCTTCAATTATTTGTTGGGTGCATTCCAATCTCTGTCTTTCTCTACAGCTTATACACTGTACAGCTCTAGGTAGCACTATGGAGTTTATTCCTTGATGTCTTGACTCATGTAACATAATTCTGTCACCTCTCCTTGTCAATTTTTTCCAAAATTCTATTTCCTCGCCAATTTGTGAAAAAGCTCATTCCTTACCTTATTGGACCACCTCATTTTCACAATTCTTATGTAGTGCCATATCTCAACAGCTTCAATTCTTTTCTGCCCGCTATCAATTTTACTTAGTTACATGAAAATTCGATTTGATTTAAAGCTTTAATGGAGCTTCCAGAGAAAAGAAACTTCATGGTAATGGTACGTAACATAATGAGTAGCTACTATCTTCCTGAGAGGAGTTGTCGATTTACTCAAAATGGCGGCAACCGTTAAAAACTGAATACAGTGAAAACCACCATCCGGACAGTTGAGACTACGCTAGCATAGGAAAACTGTGTCTGAGAAAGGACGTTGCGGCGCGGCGCGTTACTTTTTACCGCCCTGCCAATGTCCAGCAATGTTCATTTGTCTAGCTAAAAGCTATAGTAGAAAATACTACACCACTACTGTCTACTGCAGGTCGCAACATACATAGAATTGTCCGGTAAACGGGATGTAACCAGCTACTGAAATAAAAATTTTAACTTGGCAATGTAAATTTTCAGGTGTATTTTTACGATAAAGATCACAGTTAATACTACTAAGTCCGTACTAAGTGTCTACACAATGTAAAGTTCCCTAGCACACCACAATCACACACGTAGACAGTTTATGGTATTTACACCCGTTACCGAAGTTAATGGAGTTCACCGGATCGTTCAGTTATGAAAATGCTCGCTCAAATATTGTGCACTCTGCTCTACACGTAACACCTGTTCCAGTCTTAGGTCGCTCAACACGCCTCGCGGTTTTAACTAACAGTCAAAAGCAGTAATTTTGATATTCAGTCTGAAATTCCACACGACTTCCACTATACCGTTCACTTAAATACACTTTGTACTACTTCGCGAACTCGTAATTAGCAAGTTTCCGCGATTTTGCAGTACTTTCGTCGGAGCTGCTTTCAATGAGATGTTACTAGTTCGTTTCGTGAATGAGTCGTTCATTTGAACGACTCTAAATAAAGAATCGTAAGAATCGAATCGTGATACGGACGAATCGTCGTTCAAAAGAATCGTAAGAACGACTGCGTGTTTCCGAGTCGTGACGATTCCAAGTTCCAACGATTCATCGAATCTTAGTACGCTATGCTTCGAAGGCAACTTCCGAATCATGCCGAGTCGTGCCGAATGATTACGACCGCCAGATGGCAGTCAAGTGGAGGATGCGTGTGAACAAAGGAAGCAATTTTGCACCACCTTTCGCACAAATCGACTCTTCTTTGCCCGCATCTCGTGGTCGTGCGGTAGCGTTCTCGCTTCCCACGCCCGGGTTCCCGGGTTCGATTCCCGGCGGGGTCACGGATTTTCTCTGCCTCGTGATGGCTGGATGTTGTGTGCTGTCCTTAGGTTAGTTAGGTTTAACTAGTTCTAA
Organism: Schistocerca piceifrons; assembly: GCF_021461385.2. Classification (NCBI taxonomy): domain Eukaryota; kingdom Metazoa; phylum Arthropoda; class Insecta; order Orthoptera; family Acrididae; genus Schistocerca; species Schistocerca piceifrons. Next base: position 507,793,749 of record NC_060139.1, read on the forward strand.
GTTCTAGGGGACTGATGACCATAGATGTTAAGTCCCATAGTGCTCAGAGCCATTTGTACCATTTTGACTCTTCTTTCCTGGCATACTGAAATAAAACAATAGATGCATTCAAATCAAACGTGACTTTTCATCAATTAAGGCATTACACGTATAAATCGAGAATCGCACTTGTAACGTTATATGCATGTTTACTCATAAATAAACTATTTCTGGCATATCTTATCACGACACAGATCGATTCTAACCCCATTGAAAATTTCAGACATGTCCTGCCATCTGTGAGTAAGATGTAGAACTTTTTGCATTCCGTAAGAATCGTGCCATCGCAGACTAGAATGAATCGTGAACGAATCGTAGGAATCGATTCGCAATGTGAGGTTGAATCGTAGGAATCGAATCGGGAAAAAGAATCGTGTTGCCCAACTCTACTACTTACCTAAATCACACCAAAGGCTTTGTTCCCAGCATAGATTGGCGCGGGCCTGCATCTTTCTGATTGGCTGATATCACGAACAGCAAATCAGGTTGCAGTATTATCCCGCGCTAACACGCGCTTTACTTCAATGATCAATCATAGTAAAACATTTCTTTGTATGGCAATTGCTAAATAAATAAATTTAGAAAAGTATCAAATATAAAATTACTCCTGAAATTACCGATTAATTTGTGTTCTACTCACGATTCATTAGTACTATAAACTGACTGCACATTTAATTATAGTAAATCCCCTGTATAGTTTAACTGGTACTTCGTGAATAAACAAAACAATTTTCGTTTACTTCTGTTCTTCTTCACTCATGCAACACTCACATTGCTAATTACTACACATATAAAACAATTATAATTATGCAAATACATTAAATATTAGTCAAACATAACTTTACAACATTGTTTTGATTACTACTGCTAGCACTGTCCCTCAACTGCTGACCTCTGCCGCCTACTAGTACAGCTACGTGCAGCTCTGTAACTCACAAGGGAACCTCCCCATCGCACCCCCCTCAAATTTAGTTATAACTTGGCACAGTGGATAGGCCTTGATAAACTGAACACAGATCAATTGAGAAAACAGGAAGAAGTTGTGTGGAACTGTGAAAAAATAAGCAAAATATACAAACTGGTCATCAGTCTTGGTCACATAAGCAACATAAAGGAGCATGTGAGCTGAGGAGCGCCGTGGTCCCGTGGTAGAGTGAGCAGCTGCAGAAGGAGAGGTCCATGGTTCAAGTCTTCCCACGAGCGAAAATTTTACTTTATTTTTGCATAGTTATTATCTGTCCGTTCGTTCATTGACGTCTCTGTTCACTGTAATAAGTTTAGTGTCTGTGTTTTGCGACCGCATCGCAAAACCATGCGATTAGTAGACGAAAGGACGTGCCTCTCCAAACGGAACCGAAAACATTTGATCGCAAGGTCATAGGTTAACCGATTCCTCCACAGGAAAACACATCTGATATATTCTATACGACACTGGTGACGGCATGTGCGTCATATGACAGGAATATGTTGTCGACCCACCTAACTTGTACACTTGGCATATGGGTAAAAAGATTCTTCTACCTTGCCCGATTTAGGTTTTCTTGTGGATGTGATAATCACTCCCAAAAAAGTGATGAAAACATAAGAGTTTGTCACATAAACTGGAAATAAAAAAGTTTTCGGTCGAGGGAAGATTTGAACAAAGGACCTTTCATTCCGCAGCTGCTCACGTTACCACGAGACCACGGCGTTGCTGCGGTCCCAGTGTCCTTAAAGTTGCCTATCTTGCCATGAACTACTCAGTTTGTACATTTTGCTTATTTTTTCACAGTTCCACACAACTTCTTCCTGTTTTCTCAATTGATCTGTGTTCAGTTTTTCAAGGCCTATCCACTGTGCCAACTTGTAATTAAATCTGAGGGGGGTGCGATGGGGAGGTTCCCTTGTCAGATCCATGTCAGCTGGTGACATCTGTCGATGACTCATGCCTATAACGATACCGTCCTAGCAAGTGACAGGAACGATGCGAAGGCGCTACGCCTCAACGTGGACAGTTAATGTGCCTCAGAAGGACTCCCACATAGTTGGCAACAGCTCTGTTTTTTATTTGATTGGAGAGTACCGGAGTGTAACACCAATGAGCCCAGGAAACATCTGGTCGTTGCCACGAGATGGAGCAGCAGCTGCCGCCTCGTTTGCGACCACCTCTTGCTGTGGGCGTTTACCGCCATACTGTAACAGCACTTCAGCTGTGGATTACCTTGAACAAAACTCAGTAGGTCTGTTCGAATTTGCTCGTCGTTTCGTTCACTCGGCGAGCTTAAATATCTCGCACTTCACCTACGTAGCAGTGGTGCCAGGCATGTGGTAAAATCCATCGAAATCACCCCCTTTGTTGCAGTGGGCTGCTTCTCATCGTTCAGCATCAACTCTCCGGCTTTATCGTTGCCCTGTGTATTTAAAGAGTATAACCGCAGGTAACAGCTAGTTTTATTTATTCTTGATCGGTTTAGAGTGTTTCAGCCATCATCAGCTGGAAGAAAAATTATAACTTATTTAGGTTTAAAAATGCATATTTCTCATAGAGAATACTTTCATATACCAAATGTACAACGACGAAGTGTGAAATGCAATATCCCCCGATGCCGGCACTATCTTGAAAAGATTAGGTAAGTTAAAACACACTCCTGACAGTTACCACGCTACTGTCATTGTTAAATATTGAGAGTTGGCAATTTAAAAAATTATTTCTTTTTAAAAAGAGAGAGCTGGCAATTTAAAAAATTATTTCTTTAAAAAATTTTTTTTAAAGGAATAATTTTTTTTGTAATTGGCAACTCTCAATATGGGATATGAAAGTGTCTTCAAGAAACATGCATTTTCATACCAACATGCTATAACATGTCTTCCAGTTGATGGTTGAAACAACGGGAAGTGGTAAAGAAAGAATATAATTTATACAGCTAACCGCCTCAGAGCTGTACCCAGTTACCTACAGAAATCTTTAATTTCTTCTGTGAGTGTTTTGGTGATGCTTTCCATTCCATGACTTTATTATTGTGAATATGAGCCAGGATTTTTGTTTCCACATTCTCCATGATGAATATAATGTTGATACCCGTCTTCCATGCTGATAGCAGCCGTGTTCACAGGGCTGCACTTCTATGTTGCTGGTTTGGCGAACGCCCAGATATCCTCTTACAACTCGACTAACCCACGATCTCAATCACATGAAAAAAGTCTGGAACTGTTTGGAACAGGAGGTGGCTCTAGCTATCTAATCAGCTTTCTGAAGGAATTCATTACACTCTTTCCCTCGCGAATTGAGGATATTATCAAGGGAAAGGCAGTGACACCAGTCAACATCGTGATGGCTCCTGGAGAAGACTGGGGTTTGGAGGGGGGGGGGAGGGATGTACTGTACACCGTTGCACGTATTTTATGCCTGAAGATGGAGCCTTGCTACTTCTGAAACAACTGCAATTATCACGGAAGGCAGAAAATACTGTTTATTTTAAGAAATGAGAAGGGGATAAACAATAATTAACAGGGTGAATCAAAAGAGAAAGAACAGATTTCAGTTTCTTATAACAGACAAACTATGAAAGACAGAAAACACATTACGCATGTCATTGGACAGAGGAAGTTCAAAGTGTTATGTTCTATCTGTACGTACTGTCTTATGTTCTGACAGACAGTACGTACATCACACACACTCAATATGAAGACCGTGCGTTGCTTAAGACACACAGAAACGGTAGCCCATTTCACTCCACATACGAACAACAAGTCGCTGTTTACTAAACCGACTGCTTAAAAAATTCGATTTCGCAGTTCTTCAAGAATATCTGCCATAGGTGGGAAAAAGATTCTGTCTTTTATGTACCCCCACAGAAAAAAATCGGATGGTGTCATGTCTAGTGATCTGGTCGACCAAAACAATGAACACGATCTTTTTGTCAATCTCTGTCAATCCATCGTGGTAGGATGGTAACGCCGCACCTTAAGGTGAAAGCGAGGTGGGGCGCTGTCATGCATAAATATGCAGTCTTTGGAATCTTGGTGAAGTTGAGGAAAAAGCCACGTCCAGGTACAACACTCTGCCACAGTTTCCTCGGCAAAAAAGAAAGGTCCATAAACTTTGTGAACAGAAAGGGCACAACAGACACTCAGTTTCGGCCAGTCTTCCGTTATGCTGGAGGACGACGACGACGACACCTGGATTCTTATACATTATGACGGTTTACTTTACCCTGTAAATGAAAAGTTGATTCACCCGGAAAGATGAGTCGTTCGAAAAAAGTATCCTCTGCCGCATCCTTGAGAAACAAAATGCAAAATTCCAACCGTCTGCTATGGTCACCGGGACGCGAATGTTGCAGTAACTGCAATTTGGAAAGCCTCCGACAGTGGCACCAACTGCAGGACAATTCCCGCATGTTGACTGAGATTAGGCTGTATGTTCCTATTCGTGTACGGTTTCATGATCACTTGCATTATACTTCTTTGCGTCAAGACCGTCATGATTTTTTTTCTGTGTCGAGTAATACTTATTCTGATTTGATGGTATGTGAGTATTTGATACGTTAGACACTGCACTTTGTGACACGCATTGGCTGTTTGGTACTTTATGTAACAAATTGTAATGTTAGCCTATCGTTCCACAGAATAATTTGAGAATGGATCATGAATAAAACCCGAAATTAATCATCATCAAGTAATAAATAGAAATATTTTTCAACTTTTCCTGTTAGTGTTACTAAAAAAAATTCCAAGAGGTCATAAACCTGCTTGTGGAGAGGAGGACCCTTGCTGAATCGACGGCGGAACGCCAGTTGCATTGTAACAATGGATTGACTTCGCACAAATTCAAGCACAGAAAATGATTTCTCCTGTCTGTTTTTATCAACATGCACCACAACAGCGCAGCTGTGTGAAGACTGACACGCGAAATGCGTTTCTGTGCGTTAAAATTTGTAACAAACAATTGAAAACTGCCGGCCGGTGTGGCCGTGCGTTTCTAGGCGCGTCAGTCTGGAACCGCATGACCGCTACGGTCGCAGGTTCGAATCCTGCCTCGGGCATGGATGTGTGTGATGTCCTTAGGCTAGTTAGGTTTAAGTAGTTCTAAGTTCTAGGAGACTGATGACCTCAGAAGTTAAGTCCCATAGTGCTCAGAGCCATTTTTGAATTGAAAACTGTCCTTTACCCGCCAGGGTAGTCGAGAGCGCCAACGTGCTGCTTCCTTGACTCAGGTAGGCGCGCTGGCCCCGGATGGAATCCGCCCGGCGGATTAACGACGAGGGCCTGAATGTGGTTTTTAGGCGGTTTTTCTTATCTCGCTAGGTGAATGCCGGGCTGGTCCCCATGTTCCGCCTCAGTTACACGGCTCGCAGACGTCTGAACACTTGCGCACTATTTTATGGATTACACTCGAAGCAGACAGTTGGGCTACACTAATTCCGTCCCAGGGGGTACGGTGTGGCGGCAGGAAGGGCATACAGCCACCCCCTTAAACATTAACATACTAAATCCGATTAACGATGGCTGACCCTGCGTAACTGCGGGACAAGGCTCAAGCGTTAGACAGAACTGAAAACTGTCCTTTGGTTTTGAGTCACCCATTATTATTCGCCGTTAAATGGAAGCAAAGTTAGACCCTGGTGTTCTCTCCGACAGCGGAAGGGTCAGTTATATCCCAGTGCAGTAGTCGCTTCTGGCTTCTCTCTGGTCTGAATGCTAGCGGGGAATAGGGAGCAATGGGAGGAAAGAAGGGGGGGGGGGGAGGCGGCACAGTGCTGTTGTTGCCTACACCGTTTCCTGGTAAAGAAGTTAGGTAGTTGCGTCCGCACCGGAAGCAGTCTGCGCAACGTACACACTCGACGACACCTCGCCTACCTCCCCCAACCCCGCGGCCTATATTTAGGCGCGGCAGCTGCGGTGTGGCGCGGCTGAATGGCGCTGCAGTCCGGATGTGCGCGCACGGCGCAGCACGGCACAGCACAGCACAACACAACAGCCACCATTGAGGCCGCGTGCCGAGCCGTGTTGTGTTGTGCTGTGTTGTGTTGTGGCCCGCCCCGGCCACACAAGACTCAGGCGCTCCGGAAGCGGCGTAGCGCGGCTCCGCCTACGGCAGCTCTGCCCATCCCTGCCCAGTGGCATAGCGCTGACGCGTGCCGTTCTGTGCCACCCGGCAGTCAGGCGGTCTGTAATCACTCCAGGCAGCGCCGAACATCCTTGTCAGTATTACTTTGCCGGGTGTACAGTGAATTGAGGTGTTCTCCACGGGTCTCTCCTCAGACCACTGCTTTCAAATTGAAGAGGGTTGTGGTATCGATCGATAGCTACGACGCCACGGCGTAGGTAAAAGTTCTTAGGTTGGCACTACGACACCGACACCGACGACAGCGCCCTCTAGCCGGCGCTATGCAGCTCTACGAGCGCCGCTCCAGATTCTGCCCGTTTGATTCCGAGTAGACGACCAAGCAACATTGTTTCTATTTCATAGTGGGCGAGCAACTACAGATATTGCCTGTGTAACTTTTTGAGGATCGTACAAACATACCGCCGTTTGAGCCTCGTACAGATTCCCATATGGAGGACATAGTGATAGACATCCCTGGGGTTGTGAAGCAACTGAATGGGATTCCAATTCGGTTTTACAGAGAGTACTCTACTGCATTGGCTCCTTATTTAGCTTGCATTTATCGCGAATCTCTTGCCCAACGTAAAGTCCTGAGCGACTGGAAAAAAAGCGCAGGTGACGCCTGTATATAAGAAGGGTAGAAGGACGGATCCTCAAAATTACAGACCAGTATCCTCAACATCGGTTTGTTGCACGATTCTCGAACATATTCTCAGTTAGAATATAATGAATTTCCTTGAGACAGAGAAGTTGCTGTCCATGCATCAGCACGGCTTTAGAAAGCATCGTTCCTGCGAAACGCAACCCCCCTTTTTTCACATGGTATCTTGCAAACCATGGATGAAGGGTATCAGACGGATGCCACATTCCTTCGCTTCCAGAAAGCGTTTGACTCGGTGAGCCACTGCAGACTCCTAACTAAGGTACGAGCGTATGGGATTGGTTCCCAAATATGTGAGTGGCTCGAAGACTTCTTAAGTAATAGAACCAGTACGTTGTCCTCGATGGTGAGTGTTCAACGGAGGTGAGGGTATCATCTGGAGTGCCCCAGGGAAGTGTGGTAGGTCCGCTGTTGTTTCCTATCTACATAAATGATCTTTTGGATAGGGTGGATAGCAATGTGCGGCTGTTTGCTGTGGTGTACGGGAAGGTGTCGTCGTTGAGTGACTGTAGGAGGATACAAGATGACTTGGACAGGATTTGTGATTGGTGTAAAGAATGGCAGCTAACTCTGAATATAGATAAATGTAAATTAATGCAGATGAATAGGAAAAAGAATCCTGTAATGTTTGAATACTCCATTAGTAATGTAGCACTTGACACAGTCACTTCGATTAAATATTTAGGCGTAACATTGCAGAGCGATATGAAGTGGGACAAGCATGTAATGGCAGTTGTGGGGAAGGCGGACAGTCGTCTTCGGTTCATTGGTAGAATTTTGGGAAGATGTGGTTCATCTGTAAAGGAGACCGCTTATAAAACACTAATACGACCTATTCTTGAGTACTGCTCGAACGTTTGGGATCCCTATCAGGTCGGTTTGAGGGAGGACATAGAAGCAATTCAGAGGGGGGGGTGCTAGATTTGTTACTGGTAGGTTTGATCATCACGCGAGTGTTACGGAAATGCTTCAGGAACTCGGGTGGGAGTCTCTGGAGGGAAGCAGGCGTTCTTTCCGTGAATCGCTACTAAGGAACTTTAGAGAACCAGCATTTGAGGCTGACTGCAGTACAATTTTACTGCCGCCAACTTATATTTCGCGGAAAGACCGCAAAGATAAGAGAGATTAAGGCTCGTACAGAGGCATATAGGCAGTCGTTTTTCCATCGTTCTGTTTGGGAGTGGAACAGGGAGAGAAGATGCTATTTGTGGTACGAGGTACCCTCCGCCACGCACCGTATGGTGGATTGCGGAGTATGAATGTAGATGTAGATGTAGATGTGAAGTTTGATACATCCGGCTTCGCGCCTCCGTGCTCCTCCGTGCAAAGTTAGGTATTCACGTTATTATGTATTCAGTTGATATTGTGATATGGTAAAACCATTTCTAAGAGCAGTACCGAGAGATTTTTACCTCTCCTGCTCCTGCTCCTGCTCCTGCTCGCTTCCTACATTCGGCCTACCCTCCAGTTTACAGGAGCAGACCCACGCGCCGCGTATCAGGCTGGTTACAAAAAGGGGTTGTACGAAAATTAGCAAATTACTATTTGCCTGGTTTACTGTGTACTGTGAAATGATGTGTTCCCTAGGGAATTTTTCCTTAGACCACCACCGCACGAGGGCTATCCGAAAATTAGCCTCCATCATGTTATAAATAAAATGTTAAAAACTGAAAACATTATTTTGAAGAGATGAACAGTTTTGGCTCCAAACACGCTTTATTATTTTATATTTTCCCTATAACGCTTTTCGCCTTGTTTAAGGCATCTTCAGATTGGCTGGCACAACAGGTGTTATATACGTAGGCTGCCGTCCATGCAAATGTCTTAGCAGGCAAACACCGTTGTCAGTATTTTAAGAATATTGAGTGATACCCTGAGTGTTGAGTACACGGGCAGCCACATTTAAAATACATAAAAGAGCTCAATAGGTAGTTGCTGTTGTGGAGCTTTAAGACACTTCGCGCAGTATCTTTGTAGAGTATATAGCGCAGTACGGAAGACACCAAACACGGGATCAGGCCTACAAAATGTAAACATTTAAGAAATGCTGTTGTACGTGTTCTGTCCTGCTAACAATACATGTACAACATCATTTCTTACACTTTACATTTTGTGATGTATTTCTGCAGCCTATGAGTTTAACACATTGTGCCAACCAAACTGAAGATGCCTCAAACAAGGCGAAACGCGTTATTCTTACAACATAAAATAATAAAGCCCGTTTTGCAGCCAAAACTGTTTCTCGCTTCAAAATATTTATTACTAGTAGCTGTATCATCACGCCATGAATTGAAAAAAGTTCGAACACACATTAAAACTACTACTTTAGTACATGCCTTCGGTCCCGCGCCCGGCCATCCTGATTTAGATTTTCCGCGATTTCACTAAATCGCTCCAGGCAAATGCAGGGATGGTTCCTTCTTCCCTAATCCGATGAGACCGATGACCACGCCGTTTGGTTTCTCTTCCCCCAAACAACACAACCCCCAACGTAACTTCCCAAACTCGTGTCACTGTTCATACAGAACAATTTTAGTTACTTAGGTGGATCCCCAAGAGAAATATTGTAAAAACGACATCATATCGGAAGATCATCAAATAACCTGTAAACCCGGAACACTTGAAACTATTTTGTGGCCTCGCCTGTGTGCGCGTCTGGTAGCTGCAGTTACGCCCGCGATCGATTTCCGGGATCCAGAAGGAAGAAAGCTGTTATCCTCTCTGAAGAGAATGTACTGGTCTTCCCTCAAACCCACTGAATAGGCCAACTCTAACTTCTTTAAGGGCGTGTGATTTCCGCAGGATAGCACGTGTTTTGAAGCACAGTTGGGAAATAAGTTTCGATCATTCTCTCCTGGCTGGGCATTTGAACCTAAATAAATTTGATAAAAGACATCATTTCACCGGTTTGGTTTTGGAGATGCAGTTCGTTCAGAACTACAAATACTTGAAAAGCCTTTGCAGGAAGGAGCTCTTTGTGGTGATTTCCATTAGTGGGAACGGCCAGCGGGGATAGTTAAATTCTCTTACTTAGGCTGAATGGCCCAAATGCCCCAATCTTGAAAAAAATTCATGGAGTGCTTTTGGACCTCGCGAAATCTAGAGTCGGCCGGCAGTTCTAGCGAGGTTTTAGGAAGCAAGTTTTGTACTCTGTGGGGGTAGAGGTCCTGTTGTGGAGTATATTTCGGAAGCCAGCGACCAGTAATCCTCAGTGATCAATTAACTTTTCTCCAGCGTGGAAAGTTTAGGTGGAGTTGTGAAGTGCGATCTCGCGCTCGGTTATGCGATCTGGTTTTTCCATTTATCTACTGTCAAGGCGCTCTTCAATGAGCATGCAGGTACTCTTTGGGAAGAGGCTACATAGCAGCGTTAGCTTTAGGGCGTGTCTATCGAAAGAGGCGAACTTGGTGATGTGTATTAGAATGTAAATAAAGTTTTGCTCCAATGGAGGTTTAAATGTGGGGTCCTCTGTACGTCCCTCTCTTTTTTTAACTTTAGGCCTATTTTATTTATGGGGCAAGCTATCGGTAGTAGAGCCAAAGGGGAAACCAATTTGCGATTGCATAGTGTTTCAGCTGCGTACGTTCTCTGATCCAGTGGCTGAATCAGAAGGTCTTTTCACACAGTAGCCTCACTGCAAAGATTTAGAAGGTATATTCTTTCTCCTTGAAACGAGGCACGATACGCTACTTCGGTTCGCATTCTTCGTGTAGGTTACTGTTCAACGGTCGGAATTATAACAAACAGAAGATTTTCGGTTAAAAATAGGGTGTCGAATAAACTGCTGCACTCAACTCGGTGAAATCTGAACTAAAATAAAGTCCACTTGGATAACTGAAAGTTGAGCATTGTTATTGCAAATAGGAGACGTATAATCTGCAAGCACGACAGAAAAACTTTAAAGGCTTCCTTGCGGTATATTATTCTAATTCTGTGAAGCAGTTCCTTCCAACGGTTCAGAGCCTGTCGCTGTGTTGTAGTATTTGTGTGTTAGGCAGCGGTAGAATACTCGTCTCTCAGTCGGGATGAATACGTTCTGAGCCCTGGTCAAGCATTCATTGTCCGTCTGTGCGATTTACACGAGTGAGAAGTATTTACCACCGCTTACGTGACAGTGGGATCAGCTTTGGTTCCTACACCATTTGTGGGACTTCAGCGAATAGGTACATTCTAAAAAAATAATTTTGTAATCTTGTAAGCTTGCATTTACTACAGCGTGTTTCTGGCGGTAGCTGCATTGCCCAACAAATTTTAGATGGGCAAGGAAACAACAAGGAAAAATATGGGTAAACTACGCCTAAAAAATTCTCTCTAGGTTAACTGACGCCATCGCGTATGGTTTCAGGGATGTAAGGACCAACCTGAAAGAGTTCCTCTCGGTTACAAGAATGACGGGAGACCCGGCTACATAGAACTATAGGTGCGCAAGCCGCTGGTTCCACTCGCCGTGATCCCTGTCATAGCAACACAAACTGCACGCCCATTAGGGAGAGAGCTTTCACGATCTGGAATCCTTTGAGCTTACCCCGAAACAGCCCGAAACAGACGGAGATGATTACCTCTCGTGGTTAAGCGTATGTTCTTTGATACCATAATTCCTTTGATTAACCATGGTAAAAGAAGGAGAGGATGTTTACGGTTAATTGTTCCACTATCGAGGTCATTAGACACTGAGCACATACTCTAATTTTGGAAGGATGCGGAAGGAAACGTTCCGGTACGTGAGTGAACGATTCAGGCAGATCTGCGGTAAACCTGAATTTCCTCTTAATGCGGACTCATTGTCTTAACAACTGCGATGGCTATCAAAGTGATCTTTTCTTTTTAAGACAAAAATGTGAAAGGCCGAGGAGCTCAGCACAACTTCCATTATTTGTCACATTTTTACCAGAATTATTCCCTCTCGTATTCATGAACATATAAGTATCATATGTAAAACCGAATGTAACACCGTATCAAAATGTAAGTAGAAAATATTTGTTTTTCAAAGAAGCTGGCCTCAGTAGCATTTACTAAACGTTAATTAGCGCCACGGAGGCCACTTTTTTCTCAATAACGCCATAGCAATCCCTGTAATTCCGCAGACGGTACATCTAAAGTTAACGAATTATTTCACCAAGAAGTAACGATGGAAAGTTAATAAATGCACATTCAGTACCTGGGTCTGCTCAAAAGTAATGCCTCCCAATTTTTAAATAAAACTAACGTTATTAGCATTCGACATCTTTATTCTTCACGTCTGCGTATTGGCAGCCCTCTACCGTTACAGGGCTCCGAATTGCAGCGTGTAACATGGCGGTGTTTAGCGTAACCGTATCAGTGTCTGAGAAACAGCATACTGTAATCGAGTTTCGAATTCGAAGAGTCTGTCCACATATGAAGCACCCTCTACTTCAATATGACAATGTCCGACTACAGAGCGCTGCGACGTCTGCAACAATCCGACGCCTTGGGTTCACTATCACCTATCGTCCTCCATACAGTCCCGACTTGGCTCCATCCGACCTTCATATGTTTCCAAAACTTGAAGAACAACTTCGAGGACTTCACTTTGCTAGCGATGAAGCGGTGCGAGTAGAGGTGAGTTTGTGGCTCCGTCAAAAATATCAGACATTCTACAGTGACGATATCAACAAACTGGTCTCTCATTAGGAACAATGTAGTCGTCCCCACGGTGACCAAGTTGAGAAAAATATACGTAGACAGGAATAATACAGATGTAGAATGTTAATAACTTTTTTAAATCAAAATGTCTTAAGCGTTTTCGCATAAATTCTGTGGCCTCACTTTTCAGCACGCCCTCGTATATTAAGTGTTCGGTTTTTCACGTTTGAGTAATAACAACTCAGCGTCAGAAAATATTTTGCTTTTGGATAAAAAAACCAAAACCAGTGCCATGAAACTAACCTACAAATCAGGTATGTCTAAAAATCTTCTCATGAAGACTGGTCAACATCATCTCATCACTCAGGTTGTTCGCTGGCAGGTTAGCAGTAACCGAGCGGTTAACACAGCATTAATTACTCGGCTCTCAGCAAGCGTCATCTGTATCGCATTAATCAGGCCGTCAGGACAGACGGTATGGCGTTAGAGCAACGATTGCGTCTTTTTATCTGGCACAAAGAGCGGTCAATTAGTAGCACTCCTGTACGACAACTATGGAAAAATGTATGAAGGAGGTAGATCGCTTATTAATAGTCACAATGAGGCAGTTGAGAGACGAATAGCTGAGTTCTTCGTGGTTCATGTGCGGCATGCTGAACATCGTACGGAGTGTAGTAATATCCTCGTGTCGGTTACCGCCCGAGATTGATTAACAGCACAGTCCTCATTAAGTACGTAGACTGTGTATGTGGCTTACTGAAATAAATGGATAATGCTCGGTTGCCAGATTTGTTACACGGCTCCTCGGCAAGAGTAAGCACTCGCACTGATCGAAATACTACTGAAATGAACTCTATGATGGTAAACGAACAAATGAATGAACAATAAATAAGCATCAAAGAGTTTGGAGTGCGCTGGCAGTCGAAGCAGCCTATAAAGAGTGGTGTTGCTCAACAATACTTCAGTCTAGATGTAGACCATGCAGTACGCAAAAACACAGGTCGCATCGCCGCAAGAAGACTGGTCAGTCATGGAAATATGGCGCAGAATAATAATAATAATAATAATAATAATAATAATAACGCATCGTAACACCCATAAAAACACCAATACTCAATCAAGCTGAGAAATCTCGAGTGGTCACAAAGGTTCATCTTTCACGAAAACCGTCTTAAGACACATCCGTTCTATAACGCTGACCATAAGTAACAACTACTGCGCCCACGGAAATCACTGGCGGTTTTTTTTTTTTTTTTTCGGTGGTAGGTTGCAGAGTATTCCGTACTCGGCTCCTCTCATTTTGGCAACCCAATTGGTCTCTGCAGCAATCACAGGAACCGCAGAAAACAACTCTTCCGTGTTAGGTTGCGTTTTAGGTCGACGTTTGGACGAAACCGGTGACTGACATCATCCTTGTCATACTTACATGTTTTGAAGACAACTGCGTCTAACGTACAGCATCCACTGTACAAAATCGTCCTGGTATGCATGTAGGGAGCATGAGTCGCCAAATGTGAGCCATGTTGTTCGTCTGTTCAATGTCTCGCTCATGTAAATGACTGAAGTAAAACAATCGGCACTGCATATTTCACTAAATACTAGTCTGTGAACATATGCCAGTAAACCTCTTTACACCTTGATTATGGAATAAGTAACTAAAATACGTCCTTTTCTGGCAAAGTTCCAGGACAGGTTTTTTTTTATTTCTGAGTTTGCAATATTAAAAATGAATAAATGTTGTTTTCATGTTACTTGGTACGTGTACGTCCTTGAAGTGACCTTGACCATGTTTCCAAGTAAACTCACTAGGTGACAAGACTGTACTTAAAACTCACAGCCTGTGTTCTTGGCGTAATAGTTGCGGCGACACAATGGATGCTGATTGTGGGCAAAGAGTGAACATTAAATTCTGCTTTAAGCTCGGGAAAATCCGTAGTGAAACAAGGACAATGATTAAGCAAGCATATGCATTCGTGATACTTTCAGGAAGAGTGGCAGAAATGGTTTCGTGAAGGCAGAGATCCAGTGCAAGACGGTCCCAGAAATAGACGCTAGTCTGCGGCAGAAACCGATGTAAACATGGAGCAGTCATTGCAAGAAGAACGTCATGTAACTGAGCGAGCGATATCAAAATAATTTAATTTGAACCGTGATGTGTGTCATAAGATTTTGTGCGAAGATTTAGGGAAAAGGAAACAATGCAAAACTCGGCCCTCACAAACTAGGATCGTTGATCGTGTCAGACGGGGTTCCACATTTCTGTCAAAGATCATTGTTGGGGATGGAAGTTGGTGCTACGAATATGACCTACACAAGAGGCGTCAAACTGCTGAATGGCGGAGTCCTGTATTACCAGAAAAAAAAAAAAAAATCTCGAGGACAAAGACAATGTTGGCTCTGAGCATTATGCAACTTTACATCTGAGGTCATCAGTCCCCTAGAACTTAGTACTAGTTAAACCTAAGTAACCTAAGGACATCTCACACATCCATGCCCGAGGCAGGATTCGAACCTGCGACCGTAGCGGTAGCGCGGTTCCAGACTGAAGCGCCTAGAACCGCTCCGCCACAGTGGCCAGCAAAGACAATATTGATCGCATTCTTTGATAGTAGAGGATTAATCATCATGAGTATGTTCCTCCAGGTCAAACGGTGAACGAAACTCTTTACACGGAAATCTTGAAAGTTTGCGACAAACAGTTGGATGTCGCATTCTAAGACTAGTTCTTACTGCACAAAAATGTAAGATCCCATACTACTTTATCCGTTAACGAGTATCCGGCCAGACAATGATATTGCTATCCCAAATCCTCCATACTGACCCGACCTCTCACCTTGGGATTTCCTCTTGTTTTCGGGAGTGAAAAGGTGACTGAAAGGAAAGCTTCATCAAGATATCGCAGATACTCAATGGGCTGTGCAAATGAGCTCACAAGAGTCGCAGTGGAATATTTCACTGCTTGCTTCCAAGATTACCAGAAACGTTGGCAACTCTATGCAGATAGACAAGGGGCTACTTCGACAGCAGCTAGTTGATTTTCTTAAACCTTCACTCGAAAATTTGTTAAAAATATGTTACCTCACTAAAATGGGTTTGCATCTGCGTAACGAATCTAAGTGTTCGTTTCAGTGTAAGATAAAACCGTATATGTGTTAATTTCGATATGTTCTTAGAACAGACACTCCGATACACACTGTAGGCGTTGAAGAATACATGTTTTACACGGAAACTGGTGCTTCTAGCCTCGCTATTAGATGATGTGCTACGGAAACTAATGTTCCGGCAAGTAAGTTAATTTTAGCAATGTGTTTTTTATTCTGAAATCAGTTGTTGCGTTCCTGTTAGTATTTTACTTTACAATATCAAACAATTTGGGCTCAAACTGAACCAAAAGTCAGATATATTGAAGTTGAAGGTGTGTGACAGATTGCGACTCGATTATACACTGAGGTAACAGTGGTCATACGATAGCGATATGCACATATATAGGTGACGGTGGTATCGGTACACAAGGTATAAAAGAGCGATGCAGTGGCAGAACTGTCATTTGCACTCGGGTGATTTATGTGAGAAGGTGTCCGACGTGATTATGGCCGAATGACGGAAATTAAGATTATGAACGTGGAATGGTAGTTGGAACTAAAATCCCACGGAACATTCTATTTCGGAAATCCTTAGGGAATTCAATATTTGATATCAACAGTGTCAAGAGTTCGCCGAAAACACAAAGTTTCAAGCATTACTTCTCACCACAGACAACGCCGTGGTCGACGGTTTTCAATTAACGAGCGAGAGCAGCGGCGTTTGCGCAGAATTGTCAGTGCTAACCGACGATCAACACTTGCGTGAAATAACTGCAGAATGTGGGGCGTACGAAGAACGTCTCCCTTAGGACAGTAAGGCGAAATTTGGCTTTAATGGGCTATGACACCAGACGAACGATGCCAGTGCTTTTACTAACTGCACGACAATGCCTGCAGCTCCTCACCTGGAACTCGTGACCATATCGGTTGGACCCTAGAATGCTGGAAAATCGTGGCCAGGCCAGATGAATCCTGCTTCCAGGTGGTAAGAGCTGATTGGTAGGGTTCGAGTATGGCGCAGAGCCCACGAAGCCATGGACGCAGGTGTCAACGAGGCACTGTGCAAGCTCTTGGTGACTCCATAATGGTGTGGGCTGTGCTTACATGGAATGGACTGGGTCATACAGTCCAAATGAATCGCTCATTGACTGAAAGGGGTTATGTTTGGCCATTCGTGAACGTTTACAGGTGACAATGGGCCATGTCACTGGCCACAATTGTTCGCGACTGATTTGAAGAAGATTCTGGATAATTCGAGCCAATGATTTGGCCAGCCAGAGAGCCCGAGATGAATCCCGTCGGACATGTGTGGGGCACATTGGAGAGGTCCTTTCGTTCGGAAAATCCTGCACCGGCAACAGTTTAGCAATTATGAACTGCTACAGAAGCAGCATTGCTCAATATTTCTGCCGTAGACTTTCAGCGACCGGTTGAGTCCATGCCACGTTGAGTCGCTGCCGGACTACATGAGATCCGACACGGTATTAGAAGGTATCCCATGACTTGCCTGCCACCTTAATGTACATATAAATGAATGAAAAATATAATTCATAGGGCTCTTAAATCCGCAACGGCTGGACTAAAAGGTAAGGAATTCCGACAGTAAGAGACGAAACTAGGAATTAAGGCGAAGAGAAGAAAAGTAGGAGAAATCATAGCTAAAGACGAGTGAGCTGCGAAAACCGAGTTAAGGAAAGACGATGGGACTTATCTATGGAGGAACAGTTGTTGGGGCAAAAGAGAGGGGAAGCAAGCTTAGGGTTCAACGTCTCATCGATCGTCGAGTCATTAGAAACGAATCACAGGGCTGAACTGGGCAGGGGTAGAACAGGAGATAAGTCATGTTCTTTTCTAAGAAGCCACACCGGCGAATGCCTTGAATGATTCAGGGAAACCATGGAGACACTATATCTGGCTGACCGGACGGGATCTGATCTTTGATTCTGCGAATACCATCCCATTGTTTCAGTCGCTGTTATTTACCACCTCGCGCGTTTTAGATGGTGAGAAGGTGGTACTGTAGGGTAAGCAGAAGAGGTTCCGAAAGAGAGGAAAGAAGGTTGGAACAGAATAAATTACATTAATAAATCTGTCGTCTCCAGAGCGAAAATAGGAAGTAATTTACTCTCGTTTGATGATCAGCTCAAGAATTTAAAATACGGCAAGTGAGTCTTTCAGGTACCAATATTAACAAAGGTAGCCACTGAATTTGCATCGGGTCTAATCGGTAATCTCTTAAGGGTTACTGATGATACTGCAGGCAAATTAAATGGTAATTATGGCACATTCAAGAGTTGTTCGCTGCATATTAAATTCCTTGTAGATCCTCACACGGCCGACCGGAGTGGCCGAGTGGTTCTAGGCGCTACAGTCTGGAACCGCGCGACCGCTACGGTCGCAGATTCGAATCCTGCCACGGGCATGGATGTGTGTGATGTCCTTAGGTTAATTAGGTTTAAGTAGTTCTAAGTTCTAGGGGACTGATGTTCAAAATGGTTCAAATGGCTCTGAGCACTATGGGACTCAACTGCTGAGGTCATTAGTCCCCTAGAACTTAGAACTAGTTAAACCTAACTAACCTAAGGACATCACAAACATCCATGCCCGAGGCAGGATTCGAACCTGCGACCGTAGCGGTCTTGCGGTTCCAGACTGCAGCGCCTTTAACCGCACGGCCACTTCGGCCGGCGGGACTGATGTCCTCAGAGCCATTTGAATTTTGAAAATCATCACACGTGTTGTTTTGGTGGTGGTGCTGGTGGTGTACATGTTGGTTCGATGCAGCTCTCCACGCTAGACCATCCCGCGCAAGATTCTTCAACGCTGCAGAACTGATGCACCTTTCATTAATTGGATCCTGCTCACTATAGTCACACCTTAGTCTGCAATTTTATCCTCCACACTTCCTTTTGTCACCAAAAAGACAAATCACTGATGCCTCACAATGTGTCCCATTACCCGGTTCCATCTGTTCGCTTGACAAACGCAAGAAGGTAGTTGTATCCGCTGCCTTTGTTAACTTGTGCTGCTACAGATAACTGAGTTAACTGTTGCCCATTCTTACGTTGCTTCTGTCAGGTTCAGGGAGGAGACCACACAGGATTTGCTGCATGCAGAAGCGAGATCGCGCGTCGTTTCTTCACGGCTGCCGAGGGCTCTGCGGCAGCGGTACGCAGGCCGGCGACATTCCAGCCGGCGCAGGTATCTGCACACAATGCGCGCAGCGGCGCGCCCTCCATTATTCATCCGCGGGTCGCAACGCAGCGCGGGGACGCGACAACTACTGTCCCGGGCCGCACGTGGAGGGCCGACCGCCCCGCCCCTGTAACTGCCCCCGGCAACACTTTGTAATCGTCACCGTCCTCTTTCATCAAAGATGACAACTTGCTCTAATGGCCTAATCCGCTGTTTGCAAGAACCCCTAGACCAGTGACAGCAGTTATTCGTATTTTAATCACTTCCCTATCGCCGCTTCTTGACAATTCAGCCAGAAAGCCTCTCCCGTCTTTGCACATTGGTGTTGAAGTCAAGAATATTTTGATTCGTCACTAATCAGCTGGACGTGTGACATTGAGGAAATGTTAGGTATTTATGGACAACTGTTTTTTAAAACTGTCAGTGACCTGAGCGAGGGAGATGAAAAAAGAAAATCACGGAGCATATAGCCTGCTGAGAGTGTGACATGCTCTTTCAAGAGGGATTATATTCCCAACGACGTAACAATTTCCTCAGGTATTTGTCATTCTGCGTGAAACTGGAGTAGTCATGCCCACACTGACTAATTATATTTCTCGTATTTAACTAGTCCCATTTCGGCTTCGAGTCGTTTTTGGAGTACAATAATTGTCTGGAGTACAATAATTGTCTGGAGTACAATAATTGTCTGGAGTACAATAATTGTCTGGAGTACAATAATTGTCTGGAGTACAATAATTGTCTGGAGTACAATAATTGTCTGGAGTACAATAATTGTCTGGAGTACAATAATTGTCTGGAGTACAATAATTGTCTGGAGTACAATAATTGTCTGGAGTACAATAATTGTCTGGAGTACAATAATTGTCTGGAGTACAATAATTGTCTGGAGTTCTTCCTGTACAGAGAAATGCGTAGTAGAAAGTTTAATTTGGATGACAACGGTAGCTTCTACTCGTCGGAAATAATTGTTCTAGCAAGTTTTTGTCTTCAGTATATTTTCGTAATTTAATAAGCAAACAGTTTCACTGTGATAAACTAACATTCACAGAAATACAAGTCCCTACGACCTCAAAACCATGCCTCTCTTAAAACAGACCCTACGTAACATGCTGCTGCTGCTACTACTACTACTACTACTACTACTACTACTACTATTTCCAACAAGTGCGAGGTGAAGGAATGCATTAAGAATATGTGCAGTTCTTACCAAGATTCCTGTGTTCATATATTTTCGCACAATTGAAAGATTTAGTTATCATTACAGCCAGCCGCTGTGGCCGAGCGGTTCTAGGCTCTTCAGTTCTGAGCCGCTAGACTGCTACGGTCGCAGGTTCGAATCCTGCCTCGGGTATGGATGTGTGTGATGTCCTTAGGTTAGTTAGGTTTAAGTAGTTCTAAGTTCTAGGGGACTGATGACTTAGATATTAAGTCCCATAGTGCTCAGAGCCATTTGAAGCATTTTTGTTTTAATTACGTAGACTTTCGCAACCAGAGTCAGTGAAAATGAAACCGTTTTGGGGTTGTACGGCGTCATATTGTAAATTGCTTTGATCAAGTATATTTATTTTGCAAATTACACACCCGTCTTGTTCTAAAGAAAGGGGGCGTGTAGTTATCTGACAAAATACCTGTGGAAATTAGACGTAAAGTATGCAAAATGTTCCTCTGCGAGATGCATGACACAAGTAATACTAATAGTGACAACTACCAGACCTCCAGAAGGTCCAAATAAGGCTGAATGGCTTGTTCACCAGCTACTTTTACTATAAAAACCTCTGAAGCTCGTTAACGACTCTCTCTTGTATCTGTAAAAGTATTGCTTAGCAACTGCGCACAACAAATTCGTCACAATGAAGCAAACATCCTAGAAACAGAGCTGGTTATATTTGTTATTTGAGGGACGACTAAGCATAGGGAAGCTGCAGAACGTAAGGGATCTGAAATGCAGATGGAAAATACGAAACCATTTAATACAATTAAGAGAACAACTGCCAATAATACAGAGCAATGTTCTGGAAACTGTAGCAAACAGAACTAAAACATCTCTAAACTCTCTGGGTCTCGCGTTTAATTCAAAGACCGCAAGACACAAAATGAACAAGAGTTCCACATCCTATCAGCTCGCAAAATCAAGTTAAACGAGAGCAATATTTGCAATAGACATCCGAGCTTTCAAGATGCACAACCAGACGCGTTAAAGCTGACCTGCTCAGAAGATGGATTACAGTACTGTCTGACCGAAACTTACATTCCCCAGCTACAGTGAGAAGGCAATAGTCAGCGCTAGACTAGAACCGCGAAGCGAATATCTCAAAACTGAATTTGCTCCGGAACCCTCACAATTCTGAATCTGCTCTCGGAGAGAAGATCACATAATGCTGCCAGTCTGACGGCCCACCCATGAAATACTAGTTCCAGCCGAATGCCAGTTTAGAGATTAATAATACATTCATTTCCTAGTTTACATACCAAATTTTTCATTAATATCTTTTTCAGTTTCAGTTACTAGAGTTTGACAGTACCCGCTGACAAAGGGCACGAGTGCACACGAGATCCATAATGACACTATGGAAACATAGGGAGAGGATTCTACTTCCTATTCCACTGTAGAAAACTGGATGGCGGAATGCAATCCGGGCAACACCTCTGTCCGATACGCATCTCGCAGTGGAAGACCGGCAACGGCTATAGGAAGCAAAAAATGTGGCTGCAATTCATGATGTCGTGGCACACCGGTGAGTGACAGAAAGCCACACTGATGACAGTGGGATATCTCAGGAGCGCGTTGGACGTGCTTGACATGCGCAAGGCCTGATGTCAATGGCTCCCAAGAATGTTGCTAGTAGAAAACAAACGCCACAGACATACTATGTCCGCCGATAACTTGACATTTTTCTGAGTCATATCGTGTAACATTTCTCAAACTTTTTCTGACAGTGAGTGAAGCACGGGTTCACCACTTTCAACCGAATCCAAAGTTCGATCGAAACAGTGGAAACACCCCTCCTCATCCACCACCAAGAAGTTCAAGTCAGTCACATCACCTGGAAAGGTGATGATTTTTCTTTTGGGGGGGGGGGGGAGGATTTGAGGGGTGTTATCCTGGCTGAATACTGCAAAAAATGTGAAAAGTGAACGTAGCCCATCATGGTGTTTAACTAATGCGTTTAAGGGATGCCATCAAAGTGAAAACCGTCGAAATGTTGACAAAACGGGTTCTCCTCCATCAGAACAATGCGCCTTCGCATACATCCATCATCGTGATGTCTGCCATCGAGTCCTGTGGCTTCAAACAGCTTTGGCACCCACCTCACCACTCGATTTGATGATGATGAAGATTTCTGGATTCTGGGGCGCTCAACTGCGCGGTTATCAGCGCCCGTACAAATTCCCAAACTTTTCTCAGCCCAATCTTGCCACTTGCATGAATGAAGATGAAATGATGAGGGCAACACAAACACCCTGTCATCTCGAGGTAGGTGAAAACCCCTGACCCCGTCGGGAATCGAACCCGGGACCCCGTGCTAGGGAAGCGAGAACGCGACCGCGAGACCACGAGCTGCTGACTCCACTCGATTTGATGGCCCCCCTCTGACCCATCTCTTCCTTAAGCTCAAGAAAAATCTAGTTGGAACCCATTTTAGATTAGGTGATGTGGTCATGGCTATGGCAGAGGCCTTTTTTGCCTTATAGGAAGGAATATTCTGCAAGGAGGGCTTAATAAGCCTGCAGCACCCTTGGCCGAAGTGTGTGGCCCTAAAACGGGATTTTGTAGAAAAATAGCCATACACATTTAAATCACTGACAACCTTTATTGCGTTGCCAGAGTTCTCTTTTCCATGCTGTTGTGTACAAAGTAAGAGGTACACAACGAACACCGTGAAAGGTCGCCATCGCACAGGAACAACCATTCACATGGCACCTGCTAGATCCGCGCAGCGACCTCCTGATACCGTTTACAAAGCCGGACCCCTTCCTGCTTCCCCGCCACTTCCTCCAGCTCGTCCTCCACATCCGCTGACTGTGGTGACAGCCAATAGGGAACACTGCCAGTCGCAGACTACATTGCCTCTGCCTTTTATTGGCGGACCTGGAAATCATTCCGCCGACAGGGAAGAAAAAAGAAAAGAGCTCTGACAGCTACGAACCAGTTCACTTCAGTGATTGCAGTTAGTACAGTACTCTGAAGACTGACTACCGACTTAGTAGTTGTTAAAAATGGTTGAAATCGCTCTGAGTACTATGGGACTTAACATCTGAGGTCATCAGTCCCCTAGAACTTCGAACTACTTAAACCTAACTAACCTAAGGACATCACACACATCCATGCCCGAGGCAGGATGCGAACCAGCGGCCGAAGCAGCAGCGCTGTTCCGGATTCAGTTAAAGTATTTAGATACCACTGTTTTAGCTATCGGACATCCAGTGCCATGCATATAACTGTACGAAATTTCAGTACCATTTGTAAGATACTCTCAATAACTCTTATTTCTTACTGTATTGTCTCACATTTGTTACAATTCCACGCTATGAAACAAGAGTTTATTTTCAAGCGTGCAAACCAGCCGCCATTGAGGAATCACAGAAGATGTTTGGCCCGAATCCACGGTAGCATTCTGTTACTACATTCACAACATACATAGAAAAGGAGAACCAACAGAAATTTTCCGCTCAGACCCTACAAAAATCATCGCTATGATTCATTATGATGGTACTGGTTTCAGGCAATCTCGTTCGATTTGTCAGCACCGATCATACCGCTCATGGTGTTGGGACATTACTTTGGATTGCACAGTCAATAACTGAGGGGAGCAAACAACTTTCTCACACCAGGAAAGTTCTGATGAGCGGCCTGCTGTTTGATGTGTGGATAGAAAGGCATATTTCATTCTCAAGCACACTCAGGGTAAACTGTGGCGCTCCATACCTGTGGCAAGCAGATCAGTGTCAGGAACTGTCAACAATAAGCATTTCCGGAAAGAGGACCATTTCTGCGGTAACTCGCTGCCACCTAGCAGGCGTTCTTTCCTAGCTCCTGAGAAAGCAAGAAAAGTGTTTCGCCGACAGTACAGGAACGCCGAGTCCTTCAGACTAACTCCCTTCTGGTGATGAAATATGAATAATTGTCACTACCAGCAAAATGTACGAACTCAGCAAAATGTACGAACTTACATAATTAATTTTTGAATAATCGTGACAGAGCGGAAACAAAACTGTAAAACGATGTGATACTCTTGATACTTGCTACCTCTCTCCCCCTTTTTTTTTTTACAGCTCTGGAATGGATCCTCTGTCACAATATTGCTGTCCAGCCCTGCACGTAGGATCCAACTGACGTCGTTTGCTCTAAAATCTGGATTCCAGATCATTTCTACTGACAGAAAAAAATCATAACACCAAGAAACCACGCGGTCTAGGGCGCCTTGCCACAGTTCGCGCGGCTACCCCCCCCCCCTCCTCCTCCTCCCCCGTCGGAGGTTCGAGTCCTCTCTCGGGCATGAGTGTGTGTGGTTGTCTTTAGCGTAACTTAGCTTAAGTAGTGTGCAAGCCTAGGGACCGATGACCTCAGCAGTTTAGTCCCATTGGAGCTTACCACAAATCTCCAACACCAAGGAGGAGTTGTGCGGCATAAACGAAAGTTGGTAGGCGTGTTTCTACACCTGAAAGGCAACAAAGATGCCACTATCGGCGCCTCGCTGAGGTTGAACGAGCTCATGTAATAGGTTTACGAGAAGCTGGATGTTCCTTCTGCGAAGCTGCAGACAGACTTGGCAGGAATGTAGCCACAGTGCATCATTGGTTGCAGGGGTGGTTATGATAATGCACGGTCGCAAGGAGAGTAAGCTCTGAACGGCCACGTGGCATTAACGAGAGGGAAGACCATCGCGTTCGGCGTACGGCACTGACGCATCATACTGCATCTGCAGCAGCAATGTGAGCAACAGTTGGCACCACAGTGACACAACCAACTGTTACACGTCTGTTACTTCAAAGACAGCTCCCCGCCAGATGACCTGTAATGTGCAATCCACTGACCACAAACTATGGCTATTTGCGACTTCAGTGGTGTCAAGCGAGAACTCATTGGAGGGCAGGGTAGAAGTTTGTTGTGAGGCCAGTTGAGGACCTGCACCCAAGTTGTCTCCGTGCTAGACACACTGGATCTACATTTTGAGTTATTGTTTGGGGTTGGATTTCACATGATAGCAGGAGCACTTCGTTGTTATTCCACGCACCCTGATTGCTAAGTCAACCTGGTGATTCGACTAGTTGAGCTGTTATTCATAACATTCCTGACTAACGGTCGCCGACGTACAGCTGTTGTAACCCAATGTGCTCTACAGAGTGTTGACATGTTGCGTTGGCCGCCTCAGTCAGCAGATCTGTGTCCAGTCGAGCACAAATGAATCATCATCAGACGGAAACTCTAGTCTCATACATAAACAGCTATAACCGTTCCTAAATTGACCGACCAACAATAAGAAGAATGGAACTCCTCCCAAAAACTGACATCTGTCACTTATACAACACAACACATGCTCGCTTGTATGCTTTGATTCAACACACTGGCGATTACACCGGTTGTTAACGTACCAGCATTTCACACTTGGCAATGGCTTATCTCGTACTCACATCTATGATCTTGCAACGTTAATCACTCAAACAGATTACCTAGACGAATGTATTAACGAAACTTCATTGCTATACATTAATTACTTTTTGATGTTGCGATTTCGTTCCCGGCAGTGTATATCGATCGATGTTGCGGCTACCCTTCAGAACAAATCGTAACTACTTTTATCTCGCACTCTGTTTTACGCAATTATTTCAGCTAGCCACAGAGGCACAGTGGGTACTGCGAGTAACTCATTCATCTCAGGCGGAGAGTGAGAGAGGTGTGTTTACCACAGTCCGACCAGAATCTTGGGCTTTCAGGAGGATCATGTAGGAGACTACGGTGATCCTGTTTTTCATTTCTTGAATTCTTTTTATTTTCTTGCTTCAGTAATGACCAGAGACAGTTCAGCTAAATAACAGATAAGCAGGCAGTGGGATATATCGAGTCCAAACTGGAAATATTTGGAAGTGGATTGCCAATTCCAACATTTTCCGTACAACCAAGGTATACCTCTCCTACACCATGGTAAGAACCGGAGGATGGGAACTACATCTCTACTTCGATTTAGATAATCCTCTATGATGTTTCAACGAGTTGAGTGTAAGACGCTATCTACTAAACAGTCAGTTTTATTTTTTTGCAGCGACACGTACTTGCTGTGTTTGCTATTTTGAAGATACACGCAGAACCTGGTCAGACGCGGCTGGCTGCAATCTGGGCACATCGTTCCTCGTCACTGCAGTCTGTCAAGACGTTATATTGTCTAATCGTAGTCGCAGAAAACCTCAGTTGCTGAAACGAAAACTGAGTTGTTCCTGTATACATTTACAGTCAGGGTGAGAGGAATAACCACGAGACTGCTACTATAGTCCTACGAAATTGCATCCCAGACCGTAACTACAGCTGTAGCAACAGTGTGTATATGTTGGTTGCAGATCGTCAAATGGCCACCTCCTAACCAACACATCGGCATCACTGGCGCCGAAGCGGAAGCATCTTTCACCGGGAAATCTTAGACCTCCACCCTGCCTTCCAATAAGCTCTCGCTTGACACCACTGAAGTCACAAATGGCGCTGATCTGGTGTCAGTGGAACGCACGCCACAGGGCGACTGGCTCGGAGCTGTCCTTGAAGTAACCAGTTTGTAACAGTCCGTTGTGTCACTGTGGTGTCAACTGCTGGTCAAATTATTGCTGCAGATGCAGTACATTGCGACAGAGCCATAGGCTGGACACCACAGTGTCCCATCTCGGTAGTGCCACATGGCCGTCTCCAGTCGGGTCTTCTTGCGACCGTACGTTCTCGTGACCACCGCTGACAACCTTCACGTACAGTGGCTACATTTCTGCCAAACCTTTCTGCAATATCGCAGAAGGAATATCCAGCATCTTGTAGCCCTCTTACACAACCTTGTTCAAACACAGTGAGGTGTTGATAATGGTGTCTTTGTCGCCTTAAAGGCATTCTTGACTAACATCAACTCACCACTTTCAGTCTCAAAGGTAACTAACGATCACGGCCAGTACAGCTTGTATTTAAAGCAATCCAGATTTGCACACTCACAGTGGTGCCACTAGAGCCACTCTAATGCGACTGGCGCAAATTTTAAACAGAATTAATCAACTTTCGTGTATTTCGCACAGCTCCTAGGTGTAGCGAATTTTTGCTCGTCAGTGTACATCCGATTTCCGAGCCTTACATCTACTCCCGATAGGTGCATTATGCAGTACTGTGAGTTATTTCCTGGGCCGCTTTCAACTCGTGACTTGCTTAAGGGGGGCAGGACGTCAAACGGGCCGACTTTGAGCAGGAGAGGCATCTCAGGAAATTTCAATGTCCAATGTCTATACTTTTACAAATAAATTCCCAAAACTATGTCAGCATCACCAGGAAGGATTCAGGATTCACACTCATTGCAATGGAAGTTCGAAAACATGACAAAATATTTTTTTTAACGTGAGGAAATTTCATCATTTTTCACTTACTAACGGCTGCATTTGTTGCTATAGGTACACTTTTCTTCATAAGTTAGAGAGATTCTTCGATAAATTTTGCACAGCATACATACCACACTCACACGTGTATGAAACTCTAGAATTTATTTAATTTATGAAAAAACGAATGAACTGTTATATTTTAAACTTCACGTTTAGAAAAAACACAAATTTTATAGCTAATTACCTCAATTTTTACCACAGTTTTTAACAGATTGGGAAAATTCTAGAGTTTCATACACCTTTAAGTATGGTTTGTATGGTGAGCAAAATTCATCGAAGAATCTCTCTTACTTATGAAGAAATGTGTACCCATAGCAACAAATGCTGCCATTAGCAAGTGGAAAAAATGATGAAATTTCACACGTAAAATAAATTACTTCGTTATGTTTTAGAACTTTCACTGCTATGAATGTAAATTCTGAATCCTTCCTGGTCATGCTGGCAAAGTTTTGTGAATTTATTTGTAAAAGTATAGACAGTGGAAATTGAAATGTCCTGTGATGCCTCTCCTGCTCCAAGTCGGCCCGTTTGACCTCCTACCCCCCTTAAGCCAATGTATGAGCACCCTCAACACCAGACGTGTAAAGCCGTTTGCCCCTGCACCGGTTCGGAAGGGATGGGCGAGCGCCTGGCCGTATTTCACAGCGGTGCGGCGCCGTGCGACAAACAGCCCGGCTGCCCTGGGGAGCTGTTTCTGTTAGCTATGGCGGCCGGCACTGGGACCTCTCTCTCTCTCTCTCTCTCTCTCTCTCTCTCTCTCTCTCTCTCTCTCTTTCTCAGGTACAGTCTGGGTTGCCGGCTGATGTCTCTGATGAGGCCCACAGCACGACGATGTACCTCTGAGGCGCCCCACTAGAAGCCGCGTCATTTCACTTCTTAACACTGCCAGCTGCGAGCTAACATCCCAAAGATGTCCGGGCTCACACGCGGTTCCTCTTCGTCGAAATTTCTTGGCTCAAACTCGTCTAGGGGTTGAATCACACGTGTCTCATTACACGCCCTAAATTAGACACTTGTGACCCTTTATTAAATTGTCTGGCTGATAGCAAGTTTGCGAAATTGTATGAAACATACAAAGTTACGGGAACATATAATAACAGTAATAATAATGTCGGGAGCTAAATTAACGACCCATAAATGATGTAGGTCACACAGTTGCGATTTGGCCAGAATAATGTTTATTCAGAAAGCAAACTATTAGCGAAAGTGGTCGTATTTAGAGTTACTGTTACACTCGAGCGCATAGCCATTTGACACAGTTCGATCATTCACAATCTCATCGCGAAACGCAAGTCCAACACTCCACCTCGTTATCTACGCGAAAAGTAGATCACACCAGGCGAGTCCCACGATACCATACAACGCGAAATTTTCTAATTCGTTTCACTTCTTAGCTACCTAAAGAACGATTGTCCGCTTTCGCGTCTCAATCTAAACTGTACCCTTTGGCGTCTAGACCAGAAGTGTCCAATTTGGTGTGTCTAGTCGAACTGTCCGCTTTCGCGTCTGCACCAGCTCTGTCCTTCTGCCCGTCTCCGGCCGCGTCTCCCGCGTGCCGAACATCGTCGCACTACTGACTCTGCAGTTCCCTTTCCTGAAGCCGCCCATATGATTGGCTACAGCTTATTCTACATTATTTTACATTTTAACATATTTCAAAGCTTGACCACTTTCACGATCTAAATAAAGTAACAATAATATCAATTACATAATAAACGTTAAATTCTTTTGCATAAAACCAATACAATTTCCTTATTAACTTTGGATGTCACGGCCAGTAGCCTTGCGCAAATGTGCTTTCTGATAAATAAGTAAAGAACAGAAGTAACTATTATGCACTAAACTTTACAACAAATATTCTATTACCTAATGATTCACTAAAGTGTCATGCTGCCATCGTTCAATATGTTTTGTGTGGAGGAAATGATGATCTGATGCTTAACCGAAAATACTGATAGTTTAAAAGTACTTTTAAACAAAGTTACAGAGTTAA
Source organism: Schistocerca piceifrons (assembly GCF_021461385.2). Taxonomy (NCBI): domain Eukaryota; kingdom Metazoa; phylum Arthropoda; class Insecta; order Orthoptera; family Acrididae; genus Schistocerca; species Schistocerca piceifrons. Next base: position 507,823,031 of record NC_060139.1, read on the forward strand.
TATTTACAAAATTTGTCGTTTTAACGATGCGCTTCTATATGAAATATCGTTTGTTAAGATCACCCAAAGTGTTCAGATTTTAGTATTCAGGTCTTTGTTACAAAACTAGTTAATTTCAGCTTAACAGTAAATCCTGAACTATTGAAGATATAATCAATATTCAAGTTTTATTGGGATCAACATGAAAATTTAAGGAAGATGGTTGATTAAAATTACTGTGGCTTCATCCCCTGAATTACTACAGAATTATATAGTGTTCATAAATGTTTCCCTTTATGGCCGATCTTAGGTCCGCCATATTTAATACTGCTACGCATCCCTGGGCCCAAACAGCGCCTAGGGGGTGTCCCTATGACGTAGGTTCTCATCTGTCTCACTCGCACACTACAGCGCTTAGGCATGATCAGCCTGGCCTGATTCAGCACAGTAGACGCCTGTGAATTCCCACATTTCGTGGCGAATTTGCGCTCTTTGTGGCACATGGTCCTGAACGACAGGATTCGTTTCACAATTCCTGAAAGGCTGTCTCTTTCGGCCATATACTTAAATGAGAGCGAAATGCTCGCTAACTCACACAGCCAGACAGCAAGTAATGGATACCATGTTACTCCGTAGTAATACGACGGTTATGTGGAATTAAGTCCAATGGAAACGAAAGATTACTTACTAGTAAATAGTCTTCATGGGTTAGCCGCTGGATCATGTTGTGCAAATTCCGCAATATTTTCTCGGAAAAACTGTCAGACATCTTCAGGTGGTTCAATCCAGCCACCAGCAAGGTTGAACCACCTGAAGATGTCAGGCAATTGCTCCGAGGAAATATTGTGGAATTTTCACAACGTGATCCGGCGGCAAACCCGTGAAGACTGTTTACAAGACATCCGCCGGGAAAGCTTGAAGAGTCACGATGACTTACTTATTTGTGATTGGCAGCACTGACGTTTCCCCTGTTGTTTAATGTGTCACGATCCAACAGGCGTCTGTTTCAATGTTGTGCTCTAAAATTGTTTTCAAAATGTCTCAACGTTCAGCCACATGCAGTAAAGAGATCTCCTGTCGAAAATCAAAGTTAACTCATTTCTCTTTAAGAGGAAAAGAATATGAATGCGCGAAAGATGGGCAAGATGAAAATCTGAAGAGGGCAGGAATTATGCTCATGATGAGAGGAGTGTCACGAATTCCATAATCGTTGGTGTAATCCGAGAAATGGGAAAACATACGACCCTACACCACCGATATCTACCAAAGCAAAGCATCAGCTGCAGAGGACTCTGCAACTGCTGAAATTAATGCACAGGTAAGCCGCTACCACGCGCTTAGTATCAGCTTTACTACTAGTTCCGATCATCACAAGCGACTATTTTCAGATATTCGTTGCCCTGATAGTACCACTTGACAAAGGCCGGGGAACCCTCGGGCGAAAACTTGTGGATTTTAAACCACTGGAATACAGAGAGAATTTCATGAGCGCCTTAAACGTTTGAAACGCCATTCGTCACTATTGTCAATTTGAAGTGGTACGAGTAGCATGTGCCAAATCGACTAACTTTTGTCGACACTGGTGCCCAACGGATCGTGTAGCCATCAGGGTATTGAGTATCTGAAGCTGCTCGTCACATCTGTACAGTAACGTATCTACTGCGAGACATTCCAAACAGCGCCTCACAGAACAAGCGGCGAGAAATGACTTTTTCGCTACATCAGGCCGTACACTCCACCGGCACACAGGAACACTCTAGTCTTTAGGCATTTGCAAGGTTTTCTTGACCCGAATCATGACGGAATACGTGACGTAATTGGGACGAGAAAATCATGATACCATAAGGTAAGGCCACTTTTGATACCCGAATTCTTCTGGAAACTTATCCGTGTAAACCCCGAAGGGCCGTTTGCGACGGTTTCATAATTATTCTTCGTATAGCATCTACACAGACGAGCCAGAATAATATCGCCATCCGCTTAACAGCGTGTTAGTTCCTGTAGCGCGGTGCCGGTTTTGGCACCTGTTCGTCCGGGTGACAGCATATCCCGGCGCTGTCATCGACTTAGTGTAACAAGAAACGTTATTCATCCGACCAGACCTTTCTCACGATCTTCGATCTCGATTACGCCGCATCAACTGTTATCGTAATTGACGATTTCTTTGAGTCAACATGGGAACACGTAGGTGCCGTCTACTGTGGTGCCCCATGTTAAACGATGTGCTCTAAACGATTTTCTCCGAAACACGTGTGCTTCTACCAGCATTGTAATCTGACGTCAGATCTGTCACATATCGACGCCCATCCTGCTATACAAAGAGGGCAAGCACCTACCCAGCACGTTCTGCGATGATGCGTGGACGGTTAACTCCTTGGTCGCTAACTTGTGGCCTTACGCTCCTTAGGCCACTCCCAATAGAAGATCAACCACAGTAGCACGGGAACTGCTGATCAGCTTCGCCGCTCCCGAGATGGTTATTATCAGGCCCGTATTGCAACAACGTGCTCTTTGTCAAAGTCGTTTATGTCAGCGGATTCCCCCACCAAGTCTGCGACCCATATCGTCGCTTGAATTATTCCCTATTCGCCTCATCTCCACTTATACACTTTCCTTAACGCGTCAGTCCACGCTACGCCACAAGACTGTATTCAGTCTTGTGGTGGGCAGCGGCCACAATGTTTTCACTCATCAATACATCTGTTCTCATAACTTTGGAGATGCTACTTGTAAAGCCCGTCTCACACGGATTAAGATTTGTTACAAACCTACCTGTTGGCTCGTGCGGTAGCTCCCTTGAAGGCTCTGCTGCCCAGCTGCCCAGCAGGGAGTTGTGCGTGGTTTCCGTGACAGATTCGGTGCTCTTCTCTTGTGAGTTACGTGAATGCTGCCTGTGCTGGCCAGTCGGGAGTCCTGTTTGGCGACTGACGTCACAGCCTGCAGGGCGGGAACTCTCAGACAACGCCAGTTGATCCTCGAGATCAAACAGAACGCCACGCACCCGCCGGCCGACCTGCGATCTTTCTCGAACGACTGTAAAGTCAACACTCGCACATCTTACAGCTTCATGATGAACTGCCTATCATTTCATTAATGGTCATACTTATTGCGACATTTTAGGATTAAATGAACCGCTGCAGGATTTTTTGAAAGTTTTTCATTGAAATGTAGAGGTCGCTATGAATTTGCATTTAGTGCAGGTTAGATCATATGCTGCTGAGAATGAATTGTAGCTAATGTGTTGAATTTTTCTTTAAACTTGAAGGATACTGCTATCTATTACCAACGTCGAGAAAATACACTACTGGCAATTAAAATTGCTACACCAATAAGAAATGCAGATGATAAACGGCTATTCATTGGACAAATATATTATACTAGAACTGACGTGTGATCATTTTTCACGCAATTTGGGTGCGTGGATCCTCAGAAATCAGTACCCAGAACAACAGCCTCTGGCCGCAAGAACGGCCTTGATACGCCTCGGCATTGAGTCAAACAGAGCTTGGATGGCGTGTACAGGTTGAAGCTGCCCATGTAGCTTAAACACGATACCACAGTTCATCAAGAGTAGTGACTGGCGTATTGTGATGAGCCAGTTGCTCGGCCACCATTTACCAGACGTTTTCAATTGGTGAGAGATCTGGAGAATGTGCTGGCCAGGGCAGCAGTCGAACATTTTCTGTATCCAGAAAGGCCCGTACAGGACCTGCAACATGCAGTCGTACATTATCCTGCTGAAATGCAGGGTTTCGCAGGGATCGACTGAAGGGTAGAGCGCCACGGGTCGTAACACATCTGAAATGTAACGTCCACTGTTCAAAGTGGCGTCAATGTGAACAAGAGGTGACGGAGACGTGTAACCAATGGCACCACATACCATCACGCCGGGTGATACGCCAGTATGGCGACGACGAATAAACGCTTCCAATGTGCGTTCACCGCGATGTCGCCAAACACGGATGCGACCATCATGATGCTGTAAACAGAATCTGTATTCATCCGAAAAAATGACGTTTTGCCATTCGTGCATCCAGGTTCGTCGTGAAGTACACCATCGCAGGCGCTCCTGTCTGTGTTGCAGCGTCAAGCGTAATCGTAGCCATGGTCTCCGAGCTGATAGTCCATGCTGCTGCAAACGTCGTCGAACTGTTCGTGCAGATAGTTGTTGTCTTGCAAACGTCCCCATCTGTTGGACTCCGGGATCGAGACGTGGCTGCACGATCCGTTACAGCCATGCGGATAAGATGCCTGTCATCTCGACTGCTAGTGATACGAGGTTGTTGGGATATTGCACGGCGTTCCGTATTACACTCCTGAACCCACCGATTCCATATTCTGCTAACAGTCATTGGATCTCGACCAACGCGAGCAGCAATGTCGAGATACGATCAACGGCAATCGCGAAAGGCTACAATCCGACCTTTATCAAGTCGGAAACGTGATGGTACGCATTTCTCTTCCTTACACGAGGCATCACAACAACGGTTCACCAGGCAACGCCGGTCAACTGCTGTTTGTGTATGAGAAATCGGTTGGAAACTTTCCTCATGTCAGCACGTTGTAGGTGTCGCCATCTGCGCCAACCTTGTGTGAATGCTCTGAAAAGCTAATCATTTGCATATCACAGCATCTTGTTCCTGTCGGTTAAATTTCGCGTCTGTAGCACGTCATCTTCGTGGTGTAGCAATTTTAATGGGCAGTAGTGTAGATCGTACTTAAAGCGCTTCGTCCCTAACTCGCGCGCCAGCGGAAAACGTAGAATGAAATATTCACACACTTCGTCGTATCTCAAACGATTTCAGATATCGAAACAAGATTTTGGTAAATGGTAGTATACAAGGAGGAGAATATTTTGCCGTATGATTAATATTCAAAATTTCCATATCTCACGCTATATTCAAGCGACTACAGATTTTTTTAGTGAATTACTGTAATATGTGTCATCGGTAGCTGGTGAAACGAGCATTGCTCCGTGTTTGAAAGAACGAAGAAATAAACTATTTACTTGTATTTCCATCAGTTACTGTTTTATGATTCTTTCGCAGTTTCATCTCCACTAGAACCTTAGCGAGAGGAGTATTTACAAACTGAGCTGTATTTTGTCGAATGAACCAATTAATGGGGCAAAATGGAGACTTAAGTATTACTCAAAACTCTTCACTGAAGAAAAATAAAGGTGATTCTAAGTCTGGGTGAAATAAAGTGCTACTTCTGTTGAAATTTTCTTTCAACAGAATGAAGGATTATAATTTTTCATCACAAACATCTTTTAGATTGTGAAAGGTATTGGTAATGTTTACACCTTGATGGGTAGTTGACTGAATTTTGCAAATTTAAATGTTTTCGTTTATCTCAGATAACTGAGATACAGAAATGAAATTCTTTCGCCCGCGTCAATCTACGGCATTCATTATTAAGAACACACTGTGGTATAGGATAGCGTTAAAATTTCAACAGAAGTAGCAATTTATGTTCGTCAGACTGCTAATTCCCTTTATTTTTCTTCTAAGAGACGTTATCAGTGACGAGTTTTGAGTAACACTTGAGTTACCTTGTTGCCACGTTCAAATCTGCTTCTTTCCCCGAAACACGGCAGAGTTTGTAAATGTTCATGTCACCAACAGTCTGATGCAGTTGAAATTGCCACAGAACCATTAAACAGCAACTACGGAAAGAGAACTCAATAATTCATGTAAATGCAATTCTCGCTATAAAAACAAATTATAATTTCTTCATATTCATTTTTCCGAATACACAGTAATTCTCGTTTCATCAGCTACCGATGGCGCTCAAATATTACATTAGTTGATTGAAAAATCTGTAGTCGCTTTAATATAGCGGGAGATAAGGAAGTTTCGCAAATTAACGTATGGCGAAATACTCTCCTCTTTGCATAGTATCACTTGCCAAAAATCTTGTTTCGATATCTGAAACTGTTTGCAAGATACAAGGAATTTTGTGAATATTTCATTCGGGCTTTTTCGCTGAGGCGCCAATTTGGAACGAAACATTTCGTGTACGATCCATTGTCTCGAGACTGATGGATATTGCTAGCTATTACCAAAGTTTAAAGAAAATTCAATATATTTGCTACATTAATACTCAGCAACATATGACCTAACATGCACCAAATGCAATCTCATAGCGACCTTTATCTCTCACTACAAACTCTCTCAAATTCTTGCAGTAGTTTACCTAATCATAAAATATCACAAATAACGAAATGATAGGCAGTTCATTATCAAACTGATGAATGAAGCTATGTGTATGAAACAAATTATTTTTACCGAATAGTTTCTTTAAAACCGTTAAAGACAGATTGCAGTTCGCCCAGCTTGCACGTCTTGCTGTTCACCGAGTCAAGCTAGCTCACGCCGTTTGTGAGGTTCACCCCACCTGCTAGGCAGCAGCCATGCGCGCCATCTAACTAACTTGCGATGATCTCTTACTCCGTCAGGCTTAAGGATACAGATACCGATCCTGAAATTAGCCTTACTTGTCTCTGCCAGGCTTTACCAGCACAAACGACGCGGCTATGCCCCAGTTTAAGAGAGATGTGTACGTTTGGCGACTGCCGATTTTACCGCTCGTGAGTCAGCCGAGGCTGAGTACGCCTTCAGGGCAGGTTCCGGTTACGACCGCGGTGCGCGACGGCCTGAACTTTAAAACATACTGTCAAAATAACATTTCCAAATGATATCTTTTATATAGTAACCACGACAAGGTAGGATATTTAGTCAGTCTGGTGTGAAGCGGGTCGCGGGTGAGCGCTAAGCGCACAGTCAGTTGCGTAAGTGTAATAACTGTCGAAATACTGATTTCACATTTGATAAAAGAATATCAAAAGTATTATGGCAATCGTATTGGACAAAATAGCAACGGCTAACTCAAATTAAATAGCGTGAGTGGAACTGTAGAATGAAAGCTATTTGTGCTACGTATGAATCTCGTGTTCATTTGTGCTGTGTATAATTTCAAGACATCTTTTCATAGTTTCCCTTACGTGAAATGTTAAGCGGGAATATTAGATGCTTCGACTGGGCACGTAACTAGGCACTCGGTTTGACACTTCTGTAGTGTTAAGGGGATAGTCTTTGAACATTTAAAAAAAATCGATTTTTCTGGCTTAAAATGTTCTCTGGAATGTCTACCTTATTGTGATGCTCATCCTAACTTCGTCAGAACCTCCGAGATACAAGGTGATCTGCGAAATATTTGTCCCCGAAAACCATTCACATCGTGAAAAAAATTAGTCAACGTTTAATTCCAACGATGGCATAACAGGCATTACTGAAATCATGAATGTGCTCTAACTTGAAATCGGATCAGCCTCTTACAACTTCTGCACGAAAGCAGACGAAAAGCGTATCGAACGAGCTGAGTGGAGGATGACCGAAGCGGCCGGAGACACCCGGAGGACCACCATGTCCATGAAAATGATGAAGACGACCTTTTGGATTTGGAGGGATTCCTATATTGTCCTGGGATCGCTGACTAGAGGTACGTTTAAGTACGAAGAATATAACCCAGAAGTTTAAGTGCTTTCTTCTCGGAATAGTGCTTTTCGAATTGGCGGGAAATGTAACTTGAGAGCGGGACATACGATTTTGATCGGAATTTGATGCCAGAGTTCTAAATTTAATTCTCCATCAGCGGACATAGGCGTTTTGCGATATCTTCTAAAGTCTATTTCCGGTGCACGCTTGTTCTCTGTTTTGTTGGTCGAAGAAAATAACATTTGTTAAAACAAGTCTATAGTATGTCGTAACAATATTTTTCAATCATCCTGTGTATTCTGAAAGAAAATATACTGAAAATGAGTTTTACAAAAACATTTTGTTTGCTGGTCCAATAGGAGGACTTCGGGAATTCCTTCCGATGACCGACATTCCAGCTGCAAGGTGCGCTTCCACCAGGTGCAGAGGTTATAGGGAGTGTCCCACAGACAAAAAACTTTTTTTACATAAAAGTGTAAGAAATACAACTGTATCATCACATTTAGCATCCTTTTTATTTTACTTGAAAACATCTCGAAAATCACTTATTTTTGTTTATAGGTCTTGTAATTAATTTTTCCCCAAGACATTTAAGTCTCATCTTTATCTACGATAATGGTGGAAAATGAAGGAATGAATGAAAATTTGTGCCGCGGCCGGGACTCTAACCCGGATTTTCTTGATTACTAGGCAGAAATGTTGACCATGTAACGAAGAAAAACCGGGTTCGAGTCCTGGCCGTGTCACAAATTTTCATTCATTTCTTCTGCTTCCATCACCTATTTTTCATTCATTCAAAGAGGGCTAGCCCGTTAATAATGTACGTTGGGAATTCTTGTCCTCCTGTGCTGTCATTGCCGCGCGGAATGGCCGGGCCGTTTGAGCTGCCATGTCACGGATTGCGCGGCCCCTGCCGCCGGATGTTAGAGTCCGCCCTCGGGCATGGGTGTGTATGTTGTGCTTGGTATAAGTTAGTTTAAGTAGTGTGCAAGTGTTGGGACCGATGATCTCAGCAGTTAGGTCTCTTAGGAATTCACAAGCATTTGAACATTTTTGCTGTCATTAATTACCCAGTCCCATGCCTAACAATGCGACATCAAAATAATCAGGAAAGTAACGAACCTTCTGTTGTTGATAAAATCCAGAATACTACGACGATCAACTACGGAGCTCGCATTCATCGAACCACTTTCAACTGTTTGAGTGTGCCCAAATTATCTCACGAATGAAATACTCTACTGATAGCCGTTTGAATGAAGTGTTTTCACTGAGCTGCCTGGATATTAAGCTCTATAGCGGAGGGGTGAATTGTGACATTTTCTTGCACGTTGCAACAGTGACTGTAACTGTGGTAAAGTCCTAAAACGAGCATCCATCAGTTAGAGCGAGCAGGCAGTACGTGACAACCCGCTCGAGAGCGCTTACCGAAGAGTGTGTCCGCGCGTCCTCTTCATGTCGGACACGGCAGCCTGGAGGCACAGAACGGCCACGGTGCGGACAGAGATTGGATCCCCGTGGCGGTGGGGGCGAGGGTGGCGGCAAATTGCGGCTGCCACCGCACGGGGCAGTAATAATGGCGCGCGTCCCGCCTGCGTCACTGTCACACCGGTACTGCCGCGGCCCGCACTCCGCAACACTCGGCACTGCATCCAAACACGCAGCCGCTTTTCTTGCCCTGCTTATTCCGCTCGCCTCGTCCGTCATCGCCTTCCTAATCTGCCATGCGGATGCTCTCCGCATTTCTGTAAATTGGCCCTAGCTGCCACGATTCATTTTGCCACGTCATAAATTTTCCTCAATGTTCTACCTGAAATCTTTCTTTAAATTGTATTCCCCAGCCCGCCCGGTTGGCCGTGCGGTCTAACGCATGGCTTTCCGGGCGGGAAGGAGCGCCGGTCCCCGGCACGAATCCGCCCGACGGATTTGTGTCGAGGTCCAGTGAGCCGGCCAGTCTGTGGATGGTTTTTAGGCGGTTTTCCATCTGCCTCGGCAAATGCGGACTGGTTCTCCTTATTCCGCCTCAGCTACACTACGTCGGCGATAGCTGCGCAAACAAGTACACCACCACTACTCTACCACGCAAACATAGGGGCTACACTCGTCTGGTGTGAGTCGTTCCCTGGGAGGGTCCACCAGGGGCCGAACCACACAATGACCCTGGGTTCTGTATGGGGCAGCGGAGGGGTGAAGTGGACTGCGGCAGTCGTCGTGGGGTTGCGGACCACTGCGGCTGCGTAGGCGACGGAGCCTCTCCGTCGTTTCTAGGTCCCCGGTTAACTTAACATAACAAACTTTCGGGCTGAGACTGCCATCTAATGCTGGTAGCCACAGTAAAGGCCACCGCCAGTTCTCCGGTTTCCGATGGCGGGGGCCATTCTTCCGCCTGGATAGAATGGGCCAGACTGCCCTTAATCCGACTGAATGTGTGCTAACGTTTTCAAAGGCGACTGCGTTGCACAGGAGGGCCCGTATTTCCTAGTACACTTTGGGACACCGATGAACGTGTTATCAGAAAGCAGCACCTTACGCCAAGTAGTATCTTCGCAGGAATTGGCCAGTCGAAGCGCTTACATTCCGCTCAGGGGGCTGACTGGCCGGAAGGTCTGCGGGTCAAAAGAATTTTGTGGAGCAGTTTTGAAAGTCGCAAAATCGGGAGTCTCCAGCAACGCGTGTGGTACGTACGAGACGACTGAGACGATTTTTGCGCTCTCTAGGGCGGAGGTAATGTTGTGGGGTATGGCTGGGAAGTACTTAGTGTTTCTCCCCATGCAGATAGCTTCGAGACTTCCCGAGTGCGTTGCCATCCACCTTCGTAGGGACTAGCTTTATCGTTTGCCTGTTTTCAAGGTGGGTTTCGCTGTCTAGCGGGCGTAAACTGTACATCTACATGATTACTCTGCAATTCACATTTAAGTGCTTGGCAGAGGGTTCATCGAACCGCAATCATACTATCTCTCTACCATTCCACTCCCGAACAGTGCGCGGGAAATACGAACACCTAAACCTTTCTGTTCGAGCTCTGATTTCTCTTATTTTATTTTGATGATCATTCCTACCTATGTAGGTTGGGCTCAACAAAATATTTTCACATTCGGAAGAGAAAGTTGGTGACTGAAATTTCGTAAGTAGATCTCGCCGCGACGAAAAACGTCTTTGCTTTGATGACTTCCATCCCAACTCGCGTATCATATCTGCCACACTCTCTCCCCTATTACGTGATGATACAAAACGAGCTGCCCTTTTTTGCACCCTTTCGATGTCCTCCGTCAATCCCACCCGGTTAGGATCCCACACCGCGCAGCAATATTCTAACAGAGGACGAACGAGTACAGTGTAAGCTGTCTCTATAGTGGACTTGTTGCATCTTCTAAGTGTCCTGCCAATGAAACACAATCTTTGGCTCGCCTTCCTCACAATATTATATATGTGGTCTTTCCAACTGAAGTTGTTCGTAATTTTAACGCCCAGGTACTTAGTTGAATTGACAGCTCTGAGAATTTTACTATTTATCGAGTAATCGAATTCCAACGGATTTCTTTTGGAACTCATGTGGATCACCTCACACTTTTCGTTATTTAGCGTCAACTGCCACACCATACAGCAATTTTTTCTAAATCGCTTTGCAACTGATACTGGTCTTCGGATGACCTTACTAGACGGTAAATTACAGCATCATCTGCGAACAACCTAAGAGAACTGCTCAGATTGTCACCCAGGTCATTTATATAGATCAGGAAAAGCAGAGGTCCCAGGACGCTTCCCTGGGGAACACCTGGTATCACTTCAGTTTTACTCGATAATTTGCCGTCTATTACTACGAACTGCGACCTTCCTGACAGGAAATCTTGAATCCAGTCGCACAATTGAGACGATACCCCATAGGCCCGCTACTTGATTAGAAGTCGCTTGTGAGGAAGTGTCAAAAGCTTTCTGGAAATCTAGAAATACGGAATCAACTTGAGATCCCCTGTCGATAGCGGCCATCAGTTCGTGCGAATAAAGAGCTAGCTGCGTTGCACAAGAACGATGTTTTCTGAAACCATGCTGATTACGTATCAATAGATCGTTCCCTTCGAGGTGATTCATAATGTTTGAATACAGTATATGCTCCAAAACCCTACTGCAAACCGACGTCAATGACATAGGTCTGTAGTTCGATGGATTACTCCTACTACCCTTCTTAACCACTGGTGCGACCTGCGCAATTTTCCAATCCGTAGGTACAGATCTATCGGTGAGCGAGCGGTTGTATATGAAGATACTGCATAGAAGTGAGAAGATATTTGCATGGTGGGAAACTGGCAATTGAGCCTAAACAATAAAAATGTGACGTCATCCATATGAGTGCTAAAAGCAATCCGTTAAAGTTCGGTTACACGATAAATCAGTCAAATGTAAAGTCCGTAAATTCAACTAAATACCTAGGAATTACAATTACAAACATCTTAAATTGGAAAGAACACACATAAAATGTGGTGGGGAAGGAAATCCAAAGATAGGGGTTTATTGGTAGAATTGATAGAACACTTAGAAAATGTAACAGATCTAGTAAAGGGACTGCCTACACTACGCTTGTCCGTCCTCTTTTTGAGTACTGCTGCGAGGCCTGGGGTCCTTCAAATGGTTCTAAGCATATGGGACTTGACATCTGAGGTCATCAGTCCCCTAGACTTAGAACTGTTTAAACCTAAATAACCTAAGGACATCACACACATCCATGCCCGAGGCAGGATTCGAACCTGCGATCGTAGCAGCCTCGTGGTTCCGGACTGAAGCGCCTAGAACCGCTTGGCCACAGCGGCCGGCCCTGGGGTCCTTACCAAATAGGATTAATGGAGAACATCGAGAAAGTTCAGTGGAGAGCAGCACATTTTGTATTATCGCGAAACGGGGAGACAGTGTCACAGGATTTGGGGTGGACATCATTAAAACGAAGACGTTTCTCGTTCAGCGGAAACTTCTCACGAAATTTCAATCACCAACTTTCTCCTCCGAATATGAAAATATTTCGTTGACGCCGACGTACAAAGGGAGAAACAAATCCTGATAATAAAATAACGGAAATCAGAGCTCACACGGAGAGATGCAGGTGTTTGTTTTACCCGCGCTCTGTTCGAGAGGGGAATAAGAGAGAATTATTGTGAAAGTGCGTCGATGAACCCTCTACCAGGCACTTAAGGGGCTCCGGAAAGGCTCAAAATCATGGAAAGTTCAATTTTTACTTTTTTGCGTTTTCTGAATCTGCAGACTATTACCTTTTAATAGATATATAATTTATTCAATTCCGAAGACTGCAACTATTTTTACATTTTTTTTTGAAATGTGTTCTACATGGGCGTGACCCACTGTGGCGCTGTTAAACTGCTGTCAAATGGTGTTATTATTAACGTCCGTGTTCATCAGGTACATTTTAGTGATGTGAGAAAGTATGTGTTGTGGCTAACCTGTGATGGTTCAATATATATCGCTGGTGTGATTGTCGATTGTTTCATGTTTATTTACTCTGTCGTAATCTCGAAAATATTCGTAATTAATTCTGTTTCTTGAGTCTCTGTTTTGGTGAAGTATAATAATGAGTAAAAGTAAAGTTATTAGAAATCCTCTGAAGGCTTTTAAGAAAAGGAGAAATGTTGGAAAGCCAAAGGTATGTGTTATTACTGTAAACAATAAAGACGATAACCAAGTGAGTGAACCTAACCTCTCAAGTACACCTGCCCATATCAGTCAAAGTGGGAACGAAAATATTTCACAGAAGAAGCTTGGTTCAATTAGTGAAAACTATGAATGTTTTATGGGCGAATCGGATGTGAATGAAATATTTGATATGTCGGTTCTCAAAGGAATTTTTTCAAACTGTGTAAGATGTATTCATTGTAGTGAAGTTGGTCTGGAACTCTCCATAATAAAGCACGTAGGACTTGCTAGTGAAATACAACTGAAATGTGATAAGTGTTCATACATGGCCACCTTTTGGAACAGTGTTGCAGTAACTGCAACTGAAGAAAATGGTAGCAAAATCTACAAACACAACATTAGATTTGTTTAGTCCTTGCGTTCAGTTGGTAAGGGTGCTACTGCAGGTGCAATTTTCTGTGATATCATGAATCTTCCAAATCCCCCAACCAAGTTTACGACCTATAATAAATTAATAGGGTCTAAAGTAGAAGATGTCTGTACAGAATCTATGAAGAACGCTGTGGAAGATACAGTAATGGAAAATAATGGTAACGGAGATTTGACTGCAGCGTTCGATGGTACCTGGCATAAACGGGGACACACATCTCTTCATGGTGTAGTATCTGCCACCAGTATGTATACAGGGAAAGTTTTAGATGTAGCAGTAATATCAAAGTATTGTAGATGTCCACAAAAATATAAAGGTACACATGAAAATAATTGCAAAGCCAACTATAGTGGCAGTAGTGGAGGAATGGAAGTGGCTGGTGTTGCCAGTATATTCCAGCGTTCTGAGGCGTGTGATAAAGTGCGATATGTTAATTACCTAGGTGACGGTGATTCTAAAAGTTTCAAACATGTTCGAGGACTGAAGCCCTATGGTGGTGATGTTGTAGTGCAGAAATTTGAGTGTATTGGACACGTACAGAAGCGAATGGGAACGAGACTTCGGCGACTGAAAGCTTCGTACAAAAAACAAAAACTCAGTGATGGCAAAGGGTTGGATGGGAAAGGAAGGTTAACTGACAGTGTAATTGACAAAATACAGAACTATTATGGAATGGCTATTAGGCAAAATACACAAAGTGTCGACGAAATGAAGAAGGCTGTTTGGGCTCTTTTTTTCATACTTCTTCAACCGATGAAAATCCCCAACATAGCTTGTGTCCCAAAGAAGAAGACAGTTGGTGTAAATATAACAAAGGATTGCTAACTGGTGAAGTGTACACTCATAAGCATAGTCTGCCTCATGCAATAATGGAGGTGATAAAACCTATTTTCAGAGACTTAGCAGCACCTGAACTGTTGAAAAAGTGTATTCACGGAAAAACTCAAAACCCCAATGAAAGTGTAAATAGTGTTATATGGTCGAGAATCCCCAAGACTGTATTTGTTGGAATAGAAACACTTCACTTTGGTGTGTGTGATGCTGTTGCGACTTTCAATGATGGCAACATTGTAAGGTGCAAGGTATTTAGAAATATGGGAATGAAGATAGGTTCTAACATGGTACGAGCGATGCTTGCTTTAGACAAGGAACACCTTCGGGCTGCAGACAGGGCTGTAAAGAGTCTAGAAATACAAGCAAGAGTAAACAGGAGGAGGAACAAGAGGAAGCTGGAGGAGGAGTTTGCAGAGGATGAAGATAATCCATCCTATGGACCTGGAATGCACTAAAATGTTAATCCAATCTTTGTCGCTCGATTCCCAAAACTTTTATTTTCTCATACTAATTACATGTTTTCTAAGGATCTTCCAAACATATTTGTTTCAAACTTTCAGTAAATGTTACACAGTACCTTCTGCATAATTTAATACAGCCTTTTTCCAAAAAACTGTATATTTTTGAATATATAAATAAAAAATTGCAAAAAAATGTTGTGAATTTTCATTACAATTGAAAAAAATCATCTTTAATAACTGAACTAAAATTTTGTAAAATCCCTGTGTTAAGTTGTAGCCCATATTCCAATAAATAATCTGTAAAAAGTTCAACTTCCTACCTCAAATACTTTGTGAGGAAAGATGTAATTTATAAGCGTTATTTTAACATTGCAAGTATAGGGCGTTCCGGAGTCCCTTAAGTGTGATTTGCAGAGTATCCACGTAGATGTAGATGGTAAAACACAGTGTCCACCTACGAGAAGTAGTGCGGAACTGCCTGCTGCTAATCCTTGTCCCACCCTTCAACAAACTTTTTAACGTACTGAAGGCGTGACAGTCGCATGGGGAGGGATCAGGGCTGTAGGGTGGGCGCTGGAGTGGCTCCGACTTAAGCTGGCGCAACTTCAGCGGTACAACATTTGGGCTGTGGGGACGTGCGTTGTCATGAAGCAGCACAACCTCATGTTCAGTTTTCCGGTACATTCTGCCTTAAATGCACGCCGTAATTTCTCCAATGTTGTGAATTATCCGTTCCCCATTGATGGAGATACCAGATTCCCTGAAGTCGGTGAGCAGTGGTCTCCGGTAATAAAAAGACAGGTTGAGTACCACCTTGCCAGCAGATCAGATGGCTGGCTCTCTAACCTCTTGGGTGGCAGGGACGGTGGATGACAGCAATGCATCGTCGACGCTTTCGGCTCTGAGCCCCAACTGTGGTACCAGCTTTCGTCTCCTGCAACGATGCTCTCAATGAACGTGTCGCATGCAAACATTAAAACGCGTCAGGTGCTTCAGGTAAACAGCCATTCCGTTTCCTTTTTGTTCCGCATTCAACGCCAGGGATATCTACTAGCTGCAGACTTTACGGTAGTCACGCTTCTGGCGGATAATATGTTGCACGCTACCGAACCTGATGTCGAGATCCTTTGCTAGCCCACGAATGCTTATGCGCCGGTACCCCCAAATAGCGTCATCAACCGCCTGCTTATTGTTGATCGTAATGGATGAGGCTGGCTCAAATCGACCGGTGTCTTGGGTCTTACCGCAAACTGTACCGAACTTTGCTCACCATTTCGCAACGATGGTTTTCGATAGGCATGTTGCCCGAAACACATTCTTCAGTCTCCGATGTTTGTTCTTCAGCAGCCAAGAAATGAGTAGCAGCACGCTGACCTTGTTTGGACGCGCTTGGTAATAACGTCGCCATAGCTCACGTTTCCACATTTATCGCACGCACATGGGAAAAACACAAATGATACCCTAAGCCCTTAGCTACATGCTGGTGCATATATATACGCGCATCGGAGTCACGCTGGGTTGCATATCCCCTGCAGAACGCCCTCAAACAGATACTTTTTTATCACTGTTACAGTTATTTCTGTATTTTGGTAGTTTCACAAAGCAATTCTTATCACTCACTCATATATTTATGTCCTTGGACAGTAGCTTCTAACACGCTTTGTGGAATATCTTTTTCTAGATCGACAGAAGCTTCAAAGGGCATTCTTAATCTAGATTCTTTTTTGTTATTTTTTGTACGAAATGGTACTGCAGCTTCCCTTGTTTCCTTGCCTTTTGAAGGGCAAATTATTATCTGACACGTAGGCCAAGCTCTGTTTCTAATACTTGTTCAACAATGCTCAATACGGTACAATTGATGGTAAAGTCAAAGTTCTATAGTTTGAGGAATTCATGGCATTTTGTCTAGGCAGAAAGATTGGTCCACTTTTCATTCTGTTGCTAGTGTACCATTTTCAAATCAATATGTTTGACTCAATTATTTTTACACCCTAACTTCAGCGTTCCTGAATTCTTATTTGTTCTTGGCGCGACTTGTGAATACTTGTAGCTCAAAGCGGAAGCAAACTTCCGATCTTTATTAAATGCGTTATATTGTTGCATTATCTACTATGAACCATGTCACTGACTGCGAAAGCCGAAATCAACAGTGGAATTTCGAGATATGGAACATCGCACGAAATCTCGGCTGGTATTACTCGAACTTCATGTAATTCCCAGAAAGTCTGTCCATATAACAACTGGAAACGACAGTAACAGCTAAAAGCACAATCGTAGTGAGTTGTCTTGCTCAGTTTTTCGTGATCACTCTTATTCATCACGCCGTTTACTCAGCTGTTGTCACAGGAAGCACCTGTTTCACAGAGACTGCTGTGATAGCTTGTTTGAACGCGTGGCGTTTGTCGTTGTGTTTAAAAGAATTAAACGTCCTCCACAATGTCTTTATTAAACTATTACCGCGACTCTTCCATTGTTATCTTTATTCAGTACATTCACATTCTCCTCTTTCCACATTATTCTAAATCATTACTCTTAACGTCTGTTCACTTTCTACTCCTTCCTTTGATGGCGGCGTCAGCCCCGTTCCCAGCCACGTGACCGCAACGCGTGTGCCCACGGCCGTAAAACACTCCTTTCACCATCACATCGTTAACCGCCATCACATCTTTCAAGTGCGCCCTCCCACCCATAAAGAAGTCACCTTTCACCCTTTCTCGTATAAAATGTCTCTTCGCAGCTTTCGCTGCCCTCACATCTCCAGGTAATTGCTTCACCCAATCCTTCACACTTCTCATAATTACACAGTTGACCTACGCATCTCTACGCCTTGTATCCGTGACACGTGGTTATTGAGTATAGCGTTTCAGTTCTTTGGAAAGTTGGGCACCTTTATTTCTCCATTATTTCTGTAGTGAAATGAGTAAATTGGTTCACTAACAAAATCTATCTACAGAGCCGAGAAATTACTTAGATATTGTTGCTGAATACTTGGGCATTAAGAATAATTGCAACTGCCTAGTTATTAACGGCAAGACGATGGAAAACAGAATGGTGTGAAACGATAGCATCATCCATCGACATTCTTTCAGGTGTCAACTCTTTCAGCCTGTTCACACAGCCCTACGTTCCAGCAAAGGAAGAGACTTTATGAGCTAAGATATTCACTGACACATGTGCAGCATTCGTTTCATGAGGAAGCATCATCTGAAATGCCGATCATGAATCTATGCATAACTCTGCGGAAGTTGAACTTCAACCATACTTAAATACCTACGTGTACTCCTTGAATCGTTGTATACTGAATGACGCTAGTCTGAACTAATTATAAGTAAATATGTATTTGGTAGCCTAATACAGACCGAGATCATACAACAGAAGAAAGCCGATGAGAGTAGCAGGAAGTGAAGATCAAAATTGCACAAAACTGAAAAATTAAGGATGAATGTAATTTTGTATCTTAATACATTTTTAGTTTTCAAGCAATTTTAATATCGAAAGTACAATGAAATCTAGACCATTAGCTGCTTACGGACGTTGATAAATATCAACAGGGACAGTTGAAAATGTGTGACCCGACCGGGACTCCAACCTTGGATCTCCTGCTTACATGACAGACGCGCTATCCGACTGAGCCTTTTTTTAAAATCTCATTTCGTTCGTTAACGTTCGTTGTATTTGTTCAGGGCGGACATCCAATGACGTTTGTTCAAGTGCTTCGTTGGTCCATTAACTCAGTTCTTTTATCACAGAGGGCAGCTTACACTCTGACAGAACACGCTAAGCTACGGAGCCATCGAGGACACAGAGGATAGTGCGACTGCAGGGACGTATCTCTGGCACGCTCCCCGTGAGACCCACATTCTCACCTTACTGTCCACACACTACATTTGTAGTTCCCCTGCCCACTATACTCATTACTCATGGCAGTCAATCTACCGATTCCCGTAAGAATTTGAGCAACGTGAGTGCATCCGCACTGAAGAAGATCATTGGCCGGTAAGCCTTATCTCTATGAAGATGGTATCTGTTCTTTCGGACACCATTGGTGATCTTACAGCTCTCGAAGAATGAAATTGCAATGAAATCCAGACCATTAGCTGCTTACATGCATTGAAAATATCAACGGACACAGTTGAAAATGTGTGCCCCGACCGGGACTCAAATCCGGTATCTCCTGCTTACATGGCAGACGGTCTATCCGACTGAGCCATATTTTTTACGTCGTCTGCTCTTTTTTCCGATATGACAGCCAGCGAGCTCTTCTTGTTGGGGTGACATGGGAAGTCTTTCGTACGAGACAACTGAAGACGCAGTAGGATATTCTGACAACGATTTTCGATATGACATTGTCCTAACAAAACCGGGCTGCGACAGAACTTTGAGCGAGGATATCAGGTCTCTACAGAGATTGGCGAACACCATTTTAACAACTGACTGAGTTTGAAACATGTTCTGCTTCCACCCATGATACAGAGGTTAGAGGTAGCAAAGCCTTCAAACACAGCACAATTTTAAGTGAAATATTCATCAGATCCCAAGTACTTCAAGAAAAGAGTGCCCTAGGGCATATTAGGGTGGTTATAATCAAACTTTCGCTACTTGAGAGGGACCCCATGAAAAACGAGTGGTCGTTTAACAATGAAACTTCGTGGAAACGTTTGTACGGACATACATGAGAGAAATAACGAATAAAACATTGAAGAAAAAAAAAACACATTTCAACTACCAAATGAGAGGGAAACATTTTTTAAGCTATTCCCAAATCTCCAATTAATTCGACCCTCCGATTCACGTTCTTCACCCCAGTTTGGAAAGATCACCTCTCCGTGTTGCTTTAATGCCTCTATACTCGAAGAACAGCAGCACTATTACTATTGTTTTGGTAATACAGCATTCCGAACTAAGGCCTTTTCGGTTTGTCCAGACTCGTGTTGGCTATCTGTAGCTGTAATGCACACTGAAGCTTGTGTTTCAACCCTACGCCGCCTTATCAGTAGTGGCACTCGACGGCAAGTCACAACACTAACGCTACTAACAACGCAAATCTTACAGAGAACAGTTTGGGCATCATACCTGTCAAGTTGGGCACCCATGCGCTAAATAGTTTTCCGTTTACACTGGCTACAGTAGCGGAAGTTTAATTACAGCCACCCTGTACGTCAATTACTTTCCAGACATTGTTGGAAATATGGGGGGAAAATTCATTTTGCTGACGTTTGCAGCATTGTAATCGCAGGTAGGACACCAGATTCCTTAGTAGAGAAAGGAAATGAAACATTTAAGGATGTTTGTAATTGCCACGCGGTCTGAGGCGCTGCAGTCATGGACTGTGCGGCTGGTCCCGGCGGAGGTTGGAGTCCTCACTCGGGCGCGCGCGCATGCTTTTGTGTGTGTGTGTGTGTGTGTGTGTGTGTGTGTGTGTGTGTGTGTGTGTGTGTGTGTGTGAGTCCTTAGGATAATTTAAGTTGAGTAGTGTGTCAGCTTAGGGACTGATGACCTTAGCAGTTAAGTCCCATAAGATTTCACACGCATTTGAACATTTGATGTTTGTAATTGGTCATCAAGCAGTAAGCTTACACTGAACACGAACAAAGGAAACAGCATGGATTTTTCTTAAAGAGGGACATTAATTCTGTAAATTAAATGTGGATGAAAATTTCACAGATTTTACAGGTATACAAAACAAAATTTTTTTAGGGGTTAATCCTGACTGTCACCTGAAACGGAATGAGCAGAGAAACACAGTAGCAAAGAAAATTGTATCAGGCAATAGAACAACCCAAACGCCTTTTGCAATGTGGATCGGATGTCCTTTGGTTGCCCATTGTGTGTCTTTAATATAGTGGCCTTCATTGCCTTCTGCATCTCTAAACCGTTGATAATTGCTGATTTTTCGATCTTTTATGGGCAGCTTCCCATTCCGAGTGTGTCTGCTCCTCCACCCTCCGTGACAAGGTAGTTAGCGGTCGTCACAGAAGCCTTCGTCCGCCATTTCTAACAATTTTTATTCGAAATTTTAGGTAGCGGCTGGGTTTGAACATGGGACGTTTTGATTACTGGACGAAGATGCTACCCCTACACGACGGTGCACAATAACGCATGGTAAAAGGAAATGGAGGGAACTCATTTGGGAACCGCCAACGCAGCATTATTTGCTGCGTCATCTAATAGAGACTTGAGCGCAGCATGTACGACGTGTGTGCCGCTGCCAGTGTACACCAACGCGGACTACTTGCATCCTTTGGCCAGCGCAGCCCTGTGGAAACGCCGGGCGCCCACTTGACTCCCAAAGTAGGGGTTCCGCATTGCCTATTCCGGCCGACGCGTCTCTCGCCGGTGTGTTTACCGCCACAGCATTTCCATTTCCTTGAGAGACGGATAATAAAGCCGTGTAAAATCTGGCTCTCAGTAGCGCGCATTACGGCGCTCGCCGCCTCGGCATATTTCGCGGGCTCTCGCCCACCACTGCAGTAACTCGGCGTCGCAGGTCTGGCTTAATCTCCAGAAAGGGCTGCCGTTCTGGAGGGCGGAAGGGGAGGGGAGGGGAGGGCAGTGGTGGGGGTAGTGGTGTGCTGGCCCTGTTCTTATGCTAATGGCCGCGGTAATTAGGGGCGCTACTGGGCTCCAGAGCCGGGCCAGTCTACCGTACCGCACGGCAGCTTCTCTGCCTCGAAACTGTTTTAAAGCGCTTCCTCAGACGCATCAACTGTCAGCCTAGGCCACAGCTGTTTACTGCAAGTACTGAAATGGTTGCAGTTACTTACCACTTACGGTACGTATACCAGTTTCACCCGGAAGCGTTCATACAGATAATCTTGAAGTTCTCTAATGACAGATGAGTGTTCTCCCATAATAAGCGAACTTCCATAATATGTTCTTCTCCTTGGTCCACTTCTTCACTTTCTTTCTGTCAGTCAGTCTTATGAATCCATGGGATCAGTGCCACAGCTTTGTTGTCTCTCATTCAGTAATTTTTGCCCATCGATAAACTATCAGTAGGACCCCAACATAAAATTCATTTCTAAGACATTGTAACGTTTCGCCGTCCGTATGAGAATCGATAAATTCCTTTCTAATCATTTGCATTTAAAGTTATTGCACTGGGTCCAGTCGTCTTCAGCACACGCAAGCGAGTCATTTGAAAGTCACCCAAAGGACGAGCTACCGACGCCATCGTAACGGTAGGCAGCAGTGGCTGGGGTAAGAGATGGCCCGCTTGGGCACGTACGTTGAGGAGCGCACACGGTGGTCGTGACGCACACAGTAATCTCAGCCTGCGAAAAGCTGACGACATGAGTATGGCCGTAGTTAAAAACTTTCGAAGTTTGGAAACCCTAAACTCAGGAAGATTCTCAGTAATCATAAAAAAGCTGCCACAGTGTTACAGAAATTGATAATCCACCACTGTGCAAACTTAAGGACGAGATAAAGTAACATATCAATGAATGAAAGTGCGGTAACATTTTGCCAGAGATCATGCGGTGCTGCACACATAGCTGGACGTCACATTGCGAGAGGTCAGTCTGACCATAGCGCCAAATGAGGCTTGTCCTGCTACACGAGGAGATGAAGAAACGGGAAAGACTGACGCACACAATCAGCGAGCTGTTAACGGTGTACCGTGATAATGATCTTCATTACGACTTGACCACGTTTGGTATTGCTCTCAGCATTGTTTGAAGTTTATGAGAATCTTTACAAACCACAAGCAATGCTGCATTGTGCAGCAGGCAACAGGGGACCCACGTGTAACAGCGGGTGCAACTGCAGCCACATTTAACAGATTGCAATGTGCGCAGTTTCACTCTCCAGTGGGACGACGGCGACCAGTACTTCGTTTCCGTTGATGTCTGCACATGGGCTGCACAGTTTACGATGGTGCAAAGAGCATAGGGACGGGTCCAGCGAGAACTGGAATCACGTGCTCTCGTCGGATGAGAGTGGATTCAGACAGAGGCGAGAGGTGGTACACACAATATACCCAGGAACATTGTCTAACACGATCGTTTTGGTGGCCCAGGTATTGTGGTGTGAGAAGGCATTGGCGTACTTACCTCCAAATCTTTGAACACAGTACCCGCCCCGATCAGCGTTTTTGTGACACTGTAGTCCTTCCCCATGTGTGTCTTTTCACGGGTACATTTTTGTGAATGGCAGTACTCTAGCCCATCGAACAGCGCAGATGGAGCAGCTCTTGGAAACGGAGGACGTTCAGCGAATGGACTGACATGCATGTTCTCCCGACTTAAACCCCGTCGAGCACGTGTTGGGGAGGCGCATAGCAGCACTTCAATAAGCACCAACGGCGATTCAGCAGTTTCTAACATTCTGCGTGGTGTCTGTTGTTCTAAGTCGTGTCTCCCTACCACTTTCGCGCAACGACGCTCTGAGCGTGTTTTTTAGGGAATTGACTAGTTTGAACCTGGGACCTGTTGCTGGTAAGGAGACGCCAGACCACACATGACATGTAGAGTTCAGAATAGTTCAGTGAGACTAGCGATGATATAACCAAATACTTAATGATTTCAGCGCCAGCTCCACTGCACTCCCTGTAAAAGAATCTTAATACTTACTAAATTTAGTGGAAGGGGGTTCAAGGCTTTCCTATTTTTAGTTAGCTGGTAAAATAACGTCGAAAAAGCAGTTAAGTTTACCATTGGAAATTTTATTCTACTCACAAAACATTGTTTATAAATTGCACTATTGATAAAAGGAAATGTTTTAATACAGGATGATAAAAACCAACTGTGTTCAACAAAAATGTGAACGAATATTCCCTGAGTGGGTTTCCAAGTTCTACAATGGATCAAAGGATGACCTATGCCATATCACATCTATAATCTAGGTTTAAATTAAGTTTCACAAAAGAGAAAACTATCAAAATGGTCTACAGGGACCCTCAATTATCTTTAATTACTTATCTAACTTGTTGTAAATTACAGTGGCTGATGTGGCTTCTCAATAATTAGATAACAGAAAAATTATCGCGTTTCAGATTTTAACTTACGTAGCAAATGTGAATACCATGAGCTTCAATTGACGATCGACACTAGTATTACGTATAAAGGGGATGTAACAGATGAGACTTCTGCAGTTCTGAGTGAAGCCTTATGCGTTCAAAAATGCGGCATCGCGTGCGTTCATTACCTTGTCGGTGTTCGTCAGGGGGCGGCGGCCGGCGCAACTCCATCCAGCTCGCTGTCTCCGAAGCAACTCTTTCCGAACTTCTCCTTACTACAATTTACCGAAGTTGGTTAAAAAAAAAAAAAAAAGAAAAGAACTATCTGGCTGTATTTTCATCTGACCAATCAGGGTCTCAATGTTAACCTTAAGCTCCACCTACAAAAATTCTGTCTATCCAATGAGAAACGTTATACTTTTCGTGGTGGGCCAATGTTTTTAACGTTTGCAACGTAACAGACGTGAAAATTCTCACGCTAAAACTTGCGGCTGGTGTGGCCCTTTTAGTGTTATCATAAGATCTATACTGTTGTTCTGGAGGGCTCTAGCTTTTAACATGGGCTGGGGGTGGTCCTAGCGGTTAGCTGGCGACGTGGGTGTCCGTCCCTTATCGTAGGGCCTTTTAGCTTAATACGGTTCTGCTCTCGGCTTCTGTTCTCGTTTCTCCCCTCGGAACTGCGTCTGTCTCACGGTGGGAAGGTATGACATGCATTTAGGCATTCTTGTGTTAGTCTGTGGTATTCCATTTGCTCACTCGTTACTCGTATTACTTTAGTTAATTTAATGTCACGATTTATTCGGAGGTATGTGACATACTACTGGATTTGCTTATCATGTCAGGGTTTCCATGGAAGGTGCTGGATTTGCCTGACACCTTACAAGTTTTCAATCACGCTGGTGTTTGAATCAGACGCCCTATTGCAAGAACTCCTTACCAACCCTGCGGCCACCATGGGAGCACATTGCAGAGCATGCACTGATGTCCATGGTGGTCAAACACCCTATTAAGAACCATGTCTCGCCTTCTCTAATGTCATAAATCGCGGTGATTTCAGTGTAATAATTACCTTTGAATAAAACTGCCATTTCTGTTTGTCTCATTGCGTATTTATTTCAGTTCGTTCCTGTAGCACTTCATACTGCAGCATTTATTCCTTTGTATGGTCCAAGTTTCATTGAACTAGGTTACTTGGCAGTGACATCAGGCAAAAGTTACTTTCTTTCTTAAGTTTTGCACACCACTGTCAATACAATTTAGTAATTAGCGGGAATCGGATTATGAAACTAATAACGTAAGAGCGTGAATGAAGATGCAAGAAGTTGAATTCAAAGTTAGAACAATATCCATCTCTTGAGTCAATAATATGGTGGTCTCCAGAGATATCGTATGTAGGACGCAATGTAATCGAACTGAGCTTTTGACGAGTATCGAAAGTATTAATTGAATTGTTCAGCTTTGGACAATTCGGTCTCTAGCATACATGGAAGAGAAGTCAGGTGAAGATTTTTATTTTTGTGATGTAACGATGCCGATTCCATGATATATATTGTGATTCTTTATCAATATGTAACTACCGTCAACTCCAGATGTAATTGGTATATAAAAAGGCTTTCTACACTAACTACTGCAGAATATTCTCTTATTCCATTAAAAGCATTGTCGTTCACAGTATCGAAGTCTTTACAGATTAAAGAACAACGAGCCCGACTGCTCACGATAGGTGATAAGCAATGCAACGCTGCAGCTTCAGATTTCCATTGAGAGGTAAGCGAAAAAATTTAAACCGTCCTGTTGTTAAAAATGTCGGCCATTCGATGGAGAGTAAGTACAACGGTGTCGTCAATGAAGTGTATTAACCCTCTGAGTACCAATGCTCCCCCCTCAATACACTATCTTCTTATTCTTTTTCTAAATACCAGTGCTTTTAGCATGAAACCACGGACGCTGTTGAAAGACAGAGACATCTGGTGGTGCACTGAGATACTTTACGAATGTAGCGCCGTGTAGCAGTCACTTGTAACGTTTCTAAGCAACAGTCGACGCAGAGAGTGTGCTATGCGATTGTGGGAGATGGTGACATACTGTTTTATATATATAGTGGACATATTGTATCACTGAGTGAAATTGAGTGTGTACATATAGTGTTACTTTAACGTAAATTTGAGTTGTTTCGAAATGAAACCAGCGAAGCTATATGCCGTTTTGATAGTAAATTTATTAAATTTCAAATTCAGTTTTGCTTGTTCTTTAGAACTATAATTTGTTTTAGGCATTATGAGTTCGAGATATTGAAATGTGCGATTAGAGCGAGGAAAAAAGGGAATTTACTTTCAAAGACAATGCAAGAAATGATGAGAGGCTGAAAAACTGTATATCCTACTGGTTCCCAAGTGAAACCACCTTCTTAAAACAATTGATTATTCACTTTTTGCCATTTTCTTCTTGCATTCGTAGCTTACTACGATAATAAAGCTAAATTTTGCTAAAAATTTTAAAAATATATATTTTTCATACTGTTGGGTCTTGGAAGGTTAAGAAATGATAGACGCTGCGTGTTATCTTGCTACATATTATAAACTTTAAGTATTACCGTAGGAACAGAACAGTTCCGGTAACTGTACAGTAACAAATTGCGCCTTTCATCAATTGGCTTTTGCGAAAGATGTAATTGGGAGGAAACGAGTCATAGCTGTCACCGCTGTAAGGGCTGCCACATCGAGTATTCGTCCCATATTGTTATAGAAGACGAGTGAACTGTTACTATATTTTGTTGAGGCAGTGGACAACGGCTCACGAATTCTACAGAAACAGTAAGGCTTGGGGAAACCTTGGTATTGCTACTTAGCCTATGCGCTTTTTCCATATGCAAGGGAGATCACAATATGCCTAACTAGTGCGAGGAGATTCTCTCTCTCTCTCTCTCTCTCTCTCTCTCTCTCTCTCTCTCTATCTATCTATCTATCTATCTTTCTTTTTATTTCAGCTCACTGTGACATGGCCACAACTATCTACACCTACGTCTACATTCATGTTGTAGAAACTGTTGTCAAACGCATGACAGAGGGTAATTCCCACTGTACTGACTATTAGGATATCTTCCCGTTCCATCGGCGTATGGTGCGCAGAAAGAGTGATTTTTAAATGCCTCCGTGGGCAATGTCATTAGTCTCATCTTGTCCTTGCGGCCCCTACGGGAACGGTAAGTAAGGGGTTGTAGCACATCGTTAATACATCACTTAATGCTCTGTAAACAGGTTTCCGCGGGATAGCTGGTGCAATCTTCGAGCGTCCGTCAATGAAGGCTTATCAAACAGCCCTGTGGCTATTCGTGCTGCCCTTCTCCGTGTACGTTAAATATCCTCTTTTAGCCTTATTTGGTGTGGGTCACACGAGTGTAGATTGATTGTATTTCCTTTGTACTGTACCAATAAACCGGAATCTCCCATCCGTTTTGCCTACGACTGAGTCTATGTGGTCGATCAGTTTCATATCCGTAAGAACCCGGTAATTGTATGAATTGACCGATTCCAGCTGTTACTGATTTAAATTAAATCCATACGATACTACTATTCTGCGTTTCGTGAAGATCTAAATTTTACATTTCTGAACATTTAAAGCAAGTTCTAACTTAAAATCTTGTCCAGACGTCGCTGAATATTTTTGGAGTTTCTAACAGACAGTACTTTTCTTACAGGCAATTGTACCATGTGCACCATCTCTATCAACATTGTCTGCCAGGTCATTAATATATACCATGAACAGCAAGGGTCCCAATAAACTTCTCTGGGACACGCTACATCTCTGCGCCTACTACATTTGTCCATAACTTTACAACCAACCACTGGCAGTTACCAGCCTGCATTGGAAACACGACAGAGAAATGCCGATCTAGAGAGAGGATAGCGACAAGGGTTATTGAATTCCAACGAAGAAGAAAATTTTTGTTTCGGACACTTACCTGGGTAATGCATCATTGCTTTTGGACAATATTCTTCATTGGTAATTAATTTTGGTCATTTCGAAGAACCAAATTAAGAATACCATCATTGCAGCAGCTTTTTTTAGCAGCTCATTTGTTTCTCCCGACGTAATTATAGCGCCATGCTAACGTTCCTATGACAGTTTATCACGAGTAGATCTCTGTATAAAATTGTAATGGTTCAAAAAGTCTATTGTTACGATTTTTGTAACTGATATTGAGGTATGTGTGTCGCCCAGTAAATTTACTCATTTATTTATCTAGTCATCCAGCGATCGTCTCACAGAGATAAAGGATTTGTCATCATAATACAACGAAAATAGAGCTCTCAAATGCACATTCATGTACACATATAAAAAAAAGTTTTGCATCACCTCGGTTCCGAGAGGTCCGAAACCTGTACAGAAAATTGGAGTAGACATCAACAAATTCGTCAGGGCACTGTTGGTCCAGATTGTCCCACTCGCCAACGACGAATCGGCGTAGATCCCTCAGAGTGGTTGGTGGGTCACGTCGTCCATAAACAGCTCTTTTCAATCTATCCCCGGCATGTTCGATAGGGTTATTGTCTGGAGAACATGCGGGCCACTCTAGTCGAGCGATGTCGTTATCCTGAAGGAAGTCATTCACAAGATGCGCACGATGGGGGCGCGAGTTGTCTTCCATGAAGACGAATCCCTCGCCAATATGCTGCCGATATGGTTGCACTATCGGTCGGAGGATTGCATTCACGTATCGTACAGCCGTTACGGCGCCTTCCATGACCGCCTGTGGTGTACGTCGGCCCCACATAATGCCACCCCAAAACATCAAGGAACCTCCACCTTGCTGCAGTCGCTGGACATTGTGTCTAAGGCGTTCAGCCTGACCGGGTTGCCTCCAAACACGTCTCCGACGATTATCTGGTTGAAGGCATATGCGACACTCATCGGTGAAAAGAACGTGATGCCAATATTGAGAGGTCCATTCGCCATGTTGTTGGCTCCATCTGTACAGCGTTCCATGATGTCGTGGTTGCAAAGATGGACCTCGCTATGGACGTCGAGAGTGAGGTATCGCATCATGCAGCCTACTGCGCACAGTTTCAGTCTTGATACAACGTCCTGTGGCTGGACGAAAAGTATTATTCAACATGGTGGCGTTACTGTCAGGATTCCTCCGAGCCGTAATCCGTAGGTAGCGGTTATCCATTGCAGTAGTAGCCCTTGAGCGGCCTGAGCCAGGCGTCATCGACAGTTCCTCTCTATCTGCATGCGAACAACATTGCTTTGGTTCGCCCCGAGACGCCTGGACACTTCCCTTGTTGAGAGCACTTCCTGGCACAACGTAACAATGCGTACGCGATTGAACCGCGGTATTGACCGTCTAAGCATAGCTGAACTACAAACAACACGATCCGTGTACCTCTTTCCGGGTGGAATGCCTGGAACTGATCGGCTGACGGAACCCATCCGTCTAATAGGCGCTGGTCTTGCATGGTTGTTTACATCTTTGAGCGAGTTTAATGACGTCTCTGAACAGTCAAAGTGACTGTGTCTGTGATACAATTTCCACAGTCAACGTCTATCTTCAATAGTTCTGGGAACCGGGTGATGCAAAACCTTTTTTTGATGTGTGTAGAATATGTTTCTAAAAGGATAGGACAAGGTCTTGCTGAAGTATTTGCCTGAATTGATTTAGAAAAACCAAGTACATTAGGATGATGAAGTCTTTTCGGGATATCAGCCGAACCAAGGCGTCGTTCTGCGGCAACGTTTCAGCAAGTTTCATACTTGTCATCTTCAGAAACAACGCCAGGAAAGTACACAACATTGAAGTTGACTGAAAAAAAAAATGGTTCAAATGGCTCTGAGCACTATGGGACTTAACTTCTGAGGTCATCAGTCCCCTAGAACTTAGAACTACTTAAACCTAACTAACCTAAGGATATCACACACATCCATGCCCGAGGCAGGATTCGAACCTGCGACCGTAGCGGTCGCGCGGTTCCAGACTGTAGCACCTAGAACCGCTCGGCCACAACGGCCGGCTGAAGTTGATTTCGTTGGCACTGAAGCCCTGCTGACGAAGGCAAAATTGAGACTGATGGTGTCACGAAGAAGAAAAACTCTGTACAGTGTTTATGGTTCTACGAAAGACTATAACAATCTGTTAATTGATAGAACCCTTCGAATTATTTCATGTTGAAGCAATAAACTATTTCCGTGCTTGAAAATAAATTGAGTCGGGGTTGATTACCGCTTATTGCATTTTAATAACGTGTACTTCATTACGAGATGATTATCTATAATGTAGTTACAGAATTGTAGAGCAACAGATTCGACTTTGAATATTAAAAAAAATGAGCAGTGGTCTATGCATTCAGACAACATTATGATGCTAAGTCACAACGGCATTTCATTTTATTCTGTCGAAATATCAGCAGTTGTCTAAATATTTCTTCCTGAAAAAATTTTGCACACATACTGATGTTTCTAATGAATAAATTAAAAAGGAAAATGAGAAGAGTCGGAAAATCAAAAAGGTAGCGTCTAAACCGTGGAACGGCTTGACGGAGTACACTTCAAACGCAGTGAACACTTTCCCGATACCGTTGATACCGCATTGACTGGTAACACCGTTGGCCGTATCTGAATTTAGCTCCCGCTCTCAAGATTGAATCTTAGCACCGAAACATCCCATTAAAACGCCGTTAATGGGCAAGGTGCCCCGAGTGGAAAAAAACAGGCGTGTAATCTTCCTTTCTATCCAATTACTGACTGTTGCTAATGAAATACTTAGGGCCGAAGTCTTTAATACTTCTTCCGTAACGAAGCAGTTTTTTTCGCCTTTTAGTAATAATTTACAAAGAATTTACTGAGTGGGGAGGCTAATAGCATTACATACATATTTTTAATTGTCGCTACCTTCCTAATTGAACAAGGTTCTTCTTTTATTAATTAGTTATTTAAAAGGAGTTTCAGATAAAGAGGCATTACATCCGTAGATTTTACAGGAACTTAAGCAATATTCGTTTCATAAGATGAACACACATTATTTCTATTCGTCAGCTTTTCGAACTTAAGTTTTCTTCCGTATGAATTATTTCTCGTTGAAGACAGTAACGATTTCATTACACAAGTAGATTCATACCGCTTACACGCAAACAACTACTTTCTTTCCTACTGTTGAAACAATGACTGTCAGTTGCCAGCTCATAGATTCAAAAGCAGTCTTCACTGTAAGCATTTTCGAACCGGAAGACCAGATCTACTGGTATGATCATTTTCCCGGGAATTTCTCCTCCTCCACATGAACAGCCAACACTAGTGTGCCTACGAATTACTCTTTCCACAATGGAAGAAAGGAGCAGGGAGAATTTCATTCAGCAGTTCAGACACTTGGTATCTTGGTTTACCAGTGACCACAGCATAGATATGGGCATCGAGGAGGGAACAGCAGTGGGAATTAAATAAATATATTTCTTAGGGGATACGCTCAGCTCAGATTAGTATCAGTGAAACATTAAGAGCAAAGAAACTGGTACATCTGGCCCCCGCGAGCACGCAGAAGCGCCGCAACATGTGGCATGGACCCGACTAATGTTTGAGGTAGTGCTGCAGGGCTGTCCATAAATCCGTAAGAGTACGAGGGGGTGGAGATTTCTTCTAAACAGCACGTCGCAAGGATCCCAGATATACTCAGTTTTCGTGTCTGGCGAGTTTGGTGGCCAGCGGAAGTGTTTAAACTCAGGAGAGTGTTCCTAGAGCCACTCTGCAGCAATTCTGGACATGTGGGGTGTCGCACACTCTGCTGGAATTGCCCAAATCCGTCGGAATGCACAATGGATAAGAACTGATGCAGGTGATCAGACAGGATGCTTGCGCACGTGACACCAGTGAGAGCCGTATCTAGACGTATCAGGGGTCCCATATCACTCCAACTGCACACGCCCCACAGTATTACAGAGCATTCACTAGCTTCAACAGTCCCCTGACGACGTACAGGATCCTTGGATACATGAGCTTGTCTCCATACCCGTTCCACTTTCGCCACGTTGAAAGTCTCTCTTCAGTCGTCGTTGGTCCAGTTCTTGCAGGACCTTTTCGCAGCCGCAGCGATGTCGGAGATTTGATGTTTTACCGGATTCCTGATATTCACGGTACACTCTTGAAATGATGGTACGGGAAAATCTCCACTTCATCGCTACCTCGGAGATGGTGTCCCATCGCTCGTGGGCCGACTCTAACACCACGTCCAAACTCACTCAAATCTTGATAACCTGCGACTGTAGCAGCAGTAACCTAGCTAACAACTGCGCCAGACACTTGTTGTCTTATATAGGCGCTGCCGACCGCAGCGCCTTATTCTGCCTGTTACCATTTCTATGTATTTGAATACGCGTGGCTAAACCAGATTCTTTGGCGCTTCAGTGTAGAATACCATAAAAAGCCCAGCAGTCATGTACGTCTCGGAAACCTGGAGCATGACTAAACGAAAAAAGGAAAAACTATTAACATTTGTAAGAAGAGAAAGGGGCATGATACGGGAACAGATTATATAGGAGATTTTAGGGGGAAGTTGAAAAACGAAGTAATGTACCTGTTTATGTAACAGCAAAAATCCTACAGAAGCTGAAGAGCAAAAGAATCCACTGGGTGGACCGCGTAGCCCGTATGCCTGAAGAAAGACGGCTGAAGAAGGCACTTGAAACCAACACCAGAAGCCCCGTAGGACAACCAGGGTAGCGGGTAGTAACGGATGACCTGGCGAAGGACCTGAAAGCCCTGGGGATTTAAGACACTTGGAGGAACCGAGTACAAAAGAGAAAGGAATGTAGGCAGTCCGTGAGTGAGAGAGTGAGAGAGTGAGTGAGAGAGAGAGAGAGAGAGAGAGAGAGAGAGTGAGTGAGTGCGTGCGCGCGCGCGTCCGTAACTGATGATCGGGAGTAGCACTAGTTGAGTTATAGAACATGAGTGCAAAGAATCGGCACGAACTATTTAAGAAACAATACCGGCAATTGCCTGAAGTAATTTAGGAGAATTAAGTGTATTCTGAGCAAATCTTAACTACTCTTCTCTCGAACAAAAGTTTTGTATCTCATCCATGCCGATTTGCAATTTGTTCGATTATCTTTTTTACATGCTTCAGTTGCATGCCTTATTTATCACTCGTATTTCCGCCTCGTTTTTAACCTAGACAGCGCTCTTACGCCAATTCGATGACTGTTGTTTAATATTTTCAGTTCTCCATCGCCTTTCATTTGAGCAGTAATGCCTGTTCAAATGTTTCCGTATTCCTCAGCCTACTTGTTAATACCTGTAAAATGTGAATCCCATGGGCTTGCTTTCCCCAGTTGGTCTGCATGTAATCAACCACCGAGTCAAAAACTGAATCTTCGCGTTATAGATTCTGCGTTGAATTCCTGATTCTGTTCTTTATGCCTTTATTTAGCTATAAGAGACCACTGACAAAATTTAACCTCAAATTTCTTTGATATCACCTGTTCAGTTGAGAAGGAAGTAATATTTATTAATAAAAGTAAGTGGATTTACTATGATGTTGGCAAAGGTAGCAGCACGAAGAACATAGAAGAAACTGAAGTGAACTTTTACTGCTGATCACAAATACAATAATATTGAAACGATTATTATTGAAGAAAGTAATAACTATTTATGGTTTCAGAATATTCATAAAAGTATGAGGCCAACATGTACCAAAAAATGGGCGTGTTGTGTACATTTTTGACTATTTCCATCTGTGCAATTGGACTGGAGGTCTCAGAAACTACGAAGGAAGTGAAAGGAAGATGCACTAATACTATATTGCAGTGCCTATGTTGCCCGAAGGAACACTGCAGTATCGTATTTATTCGTCGATATCAGGAAGTGACCACCCCCTGGACGGGAATTTAATAATGTGAAATGTAAACGAGTGCAGGTTGTGACGTATGAAAGACGACATAGGGAAGTTTGGGTCTGGCCGTGAGTCATGAACGGAGATCCAGACAGCGAAAGCTGTTGAGGCACCGCTCGCGTAAGACGGGAAATCCGGTTTCGAGTCCCAGTCCGGCACACATTTTCATTGTAGTCATTCCATTATAGAGATGATGGTTGTCCATATTCGCAACTGCAAATACATTTCATGTAGGATGCACGAAAGTTCAATGGGCATAGATACCAATGCTAAGGTTTACAGATATCATAGCCCTTGTGGTTGGACTTTTGTTACTTACCACGGAATATGACTTAAGATTACACGTAGCCAATACGAAGGGCATGAATAGTAGCAGAAAGGAGAATGACTACACGCATAACTAGTGGAAGAAGTGAAAAAAGTGAAAAAAATTTAGTGTCTAGGAAACAATATTACACAGGATAGTCGAAACAAGAAATATGTCAGAAGTAAACTGGCCCAGGCGAAGAAAGGTTTCAGGTTTCTGGTTTCTGCTCTGAAAGGGATCTACTGGCATTACAAAATTTATATGGAGCTGAGAAAGAAAGTGTACTTCTAGAACACAGTATTGCATACAAGTGGAACTTAAACGATGGGTAATCAGGAGAAGAAGGAACTATAACCATTTCGAAAATGGTGCTATCGAAGAATATTTTTTCACTTAATTTCTGACAGAGTATGAAATAAAGATATATTAAAAAGAATAGTTAACCAAGAAGTCAATGTGTCGCCCTTATCAGGAAAACGGACAGGCTAATGAGACATCAGCAACAGCATCCAGGGAAAGTTACTCTGTCGCTATCAGTTGGGTAGTCCAGTGACTGGTGAGCTAAAAGAACATGAAAATTCGAGAAAATCAACAGCTGTTGCTGCAGGGCGATGAAAACGTTCTACGGTGGAGGGACGAGACGAATATGCAGACCAGCAACATAGTAGTAAGTCTGCCTTCGGACTAGGATCACATTTTGCTTGCCGCATGTGGGAAGTCTTGCTACTGGCGTACGGGTAGTGAAGCTGTGCCGAGGAGAGGCAGTACGCTGGGATAGAAACATCTTCTAAAATCTTACTGTCTTGTTAGTTTCTGTAACATAATCAAATTACAGGCTTTCGTAACATGACTGTCTATGCATGTGTTAGCTTACCAAATTAAACTGACTTGTAACGTTCATCATATACGTTCAACCTATAACATTATTCATATCTGCCACTTCAAAGACAGAAATTTAAAAGCAGATTTGATATTGCGTTCATTGAACTTGAGACAGTTTGATCATAAATACACGCACACACACACACACACACACACACACACACACACACACACACACACACACACACTTATAATATGTATGGGTGGACTTCTTCGGATTCGCTACTAACTGTGCTAGCCGCGCTGGAGTATCCGTGATACGCGAAACCTCACAGTGCTGTTGAACTTAAAAACTTATTCGCATAGGTACAATTTCAAGGTAGTCGTCGGTCGGAGCAATGCTTTATAGAGTATTATTTGTATGAAGGGTTTTTTTATGAATCTGTAACAGCTACCTCCTGTTCAGGCATCTCTTTCGAATACCGCTTCTCTCGCCTACGTATCGGCAGTTGACCCTTAACATAAACAAATGAGGGATTGGAAGAATGCAGCGATCAGTATCGAATAATGCGGATTTATTGCAGGTCTATTTCAACTATATTACAGTCATATTAGTGCATACATCATCCAATGTGGTCACATCAAACTTGTGCTTAAACGCAAACTTTCAAGTTTCAAAACATAGTCACACCTATCAAAATATTAAGAAAAAGAAACAGCATATCCGACAATACGAAGGATGAATTCATGTATTCAAACTTGAAAGACACGTGTGTTTGAAGACAAGTTCGATGTGAACACATTGGGTGATACATGCACCGATAATTGCTATTCTACAATCTAAATCTATCGGCAAGAACCCAAGGTCATTCGCCAATGATCGCTGCATTCCTCCATTTCTATATCCAACTGTCGCTGCACACGGGAGTCCTATGGATTCCGACATAAATAAACAAATGGAACGTATTGCGCATAAATAAGCAGAAAGGCCTGTTACTGTCTGATTAAACGATTGCAGAACACTCACTGGAAGCAGTCGCATCCATAAAATATATAGCAGTAAGCGTAGGTAGCGCCCGGTTGGCCGTGCGGTCTAACACACAACTTTCCGCCTAGTCCCCGGCACGAATCCGCCCGGCGGATTTGTGTCGAGGTCCGGTGAACTGGCCAGTCTGTGGGTGGTTTTTAGGCTGTTTTCCATCTGCCTCGGCGAATGCGGGCTGGTTCCCCTTACTCCGACTCAGTTACACTATGTCGGCGATTGCTGCGCAAACAAGTTCTCCACGTACGCGTACACCACCGTTAATCTACCACGCGAACATAGGGGTTACACTCGCCTGGTGTGAGACGTTCCCCGGGGGGGGGGGGGGGGGGGGGGGGGCGTGGGTTCCACGCAGAACCGCACAATAACCCTGGGTTCGGTGTGGGGCGGCGGAGGGATGAAGTTGACTGCGGTAGTCGTCGTGGAGTTGTGAATCACTGCGGCTGCGGCGGAGACGGAGCCTCTCCGTCGTTCCTAGGTCTCCGGTTAACATACAATACAATAAAATAAAATACAAGGGTACAGAGTGATTTTAAGTGGAACGCCAATATAGGACAAATCGCAGGGAAGACAGATTCCTTGGAAGAATCCCCAAAGACTGTAATCCACTCATGAACGAGGTAGCTTACAAAACAGTCGTTCGACCAATATTGCTCTTGTACGATCTGTACCAGGTTGGACTGATAAAGGAAAAATAAAAGATCCAAACAAGATCAGCTTCACTTAGCGGGCGTGACAGCATCACAGAGATGCTCAATCAACTGCAGTGGCATACGCTGCAAAGAGGGCATTTTGCATCACGGTGTGGATTATTGTTAAAGTTCGGAGAGCTTAGCTTTCGTAAAAGCGGCAGCCAACGTATTGCTCCCTTCTATGTGTATCTCGAGCAAAAACCAAGAAGACGAAATTAGATAGATTCGAGCTGACACGGTGGAATACCACCAACCTTTCTCCCCGCGAACCATTCATGACTGGAACCGGAAATTTGCAAAAACTTTCTAAAGACAAGCTCATATAAATATTTATTTACAAAAAACCGGTTTCGACGGGCTTTGTTGCACCTTCAGGTCTTCAAAAATTGATGTTATAAAGTGTGTTTAAAATGAACGCATTTTATAAACAATGAACACACATTTTTGAAGACCTGAAGATGATAGCAAAGTCTGTCGCAACCGGTTGTTTGTAAACAAAGAAATAATACCAGAATGAGATTTTCACTCTGCAGCGGAGTGTGCGCTGATATGAAACTTCCTGGCAGATTAAAACTGTGTGCCCGACCGAGACTCGAACTCGGGACCTTTGCCTTTCACGGGCAAGTGCTCTACCAACTGAGCTATCGAAGCACGACTCACGCCCGGTACTCACAGCTTTACTTCTGCCAGTACCTCGTCTCCTACCTTCCAAACTTTACAGAAGCTCTCCTGCGAAACTTGCAGAACTAATGTTTCGCAGGAGAGCTTCTGTAAAGTTTGGAAGGTAGGAGACGAGGTACTGGCAGAAGTAAAGCTGTGAGTACCGGGCCTGAGTCGTGCTTCGGTAGCTCAGTTGGTAGAGCACTTGCCCGTGAAAGGCAAAGGTCCCGAGTTCGAGTCTCGGTCGGGCACACAGTTTTAATCTGCCAGGAAGTTTCAAAGAAATAATAATGCGCTCTTGGCCTTCGAAAGTTTGGACATATCGCTCCTTCTAATTTCTCAGCACGAGAAAATTCTACGAAAGTGTTAAGTTATAGTGGTACACGAACTACCCTCCGTCTCACGGGCGTAAGATGACTGGCGAAGTATAGATGTGGATGCAGAGGCAAATGTTTGTGATGACGTAGCGAAAGCCGCAGTCCGAGCCTGACACGACGTAAAGAAGAGAACTGAACCGATTGATATCTGTTACAAGAAAAACGAATGGTACGAGGACAAAGAGCGCAGCCCAAGAACCGCAGCGACGCTGCTGCTAAATGGATAGCTAGGGGGCTCGGCTGCGGCTCGCTGGGCGCACAGGCGGCGGATGCGCTCCCGCTGGAAGCAATTGAAGAGCCCGGCAGCGCACTCAGCATTAAGGATGCAGAGCCCCCGCAGCCTAACCGCATCAGCCGGCAGACGGCGGGCCCTGAGTGCCGTCATTACGCCTCCCCTCCTCTGGCTGCAACACGCGGGCGCCCCTGCGAGGGCGCCAGCCGCTTCCCGCACAACACCTGTCTCTGCCGCGCCCTTGAAATATTCACGCGCAGACAAACGCGAGAGCTTCCCTCGCAGGTAGCCTATCTACGTAAATCGCTACATGCAGAGTTCCATTCTGTGGCATCGCCGTTCCATGCATTCCAGATTTTTGTGGAATAGCGTTCCCGAAGGCTGCTCAAGTCCTCAGGACAATGTGGGATTCGTAGTTTCGCTCTCATTCCGTACATTTCTGTAATATGTGACACTAATTTTTATTTTTTTCACTTTCACTACAGATCCGTTCTCAGGAATCATTGTCATTATCGAGTTACCTGCGATACGATGTGGGTGACATTTGTATTACACATATGTTACGGTAGAACACTGAGCATGGACTGCTACTTAAATGTACTCTTATACTGTCTAGATGAATCGACATCGCCCGCAACAGTATTTGGACGTCGTTCTATATTCGTTGAATCAAGTCAGTAGTTAATCTGTTATGACAGTAATTCGACAGTTCTGGAGCTACGATGTCAGATGTTTACAAATTAAAAGCACTAAACGTGTAACATCGTAGCTCCAAATCTGTGAGATTTCGTCGTAACAAATTAACTACTAACTTAATTCAACAAACACTGGACGACAGTCAAAATATAGTTGCCAACGATGTAACATGAATTTCGATCCATCTAGTCAATATACAGGTTGTACATTAATAAAACCGACAAATTGCGGAGACGTGTTTCTGACTCGAAATGGAGGGAAAAAGGTCCTATGAACATGTGTCGGGAAATGGACGCTGTGCGTGTAACAACAACAAATCGTCCCGGAACACAATACAGAGCTGCACCGCATCCAAGTCACAAGAGATGTTCTACTCGTCGCAGTTGATAGGGATTGTAGCGGTTGTCATACAGGATACATACGTAGGTTGGAACTTAAATAGTGGCAACACTGCTGTGGCGACACTATGCAATGGAATCTCCTATTGCCGTTGATAGCACACGGTGGTGACATACCTACCTTACCTCCGAGCAAATGGACTCGCCCGTTCCACGTCACCGGCGTGCGCACACTCGAGGGAAAAACAGTCACTTGTGAGCGAGCGGTCTCACGTAACGGTGTCACTATGTTTTCGAAACAGGAACAACGGAGTTGGATCAAGATTGAATGTGCTAGAGATCGTACATCAAGAAAGTGTCATCAAGGCCTTCAAGAGGCGGGGAATCGGCATTGCCGTACAGAACACTGGCACGTTGGGTAAAGGCCTTCAACGAAGGTCGGCAAACTGTGGGAGGCATGCATCGGGCGGTCGTCCTAGCGTCGCTGAAGGAGAGGTGCATGCTGTTGCCGCGTTAGTGGACAGTGTTCGACGCCATACGATTAGTGAGCTCGCCCACGAAACCGGATTAGCGCATACGACTGTGCTTCGCATCCTGAAGGAACGCCTGGGCATGCGAAAAATTCTATTACGACGGGTTCCGCATGACTTGACGGAAATGGAGAAATGAATGCGTTACGACGCTGCTCAGACGCACTTGGAGCGCTATGAGCGCAAAGGAGAGGCTTTCTTACGCCTTATCGTAACACTAGATGAGACATGGGCCACATTGCACGAGCCAAAACTGAAACGTCAATCCAACGAATGGCGTCATTATGGGTCGCCGCGAAAGTTGAAAGTGCATCAGAGCCCCGGTATGGTGAAAGTTATGGTGATTCTCGTGTACAGCTGTGATGGTGTTATCCTAACGCATTACGTTTCTCCACGAGAAACCGTCAATGGACAGTATTACTGTTTGTTTTTGGAGTATCACCTGCAACCAGCTTTGCGAAAGAAGCGGCGACACTTTCTGCGCAACTCACCCGTCATTTTGCACGACAATGCACGGGCGCATACAGCGCAAGCTGTGGCTGCTCTGTTCAGTCGATGGGACTTGGGAGTACTGTACCATCCACTATACTCCCCAGATTTAAGTCCTTGTGACTTTGATTTGATTCCGAAGATGACAGAACCACTCCGTGGCATTCGCTTCAGAACTGTTCCAGAGATTCGACAAGCAGTAGACCGCTACATTCACACGATCTACAGAACAGGCTCTGCTAACGGTATACTACACCTTCCACATCGCTGGCAACGGGTTCTAAACAACGCTGGTGACTACTTTGAAGGACAGTAACAGGTGCAAACATGTAACACTCTTGTATCGGTTGTGAGTAAATAGTTGCCAGTATTTAACTTCCAACCCTCGTACAGCGGTACTGTGACTTACACAATGCTGGCGGGCCTTTTAGCTGGAGCTTGTACTAAGGTTCGTCTCAAAATCCAGTTGAACCTGGTCCTTCAGATTTGCTGTACGCACTGTCCGCCGCCTCCCTGCACGTTGTTCTGTCTGAAAGGGCCCATGATCCCACAAAGGCCTAAAAAGGGGATTGAAATGTCGTGTTGTGTGGTTGGTATCTGTGAGTGTACCTGTTTTGGTATAGCCGTGCTACCTTTCGAGCGTTTCCAACTGCTTGGCCGTACATTAACACCATCTCGGCTTGTTCCCAACAGGTTTACCGCGTCATTCTGCTGCTTTCAGTACGCCGCGTCAATCTCGCAGCCTACAATACAGAGAGAACACACGGCACGTGGTCAGAGGAATTCTCATTCGTCAGAGCCACGTGTCGTGGCAACTATACTTTTCCGGACACATGTTCATATAACTTTTTTCCTCCATTTTGTGCCAGGAATCTGTTCCTGCATATTGTCGGTTGTATTTATTTCAGCTTGTGTATGTAAGTAGTAATCCATGCTCAATATTTTACAATTAGATAATATGTATAGTGAAAATAACGTCACTTATACCGCAGCACAGGTCCCTCGATAACGGCAATTTTAGCCGAAAAGGAATCCGTAGCTGAAGTGCAACAAATAAAAATTAATATCACAGAACAGCAAGCCTGAACTGTCATTAATAAATACATCATTTGCTGACTTTTACTACGCTGCAAGCTCTAGGTAACAAATTTATTTAATAACTAATAAAATGATGTAAACAATAACCAATAGTATTTATCAAACTACTTTCCTTAGTTGCAAAATCAGTTATTAGTATCTTCTTGGTTTGCAAGTTATGCCCCCACGACCTAATAAAACAATGTTTTATTGCCAGACGCGTTTTGCTTCTTTCATTTTCGATGCATTTTCTGTGGCCTGTAATACTTCCAGCGGATGGCTTAGTGACTAAGCTACCTTGTGTGTCCACCCTTTAAGTGAGAACGCCCAGGTCACACGGCTCAGTGTGACGCAGACGTGTAAACCAATTACGCACCGTGCCACT
Organism: Schistocerca piceifrons; assembly: GCF_021461385.2. Taxonomy (NCBI): domain Eukaryota; kingdom Metazoa; phylum Arthropoda; class Insecta; order Orthoptera; family Acrididae; genus Schistocerca; species Schistocerca piceifrons. The sequence goes on from NC_060139.1 coordinate 507,864,351, forward strand.
GAGACTCACTCGTGTTTCTTATCGCCGACTTCATAGGGGTCAATCGGCCTTTCGAGTGGCGTGATGGTCGTTTTGCGGAGTTGACACCCAAGTAGGACCTCTGACTTGATGTATGTTGTGATGCTAGCAACTGAACACGTGAACGTTCCTACACTCGTAGGCGAGGTTCTGGACGCCCACGCAGCATAGATACCCTAATGACCGCCGTATTGTACGGCCGGCAGTGGCAGGATAGATAACAGCAAATGTGACTTCAAAAGTGTCGACACTAACTGTTCGGAGCCGGTAGTCTTCAGCTTGCGTCACTGCATCGACGTGCACAGCTCTGTGGGTGCCGCCAGAAGATTACATGGAGGATGGAACAGCGCGTTGACGTCTTTAGCAACAAAGATTCTGCCTGAATGCAAGAGACGGTCGTCCGCACATGCGACCTGGTAAGCACTGCCTTGAACATTGTATGTAACTGACACACATTCATCTCAAATGGTTCAAATGGCTCTGAGCACTATGGGACTCAACTTCTGAGGTCATTAGTCCCCTAGAACGTAGAACTACTTAAACCTAACTAACCTAAGGACATCACACATATCTATGCCTGAGGCAGGATTCGAACCTGCGACCGTAGCGGTCGCGCGGTTCCAGACTGAAGCGCCTAGAACTGCTCGGCCACTACGGCCGGCTGCAACAGGAAAGTGACGTGTTCTTCCAACAGGATTAAAGTCGTGATGCATCTTCCCTGGCCAGCATCAGGCCGAACTTGTGTCCAATTGATCACGCGTGTGACCTGATGGTACGACAAGTTACTAATTCCGTTCTTCCATCCACAACTCCAGCAGAACTGTGCGAACAGATCCAGGAGATATGGGCTAACGTATCCCAAGACGATGTTAGTCATCTTTATTTGACTGCTTGCCAGAATCAGTGCGTGCCAATTGACACCCTTGGAGGCTACCGTGCGTAGTAACATGGTTGTTTCAGAATTCTATGTACTCCGTGACTGTTTCTTCAATAAGCCGAATTAATTGGAAAGCTCCCTGTAGTTGTTATAATTTTCTTTGCAGACACCGTACATACTTTTTTTTTACAGTAGTTATATGATGTACACGTGGGATATCTTTCTACACTACGTTTTTCGTTATCCTTGCCAGTGGACATGGAGACTATGGATCAGAAAAGAGATCCTTATACTCGCTTCAAACTCGCCAGCGAGTCATGTGACGTCATCTCCGAACTCACGTTCTCCGTTTGCTCGTAGACTTATGAGTCTCCGCGACAACGGACTCACCACCTGACGCTGTTGTCGGGTGCAGGTGGACTCGACTCGCTCAGAAAGAAGACCGAGTGCACGAGTTCAGAAGTGTAACTGCGGACTCGGGGCGTTCCCGCAACAGTTTTGAAAGAAATTTTCGCCATTCAACTGTAAATTACTGTTCATGGCTTTATAGCCATTTCCGAGTGGAGCTTGAAATGTCACAAAAGTCCAATCTCTCTAAATGGCAGAAACAACTTGTATACCAATATAACAACTGATCAGTTAGCACTGAATATTGTTCTGTTTATACATACATCTACATAGATAACTTTTTCGAAGACTGCTACAAATTTATTGTAATACTTAATACCAATTCACAGAATATCTAACAATTACGCTGACACGCAAACAATTCCGAGGCATTACCGAATCTGTAACGACAGTATCAAAATACATGACATGAGGATAAAGTGCAATCTGTAAATGATGATCAACTGCTAAAATAAAAACAGAAAAGAATGATAAGCTACACAACTCGCTGTTAGCCCATAAACACAAGCTGCCATGACGAAATTAATACAGAAGTAGCACGTAGTTTCATCGCAGGGATGTAACAGTGACGTTATTCTGTGCCCAATTTTTGTTTGACGTAGCACATTTGTTTTCACGTAGTGGAGGTGGAATAAACAAGAATACAGCAACGTTGCTTTCATTGTACGAAATTAATGTTTCTTCGGAAGCGTGGTTGCTTGCGCGAAACTTCTTCCAGGTATTATTTCTCCTCGAATTTTGCAATTTTGTACTTTGCATCAATTAATTTTCGTCTTACACCCTCAACAGTCTCTCAATACACATGTTCTTTAAAGCCCATCTGATCCCGGAAATCCATCATCGCGGCTTATAGGAGCTACTGTATAGCAGTAATTCATCTTCCGTTCTAAAAGTAAGTCACGACTAGACTTACGCTCCTGGGTGCTACAGTTATAGAGAACGAGTAGCCGAGTAGGAAGAGACTGCAGCGCCACACTTCAGACACTCTACACTCGCGGTACTACACCGGGAACGAGGAAAGCCCGTTAGCACTGATTTAACAGCGGCGCCTTGAGTTGTGAAGTATGCAACCCGGAACATTTTACTCGTACTCGCTCCGTTTCTGATATCTGATCGAGATGCAGGCAGATGAGCTAGCATAGGCAACGCAGCGGAGTAATGCAACGCTGTTACGGAGGGCGTAAGTGAAGGGTAGCATGGTCAGAGCGACTGACCTAGGTGTTTACTGCCGACGGCAGTAGCCTGGCCCTGCAGTTCTTACGCTACATCACTTACCTTGTACCTGGACTTCCCCTCACTCCTTGCTGTTTTCCGTGCGCTTAATTCGCTTCAATCGCTCTCGCTGGTAGCAATATGTTTGCTCCGTGGTCATCTCTAAGCGATGAGTGGGCACTCTGCTCCCCCAGTAGATTGACACACAAGGAAAGTTTCGATCCTTCTTCCCGGATTCAGCTCTCCGTATTTGCAATCTAGCCACGGTCGGCTACTATAGCAATATTTCGCGCTGACAGTGACGATTTCACGAAGTTCTCATGCCTGTGAAGACATGTGAACATTTATTCGGATATTTTTCGGTTAAACCGACTTTTCGGTACAGAGTTGAACCACGTTTTAACGCTTTTCTTTCCACTGAGATTTCATATAGCCCTTTCCGTATGTACCGCTACGGACTTGTGTTTTGTTATACAGAGCCTAAGACGTTCTTTTCCTGACATATACGTGCACATCTCATCTCACACGGTAGTTGCCGCAGAGTGATTATCCGCTTTTAGAAACATATTGCAGGAAGTATGAGGCCGTAGACTGGTTTATTGTTCTTCGCATTTAGGAAAAGAACTACAGATCTAATCCCACAACCTGTGAGATTGTAAACAAGCACTATGCAATATAAACAACACACAGAGGTAACTTTTGCTCGACTAAAACTAACTCTGAAGCAAGCGCCGATACGCAATTGTAACTCTGCCACAGAAAGAATCACAAGTGGAACTTAATTTCTCGCTGTATCTCCTACGTTCCGCAGGGAATGCAATTGCTGGTTGATCCCATAGTCAGAGGTTTTATACGCAGTGTTTTAGCTTCCACAGCGCGCGTGCCGTCCTAAGGATAACAAGATTACGGTGCCGAGGCAGGGAGAGGAGGGGAGGGGATTGGGGTTCCCTCCACGCCAAGAAGTCAGGTAAATGATGTGGCTCCTGAGCCGCTCCCCAAGGGTGCCTTCCCCACAGACTAGGGGCGCTCCTGCAAAGGAGGGTTGCGAGGCGCCTGGTGTTTCACCTCAGGCATTACGTTTTCTCACCCACGATGCAAACAAAAACCTTCCACTTTATCTATGAGTAGCTTAAACATCCTCGACAAGCGCATACCCAAATAAAGACTCAGATTTATTTCAAATATTTCCAGTACCATCCCAAGTTACAACGCACTACTTAACGGCTTTTGCAACGAGGAATGCCCGCTCTACAAATTAAATGATCCTTTTCATCCATATCGAATACGTCATGGAGGATTATGTAGCCACTACTGCTTTTAACCTTCAGTCTTCCCTACAGCCTCAGTTATTTGTTGGATGTATCCCAATTTCGTCTTCCCCTAAAGTTTTCACCCTCTAGAGCTACCTCTAATACGGTGTAAGTTATTCCCTGTTGTCTTAACGCATTCCTTATTACCCTATCCTTTCTCCTTGTCAGTGTTTTCTGTGTTTCCCGTGCTTTCAGTATGTCCCTCTCTCGCTGTTTTGCGGAGAACCACTTCCTTCCTTTTCTTGTCAGTTCACCTAGTTATTAAAATCCTGCTGTAGTATCCCACCTCAAACGCTACAATTATATTCTTTTCCTATTTTCCCATAGTTCATGTTTCACCACCATACAATGCTGTACCGCGAAACGTACATCCTCAGTAATTCGTTCCTCTGACGAAGACCATCTTTGATAGCGGTACACTTCTTTTGGCCAGCAATGCCCTTCTTTGTGTCTTCTGATACGCTTTTTTGTCGTCCTCGCTGCGTCCATCATGTGCAATTTTACTTCCAAGGTTGCAGAACTCTTACACTTCGTCTACTTTGCAGTCACTAATTCTGACGCTAATTTTATCGATAATCTAATTTCTGTTACTCATCAGTACCCTCATTATCCTCACTAAGGATAGCACTGTCATCAGCGAATAGTATCACTGATATCTTTTCAACCTGAATTTTAATACCTCTGACAAATGGTTCAAATGGCTCTGAGCACTATGGGACTTAACATCTGAGGTCATCAGTCCCCTAGAACTTAGAACTATTTAATCCTAAGTAACCCAAGGATACCACACACATCCATGCCCGAGGCAGGATTCGAACCTGCGACAGTAGCAGCAGCAAGGCTCCGGACTGAAGCGCCTAGAACCGCTCGGCGACAGCGGCCGGCCAATATCGCTGTCTAAGTATTCTTTTATATCCATCATTGTATTCTCAATGTATAGAGTGATTAGTAGGGGCCGAAAGACTCCACCCCTATCTTACCCCATTCAGAAGCCAAGCACTTCGTACTTGGTCTTCAAGTCTTCGTGTTCCCTCTTGGTTCTGGTACATACTGGATATTACCTCCCTTTCCCGATTGCTTACTTTTATTTTGCTCAGAATTTTAAACATCTTCCAATATTTTACACTGTCGAACGCTTTTCCTAGGTCGAAAAATTCCAGGATATATACAAAGATGGTATCTGTTCTTTCGGACATGTCCGAAACAACAGATACCATCTTCATATAGATAAGACTTACCGGCCAATGATCTTCAGTGCGAATGCACTCACATTGACCGAACCGGGAATCGGTAGATTGACTGCCGCGAGTAATGAGTATAGTGGTCAGTAATTTGGAGATATGGGTCTCATGGGAAGCGTGCCAGAGATACGTCCCTACAGTCGAACTATCATTTGTGTCCTCGGTGGCTCAGACGGATAGAGGGTCTACCATGTAAGCAGGAGATCCCGGATTCATTGTAATTTCAAAATTCAATTCCAAGAGAATCTAATCCAGTGTCTTGAGCATTACACAGGATCGCTCTTTATATGCTAGTAAGGGGCGACCAAAAAGGTTCCGTCTGAGGGCGTTGCTGCAGCGTATATGTAAACAAGCGCGACTCCGATGCGGGTATATTGGCACCGCCATGTAGGCAAGGGATTAGCGTGGTATTCGTGTCTTTCCGATGAACATGTGTTAAATACAGAGACGTTTGCCATGGCAACTATTAGCAGATGTGTCCAAACAGGATTTAAGTGCTATTGCTGTGCTTGGCTGCTGAAGGACGAACACCGGTAGACATCCATAGGAAAATGAGGAATGTGTATGGGGTAGCACGTCTATCGAAAACTACTATTGTGGCATGGTGCTAAAAGGAGTGCTGCTGCTTCCTGATAACGCACGTCCCCATATCGCAAATGTCATAACGCAGAAGTTACGTCAACTCAAATGGGAGACACTCGGGCACCCATCCTACATTCTTTATCTGCAGGCAGTTCCCGACTTCTTCAAGCAGTAGGTCATGGTGTTTTACCATACGGTATCTTGAACCTGGTGCGTCGGTGGGATGACTGCCTCAACGCTCAAGCAAACCTGATTAGCATGCCGATTGTGGACTGTATGGCGCCGGCCGCTGTGACCGACTGACCGAGGCTTCAGTCCGAAACCGCGTTGCTGCCACGGTCGCAGGTTCGTATCCTGCCTCGGGCATGGACGTGTGTGACGTCCTTAGGTTAGTTTGGTTTAAGTAGTTCTAAGTCAAGGGGATTGATGACCTCACATGTTAAGTCCCATAGTGCTCAGAGCCATTTCTTGACTGTATGGCCTTCGAATGGAAACTTATTGCTCGCCCATCATACGTTTTGTCGGTTATCGATGTTTTCACTTCTGTCAAAGATTTGTGTACATAAATAAATGATAAATAGCGGCTTGGTACGGAATCTACTGTAAACAGCAGGCCCCCTAGAACCACTTAAGTCAGTTCAAAGAGCGGAAGAAAGCAAGAGGTACACGTCTTCAGTAGCAACAGGCCTGATAAAGTATTAAAGCATATTGATGCCGATTCTTTGGGTTGAAGACACCACACACACGTCAACGTAAGTTTTACATCACACTGTCATGTCATGCATATGAGTTGCAAATGTGACTATTCCTGTACGCATGGGAAAGTCGCAAGTAACGTTCGTTGTAAACATACGCACAGTTGCCATGACAATTACCCATGACTAGAACGCCACACACTAATGAACTGCTGAATTTCAACTGAGGGTAAAGCACCTGTGGAGACGCATTGGAGGCGTTCTGTGGAGCAATAAAGTGAATATCATCATGCAAAGGAGGCCAGTCGTCGCCAACGATAGGGTGTGCATCATCACGTTACACGCAGAATGCGAGTCAATAAGGATTGTTGGTTGACGTGTACACCAGAGTAAAACTGATGGGGAGCTGACGTGGAATCAGTTCTAACTGACAGGTAGTTTAGAGGAATCACAGAGCGCAGGTCGCACACGTTCAGCAGGTACACACGATGCTCAAAATCAACGACTTTTGACTCCAAGAAAATGTCTGAATGCTCCAGAGCGCCAGAACGGAATCTGCCGTGCGAAGAGACTACAGTACATCACATATTGCGTCAAACTGTTCGGAGGTGATTGCATGATGCTGATCTCCATTTCCGATGACCATGGAGAGCACAATGCCGTACACCGTAACACTTGACACCCTGAACTCCGTTACAGATGGGCAGGGAATCATGCTGAATGGACACCGTTCTCGTTAACAAGTTCCTTCAGTATTTTTGGATGACCAGAATGGAGTGGTCAGCTCGTCCCTGGACATGAAGCCAATCGAACTGTGTGGGATCGACTGAAACGAGCTGTTTTTGGACGTCGACATCTACCAAGAACTTTCCGTGACTCACGCAAGATTTCCACTGGAGACGAACAGCACCAGCCAGGATTAGCTTTATTATCTTATTGATGGTGAAAGATATCTTTACAGTTAAGGTGTATCTTTAGAATTAATCTGAATATGGGGAGTACAGTATGGCCTCAATACAACTGTCGCGCAAACGGAATGCAGTAAGATGTGCCGTACATCAGAGCTGGATGAAGCATGGAGTGGAATTTTAGCAGTGAAAGAGTACAGAAAAATTCTGACAAAAGAACATTTATTAGATAGATACATTTAATTGCACACATGAACGTTTATAGTGAGTAATATGATGGTTGCTGTTGCCTGTAGTCTGTTACGGCACCTATTAATTAACCCTAGAACTTTACTTCGGAGTCCCCTGAAAGGTCTACGATCTATGAAAGAGGAATGATTAAAGGATGGTTTAATCACAAACACTTGCATTCACACGCACTTGAGAGACTAACAGGAAGGAAAAGAACTAAAAACTTTCACCGCAGCACACGTAGGTAGTAAGAGGGGCTGCCCCTTGATTTCAGTAAGTGGGATGAAAGAATAAAATTTCTATTTGAAGTGAATTGCTATAAAAATGAAGCTTAATTAAGAATCATAATTAATTCAGATATTCTACAGCGGAAGATCACTGTGGCCTTGGCACTGTAAACTTTCTCATTAGATCACGACCACGTGGTCCTCACAAACAAAAATGTGCACAAAGGAAGTTATCAAGCGAGACGAATTGCGCAAAATTCAGTCATAAAATCACGGAAATCATAGGCAATATACATGTTCTCACGAAAGGGATACGAAACAAAATGAACTGAATCACAATAAACTCAACACGGTTCCACGTGTTTGGTTAACAGTTCAGCTGACCAATAGCCTGCCGTCCCTGGATTTTAACGCATTTAACACTCGCGAATTAGCAAGTAAAATTTGTCACACACGATAATGAACTGTGAACGATGAAAGGAATCATTTACTTTGACTAGCTTTGAAAAACTTACATGAAACACATCATTAACTTCTCATAGAAAAGGAACACTTACCGCCAGTAGATATCACCCGTCTACGCGCCCCCACGGAACACTCCGCGAGCATTCGATCTCCAAACAAAACCGCTCCCCGTACCTACGGAAGTGGCCAGATGGACTCCAGTTGTGGTGCCACCCTATAGAAAAGGTTCGTCCAAGGCTAACAAAAACCTCTTTGCTTCCTGGTACGTGTTTCCCACAGCTGGCTGCTCTGACACAATGGCAGACTACTACACCTCCACGGATCTACACGCTGAAATCCTTGCACATTCTCATACATACATTCAACTGATCATACAAGAAGAGGAAAAAAAAGGATACATCGAAATATGACTCTTAAATGTATCAAACATGCGTGTGGGGCTCCGACAAGTACCAGTAACCTACTGAAATATTAAAAAGAAATATGGATAGTATACTGTGGCCACCACACACACACTCCCAGCTGTTCAGTCTTTTCCCCTTTCTTCTTTACATCTAGGGTAATAGACGATTTGCAGCTACAATTGAGGTACCAGATACAAACAAATGAAGCTCTGTGGTATTGCAAAATCATGACGAGGCTCATGCAGAGACCCTTCACTGCTATGCCAGAACGTACTCAACTCTGCATCCGAGCACAGACACGAACTTGTTTTGTTTATTCTTATTTTATTTCATTCGGGAATATGAAGATATTGAAAATGAATATACTCACAAACCTCAGAAAGAAAAAGATAATGCAAAACTCTTGTTGACGTTTGTACACAGAAAGGCGAAGCTACAAGAATGTGCCGATTCGGAAACAAGACACCAAGTTCCAGGATTTCCGCGGCAGCTATCTCTGGCCGCTTTTAGGGCCTCGTTGTTTACACACGGCGCCGCCGGTGTAGGTGGTTAGCTAGCGGTGCTCGAGAGCATGCGTCATCTGTTAGTTTACGCCACGGGCTCGCTGTGCACGTCATACCCACTGTGCCAACACGTAACCCAAATGAGAGAAGCTGTGCACGTGCCAACTATGAAACTACGAGGAGTCTTACTCTTTGTTGACTCTTCCCTGTGCCGAACATCTGTAGTGTCTGCCGGTACATATGAATTATCAAGTACTATTCAATGAGCGGAAAAATGCTCCTATCTGAGCACAAAAAAGGGAATATGCTCCTGTTTAAAGGACTGACTGAAAAGTGGCACACCAGCTGCCTCTTTGTACCTTCCTGGGCACCTTAAAAATTTTCCCAAAGGTTTTGGCCTTCGGATATATTCGCGCTCTTTTTAACATGCAATCCACCTCTCACTCCCACAATATTTCCTAACTTAACTAGCTGACACCTATTAATCCATCGCTGTAAGTTGCTCATACCCATCCACTCCCACTTGCCCATTCTTTCACTGACTCATTCACCCCAAATCATTGTCTACTTGTATCTACGTCACTGATTCCCATCTCACAGCCATAGTCTCCTCCGTTCTGCCCTACTACTTCGATCTCCTCTCACACACTCACTCCCCCTCCCCCTCCCACTCTCATCCACTCCTCCCCACTGCCATTATCTCTCTCTTCCTTGTCGTCATTGTCATAGAGTCTGTCTCTCATTATCACTGGCCCTCACCCACTTCCAATTTCTCCTTCTGTTTATCCGTCTCCTACTGCACTATGTCCTTCAGTCTTTTCCTAGCACTGTTGTATCACCGTCAACTACGTTCCATCGCCACAATGTCCCTCTTTCTCTCGCAATGCAGTTGTCCCTTCGCTGTTTCTGTACCACAACCATTGTCTACAATCTTCCAGTGTTTCTTACTTTTCCGTCTTTACCACTGCAACTGTCCTCTCTCAGCATAAAAAGGCGCGAATGTGTTGGGATGCCAAAATTTTTTGGAAGATTTTTAAAAGTACTGATAGTGAATGAGTAAGCTGTCGATGTCTTTTAAACTGGAGTATATTCGCTTTTTTGTGCTCCGATAGAAGCATTTTTCCGCTGATTGCCTTCTTTTCCCTGCTACACCACGGCATATCACTCATATGAAAAAAAAGTGTGGGTCTGTAATATTTTACTTACCTGAAACTGAAATAACGCAAAACTCAATTTACACCTCAGACAGGACTTCACGTGCAAACAATTTTGCACGTGCTTCAGTACAACATGGGGCTTCCATAACCCTTCTGACGATAACGGAGACACTTTACAGCATATTTCTCCGTGCTACGTTACTTTATAAACTACATTTTCGCCCCAAAGCGGATCATACGTGCATATTTTACTTGTACACTTAGGGTAACATTGACATTCTGTAATTCGGAAACGGATAAATGTATCACGAAACTTTTCATTGTTGTTCGATATCGGCATCTTAGGAATAACCGCAAACAATTACAGGCATTTTATGTGCATAGTCGTCCTGGAATACGCGGCTCGGTTTTGGTACGTAAAAGCCATGTTTTGGGGACTTTTCTCGATAACGGACAAAGATTTCTGAAAACTGGAAGGTGGTAATTCTAGATAAATCACTGGAGAACATAGCGTTAAAATTTGAGGAATTTGCTGTGGCTGTGTATCATTTAGATTTCGCTGCTAACTGCGAGAAAAATGATGAAAACGCTTTTTCCGGATTTCATCAGGACCCGCCCATGAACTAAATGGTGCATCCGTTAGCTCTGGCTCTGAGCACTATGGGACTTAACATCTATGGCCATCAGTCCCCTAGAACTTAGAACTACTTAAACCTAACCAACCTAAGGACAGCACACAACACCCAGTCATCACGAGGCAGAGAAAATCCCTGACCCCGCTGGGAATCGAACCCGGGAACCCGGGCGTGGGAAGCGAGAACGCTACCGCACGACCACGCTTCCGTAAGCCCCTTAAGCGTACTGTAGGGGTCAATTCCACATTACACAGTTGTGTCCAGAAGCTATTGATCAGATAACGTATGCATTTAATCCAGTAGCAAATCGGCAGATTCATAAAGAAAATTGCTAATCAAGGCTTCAACAGTTCTCTGGTGGTAGTCCAGGGTTTCCATAATTATTTTACTTAATAAAAGTATCAGCGTATTTCGGTACGCGCGACAAATATGTTTCAAAACGCCACACATAAAAACGGGATTTTTCCCTAGACTCATACTTCAGATTCTGTTACTGATAGAAAGATGGGGTCAAGAGTTTCGGATTGCTCTTGGGCTACAGACCATTAGTACACCCAACAGAAGGAACCTCTTGTTGTAGCTACCGTACTGTGCAGGATCAAAGTTTGAATATTACACACTTCCTCCAGCTTAGGCAGATGGAGAAAATCGGTTGGTTTGTTCTTTTTGCGATAGATGTGGTCTACAATAATAGACAGTGACATAATGGAAAGTGTGAAACGGCAGTGGGCTGGTTGTGTTGCTCAAAACAAGCTCTAGCTTGGAGCCCAATTTACCAAAAGGAGACTAAGGGGAAGACCGCAGGACAGCTGAGAGACAGACGTAAGAAAGACAGCAAGTTTGTATTGAAAAAAATGGAAGAAGCTACAAGGTCCTACGCTGCAAGCCACCTCAAGAAAGGAGTATCACCAGGTGATCCAACTGGTTTGTGATAATAGTTACATCTTAAATCGTCACTGGAGGTGAGGTCGGGGTTTTGACTACAGATCAGCCCCGTACAATCGCTTTTAAACTCGCCAGCGAATTCTGTGACATTTCCGAACTCGCGGTCTCCGTGTGCCCGTAAACTACACTCCAGTCTCCGTCGCAGCTGACTCTTCACCTGTCTGTTGTCGGGTCCGAGTGGACTCGATTCGCTCATAAAGGAGAGCGAGTACACGAATTCTCGAGTATAACCGCGGACTCGCGACATTTCGCTTCATACACAATTCGTTTCACACAATCATGATTTCAGCTTAATAGCCACTTTCAAGAACAAGTTAAAATGTTACAAAATTTCCGACGTAACTAAATGACAGAAGCCTGTTGTATACCAATATAACGACCGATCGGTTAGCAGAGAATAGTCATATGAAACGTTTTAGAAGGCTGAAGTAAATTTATTTTACTGTTTAATATCTATTCATAGCACTCCGTCTTCAGGCCACGAGTGGCCCACCGGGACCATCCGACCGCCGTGTCATCCTCAGGAAGATGCGGATAAGAGGGGCGTGGGGTCAGCACACCATTCGTAGAATATGTAACAATCACGTTGACATATACGAATTTTTGAGTAGTTACCGAGTCTGTAGCGACAGTAGCAGCAAACATGACATAAGGATGAAGTGCAGTCTCTAAATGGTGATTAATTACAAGAATACCTTACTGAAATGAATTGTAAGCTACCCAACTGGCTGTTGGTCCAAAAATACTAGTTCTCGTCACCCAATGAATAAAGAAACAGTGATTTTTTATTGCAAGGATTTAACAATGACGTTTCTCTATGCCAAGTTTTCGTTTGACGCAGCACATATGTTTTCTCGTGGTGGACAAGGAATAAACAAGAATACAACCGTTTTGCTTGCATTGGACGAAATTCGTGTTTTTTCGCCTGAAGCGTGGACTATAGCGAAAAACTTATTTCAGATAGCACCCCTCTTCTGATGGAACGCATTTGAAATTGTGTACTTTATTTTCATCTTACAACCTCCATAGTTCCTCAAAACGCATCTTCGTTACAGGCCATCTGATCCCGGCAATCGGTCATTTCGCCTTATCGGTGCTACTTTATAGCGAAAAGTCATCATCCGTACTAACAAGTCACGACTAGCGTAACAGTTCTGCATGCTTCAGTAAGAGAGAACAACTTTACGAAGCGACCGCAGCGCCACACTTCTCAGATTCGTCATACTCGCAGAACTACAGCGAGAACGAACGAAGGAAGCCCGTTAGCACTTATGTAACAGCGCGGCTTTGATTTGTGAAGTCTGCTACCCGTAACTTAGACTCGAACTCGGTTCGTTTCTGATCTCTAGTTGTGACACAATGAGTGTAACAGTAAACTTTGGCGCATCCAGAATCTCATTCTTAGATGTGAGAATGAAAACTTGGTTCGAAAAATGCTTTACGTGCTTAGGCCAAAATTTAGATTCCACTGAACTCCGACAGCCATGTTGTGAAAGACAAGCACCTGCAATTTTAGATTTTTAAATGGTGACACACTTTCAATGTCAACAACAATGCTGAAGATTCGCCAAGGAGTTAATATATTAAGGAGATAACACGGAACTTCCTTTTGGAACTATGCGGCCGTCTATGATTCAAACTGACCGCGCGGTCTGAGGGCGCCTTGCCATGGTTCGCGCGGCTCTCCCCGTCGGAGGTTCGAGTCCTCTCTCAGGCATGCGTGTATGTGTTGTCCTTAGCGTAAGTTAAAGTAGTGTGTAAACCTAGGGACCGATGACCTCAGCAGTTTGGTCCCATAGAAACGTACCAATAATTTCCAAATTTTAGGATTCAACACTGTCTCCCTCTGCAATCTCTCCCCCCCCCCCCCTCTCGACGCCCTCCTCAGGTAACAAATTTCCCTCCAGTGCTAACCATTCTTTGACGTCCCACAACGTGTCTTATCAACCGATTACAGAAGTCAAATAGTCATCTGCCAAAGGAACATACACTGAAGAGCCAAAGAAACAGGTACAACAGCGTAATATCGTGTAGGCCCCCGCGAACACGCAGAAGTGCCGCAACATGGACTAGCCTATATCTGAAGTAGTGATCGAGGGAATTGACACCATGAATCCCGCAGGGCTGTCCATAAACCCGTAATACTACAGGGGGGGTCAAGATCTCTTCTGAACAGCACGGTGCAAGGCATCCCAGATACGCTCAATAACGTTCGTGTCTGGGGAGTTTGGTGGGCAGCGGAAATGCTTAAACTCAGGAGAGGAGGAGGGGGAGATTAGTGTTTAACGTCCCGTCGACAACGAGGTCATTAGAGACGGAGCGCAAGCTCGGGTGAGGAAAGGATGGGGAAGGAAATCGGCCGTGCCCTTTTAAAGGAACCATCCTGGCATTTGCCTGTAGCGATTTAGGGAAATTACGGAAAATCTAAATCAGGATGGCCGGAGACGGGGTTGAACCGTCGACCTCCCTAATGCGAGTTCAGTGTGCTAACAACTCAGGAGAGGGTTCCTGGAGATACACCGTAGCAATTCTAGACGTGTGGAGTGACACATTGTTCTGCTGAAATTGCCCAGGTCCGTCGGAATACACAATGGATGCTCTTGATCAGACAGGATGGTTACGTATGTGTCACCTGTCAGAGTCGTATCTAGACGTATCAGGAGTCCCATATCACTCCAAATGCACACGCCCCAAACCATTACAGAGCCTCTACCAGCTTGAATAGTCCCCTGCAGACAGGCCGGGTTCATGGATTCATGAATTGTCTCCATACCCATACACGTCCATCCCCTCGATACAATTTAAAACGAGACTCGTCCGACCAGGCAACATGTTTCCAGTCAACAGTTTAATGAGTGTGTTGACGGGTCCAGGCAATGCATAAAGCTTTGTGTCGCGCAGTCATCAAGGGTACACAAGTGGCCTTCGGCTCCGAAAGCCCATATCGATGTTTCGTTGAGTGGTTTGGAGGTTGACAGTTGCTGATGGCCCGGCGTTGAAATCTGTACCAATGTGCGGAAGGGTTACACTTACGTCACGTTGAGCGATTTTCTTCAGTCGTAGTCGGTCCCGTTCTTGTTATCCTTTTCCGGCCGCAACAATGTCGGAGATGTGTTGTTTTACCGGATTCCCGACATTCACGGTACACTCGTGAAATGGTCGTACGGGAAAATCCCCACTTCATCGCTACCTCGGAGATGCTGTGTCCCATCGCTCGTGCGCCGGCTGTAACACCACGTTCAAACTCGTTTAAATCTTGATATCCTGCCATTGTAGCAGCAGTACCCGATCTAACAACTGCGCCAGACACTATTTTTGTCTTATACAGTCGTTGCCGACCACAGCGCCTTATTCTGCCTGTTTAAATAACTCTGTATTTGAATACGCATGCCTATAATAGCAGTTTCTTTTACGCTTCGGTGCAAATTGGAGGTTCCTATCACGGGTATTCTAGCTTAACCTCTGGTGAAACGTTAAACCACCTTTTTAAATATCTTACCGACGATGGAGGGTTGACCTTTAAAGGAAGGATGTGGAGAGCGAAGTATGGACGACGGCCGGGTGAACAGTGTGCAGCCAACTGTTCAGCGATGCAGCTGAGCGGGCAGTGGCGAAAAAGGAAAAACACGCAACAGCAACAGCAGCAGCGCATGCAAATGCGCGGCGTCCACGTGAGGAATTCGGGCGGCGGAAAGAGCGCTTCCGCCCGACGCTTGCTTCCCACGCGCAGACCGATCTGTATGCCGCTCGCTGGTTCGCTGCCCTCTTCAAGAGGAGCCTTTGTTGGCCGTCGTTAGGCGCACCCAAGTGGCCGACGGCTTCGGCACGCCGGCGATCGCCCTCGCCACAAAGACTCTTCTGTCCGCAAAAACTGAGCCGCCATCGCCAGCCCACACACAGGGCCACCCTTGTAGCTCTACGTCTCGAATCGTCCCCGGCGCCACTGCCTTCGCGCCAAGATATTGCAGCCTGCAAAGCTAAGATGATGCACAATTTACGGCGTTGTGTTTACGGCACCAATACCAAATGACCATGTGCAGGCACGTGTATTCTCTATGGGATGAGACACTTTGACAGCTGCCAACATGCACTGACCACTTTCATTCCCCTTGTCGGCGTGCATAATGGCTAACCAAGCCCACCACTTGCACGCAAGTCTTGGTGCCAGCTACGTAGCATCATTTACCTGTGGTTCATTGCTAATAGGAGCGGATCTGAGGTGGGCGTAGCCTACGAGAAATATGAGTCCCGCAACGAACTTGCGACGTCACACTTGTCTGCTTGTACACCACTCGTCTCGAAAACTCGGCTCAGTGCAGGGTCCGCTGGGAGTCAATACGTAACTGAAGAGGTACCCAGGGTACTAATTTTGTCGTGTGCTGTAGAGAGCTTGCATGACGAATGCGCGGTCAAGAATTATTTAACACTTCTCAAATAGGTACCGCTACCCACCGGAGACCGCTACTGGCACTCTTAAGACCTGCAGTGTCACGTGCCGAGACGTACGCGCCCCGGCCTGACTTTCTCGTGGGCCTCGAATGGCCGGGCCATGATACCGCTCTTCAACCTACCTCTTCCAAAAAACAGAACATCCAAAGCATTTATGTTTTTACAAATGTACACTGCAAGTGGTACGAGTGCTTGTGTAAATGACTGCCGGAGTTAAATGGCTATTTACAAATTATGTGAGTTGCTACGGAAGCATTAAACATTTTATCCTTAATTGTCAGTCTGTTTATAGTCGTGGGTATGATTACAAACTGCAGTGTCCCTCCATTATTTTTTTATAAAACATCAAAAATATTTATACTCCTTTCGTCTTAAAACTTCTTAGTGTAAACCAGGTACAAGTTAAAAAATATTTTATTTGATGTGCTGTATTTAGAAGATATTTTGGTACAATAGACATGTGCATAGTACAAAACTCTCACATTATAGTAGTAGGATATGTGAGTAATTAAAGTGAAATTCATGCAACAGCGAAAAAAAAAAAACAATACATAAATAGCATATAAAATTATAATTCCAAAATGAAAATATTCTTTCTGCAGTATCTCTTTAAGAAAGTCCTTCCTGGTGAACACTCGTGATGCTGTACCATTCTGTTGCGCACGTTTTCAGTCTTCCTCGCCCCCATGTTTCACCATGTCCTCTTATTTCTCCAATTCCTCTATGTACACCAACGGTAACTACTGTCTGCGGATGGTATATATTGTTATACAAATCTTGATAAAGCGGAGGGATGTAGTTCTTTATTTCCTGAAGATTCTTCCATTCCTCAAATTTTATTTCAAACTCGTCTTCATTCGAAGGCTGCAGACGAGGTATTAACGGGGGACTACTGTGTGGCCTTCTAAAATTGGCTCCTATAATTTCAAGGTCACTGTTTGGTGAATAGTTGAACTGTTTTGTTAGAGAATTTTCTTTGCTGATTCAGATCCACTTGATATTCCTCCACTGTATTTTGTTTCCTTTAGTGGCTTTATCAACTTCGTCCTCCACTATGAAGCCCATGACTAACTGAAAAAAAGTTGCTTCACTGGTACCACCATGTCTTATCGAGCAAATTCATTTCTCGAGAGTTTCTTTTCCTTTTCAGAGAGACCAAAATCTTTATCACATTCCGCTTATGTATGGCCAGCTTCAAGGGCCTTATGACCCATTGTGTCTGTATGCTGATTTTCCTTCAAGATGCAGAAGCCATATTTCAAAACAGGCATTCAATATTACTGTAAGTACAATTAAAAGCATATACATTAGACAATTGCTATACTTTCAAAAATATATACCTGAACCTTCTCTAAAGATAGGACGAATTCTCCATCTGTCCACCCTTTCACTTATACTGGTTGTATTCTGAATGTAGTCCAGGCATTGGCTTAGAACGTAAATTTTATCACACAGAGTACGACACTATGTAGGAAGTCTCTTACACTTCTTTTACTGGGAAAAGATCCACACTTTATCTTTCTAAAAGAGCATTTACATCATTTTCTTGTGAAATGTCACTTATGCCACTTCTACTTTTACCCAGTCAAATATCGGTTTCCAAATTTTTCAGCCAATCTTCGCAGAAAAATAAAGTACCATCAAAACTGTGGGCATCGAAAATGACAACACTAGAAGACTACAGGGAGGACGTTCAGTAAACCGAGACAGAGAGGGGGGAGATTCATCGTTAAGAAAATTTAGGCGTGAACGAAAAAGAAACAGCTTCCCTATCAGCTGAACGCAATGGACAGCGTCTTGAAAGGAGGATGTAAGATGAACGTCAAGAAAGGCAAAACGAGAATAATGGAATGTAGCCAAATTAAATCAGGTGGTGCTGAGGGAATTAGATTAGGAAATGAGACACTTAAAATACTAGATGAGTTTTGCTATTTGGGCAGCAAAATAACTGACGTTGGCCGAAGTAGAGAGGATATAAAATGTAACTCGAAGTGGTAAGAAAAGCGTTTCTGAAGGAGACAAATTTGTTAACGTCGAGTATAGATTTAAGTGTCATGAAGTCCTTACTGAAAATATTTGTGTGGGGTGTAGCCATGTATGGAAGTGAAACATAAGATGATAAACAGTTTAGACAAGAAAAGAGTAGATTTTGAAATGTGGTCTTACAGAAGAGTGCTGAAGATTAGATGTGAGATCACATAACCAATGAGGACGTACCGAATAGAACTGGGGAGCAAAGAAATTTGTGGCACAACTTGACTAGAAGAAGGGATCGACTGGTAGGACATACTCTGAGACATGAAGGGAGTACCAGTTTTGTACTGGAGGGAAGGGTGAGGGGTAACATCGTAGACAGACTCAGAGATGAATACAGTAAACAGATTCAGAAGTATGTAGATTGCAGAGGTTAGTCGGATATGATGAGGCTTGCAGAGTATCGAGTAGCATGGAGAGTTGCATCAAACTAGTCTTCAGAATGAAGACCACATCACCATCTTTCACACGCTCGCGTAGTCATAGACTGCACAGGTATGTTCATAATGGCAGTGGTAAGTGAAATGCTTATAATGCTCGCTGCATACTTCGACTTTACATATTCTAAAATGTGACATTGACAAAGCTGTCAGGATTTGTTGCCATTATAGTTCTCAAACCAATTTTGTGGCATATGTAAATCTCATTTCGGACAAATCCTTTTCAAATTGTGTGTTTCTCTGAATTGCAGTCTCTTAACAGTTACGTAAAAGCGACGTACCCAGCATTAATCTAAAACATTATTATTATTATTATTATTATTATTATTATTATATTTAAACGCATATACATATTATTATCATCCATGGCCGCGGTCTGTCTGTATTTAGGCTGATCTCAGAAACTTCTGTAAGGATTTTGATACGGTTTTCGCTAATAGAAGACTGATTCAGGAGAAAGGTTCGTATATGTAATTTATTACCTCTAAGTAATCATGAAGGCTTAATGTATATAATGTTTTCTACTTCATATCGAATTGAAGTTTAGTCTGACGTTTCGAGGCAATGTTGGGAGCTACGACAGAGAGAAGGCGGTATCTGGCGGTAACTTCAGAGGGCAGGAAAGCTTGACCGGAATCTATGTCTAGGTCTAGCCAGTAAGCCACACGCAGTTATCATCACCAGACTCTACAGTTTCTTCTTCTATACATGTTATAAATTGAAATTCTCCGCAGTGTTTCTCTGCCTGTGTATGAAGACTAACCTCAGGAACTGCTGTAAGGATTTTGATACGATTTTCATTAATGGGGAAGGTTTGTGAGTGTATGTAGTGGCAAACAAGTAGACCGGCCGTAACTAGTACTACGCGAGCGAAGCTGTGACGGGTCGATAATGTCATATACCATATTGTTATACCATTAAAAAACGTTGAAAGTGGAGGTGACTGACGGCAAGATGGAGGAGGAGGAGGTTGCAGACGGTAATAATCTGTGAGTACTTGAATCAGGTCGTCTGAATTTGGTAGCAACTTTTTGAGGCTAATATATATATATATATATATATATATATATATATATATATATATATATATATATATATATATATATGTATATATATATATATATGTGTGTGTGTGTGTGTGTGTGTGTGTGTGTGTGTGTTTTTTATGAAAATGTGCTAGCTCAAGGCACCGGCGCATTAATGGTCTACGAGAAACGCGTCATTTTTGGGACGATTAGCTGTAACAGTATGTCGGGAAAGCGTACAGTGGCGGTTAACGTTGCTACTATACCTGCAAGTGCAGAGATATGCAGTAGAACATTACTCTCTCCTGATGTTTTCCCAATAGCAGTGTTCATTTCCAGTGATTATGTCGAAACATGGGGGGTAAGCAAATGACGTTTACGAAGTGTGAATACATTGGTGAACAACTTACAAATTGTGTATGTTATAACATACTGATTGGTTCAAATGGCTCTGAGCACTACGCGACTTAACTTCTGAAGTCATCAGTCGCCTAGAACTTAGAACTAATTAAACTGAACTAACCTAAGGACATTACACACATCCATGCCCGAAGCAGAATTCGAACTGCGACCGCAGCAGTCGCGAGGTTCCGGACTGCAGCTCCTAGAACCGCTCTGCCACGGCGGCCGGCAGGGAAAAAATAATAAGTAGATATTTTTCGAGGTTTCAAGTTCTCACAAGATTTATTATTGCAACAGTGGATATCGGATACAGGAAATGATTACGTTTTCGTATCAATAGCACAAGCGGTTCTGAGGTACCAGGTGCTGAAATACCCATCTCTGTACTTGTAGCCTCCATGGTCGGGAATGCAGGTGCTTACTCTGGGATACGGTCAGACGTACAAATGGCAAATACCGTCCTGGGATTCGTTATTCGACACCTGCTAGATCTGTTCACGCAGTTCTGTAAGAGTTGTTGGCTGCCGAGTCGCAAAAATCACTTCTCGTACCATCATACTCCACACGTGCTCGATTGAAGACAAGTCTGGAGACCGTGCTGCCAGGGACGTTCCTGTTTGTCTTGCAAAGCATGGTGAGTTCACGGGCAGTGTCTGGGCGAGCATTATCCTGTTGGAACAACATATCACTTTCCTGTTTGCAAGAACAGCAAAAGAACGGGTCTAAGGACATTCTGCAAGTACAGAGCGCTAGTTAGTGTCTACTCAGACACACCAAAGGTGAACGAGAGCTGTAGATTATAGCACCCTGGCCTGGGTTGGGGCAAGTGTGTGCTGGACGAATGGACTCACCAGGTCTACGTCATACGCGCAAATGAAAATCACTTGTATGAACGCAGAATCTGCTTTTATCGCTGAAGACCGCGGCTCGCCATTCCCTTTTCCAGGTAATCCTCTGATGGGACCAGTCGAGTCGTGCACACCAATATTGTGGCGTGAGTGGAAAACGTGTACGGGGGTGCACGCCCGTACTCCCACTGCTAATAATAGGTTCGCAACAGTTCGCGCAGATACGTCTGGGCTCACAAGCCTTCTTATCTGTTCTGTGGTAGCTCCGCGATCTGCCTAGGCTGCCCTCACTATACGACGGCCCTGACGAGCGTCTGTGCTGCGTAGACGCCCACAGCTAAGTCTAGGGTTTGAGAATATTCACTGATGAGGGCATTGTTGCGCAACTGACCGAGTGCGTTCAGTTTGTGTGGCAGTTCTCCGAAATTACCACAGCGCCACTCTGAGGACCACAATTTGACCACTTCCAAATTTACTCAGTTGGCTGTAGGAAGCACGAGGGCGTCTCCGTGGCATAGTGGTTGCCTGTTTGCTTCACTCGTTTGGAGTACACTGGGACTTCTGGCTACGAGCATTAACCATTAAAGGATGTGGTAGCTATGCCGCTACGCTACCTGTTAGCGGACAACGCTGAAGCTACTACAACACATCTGCTGTCCCGCAGGTGCCATAAACCGTCAACGTATCAAGATCTACGACTTTTTGCGGCAATATATTTCTGGATGAACCACTGCGGTATCTTCTAAACTATTTTATGCCCTCAGGAAGGGCCCCGCCACATGTCCGAACAATTTTTTTTAGTATTTTAACGATTCAAACATTTTACACGATGACGCAGCAGTACACACAAAGTATTTTAAGGAGACCGGCACCTGCCGCAGAAGAGAGTACTCAGAAATGTTCTGTAGTTATTCAAACCTGACGTCAGACATTTTCTAGGAGGTTGAAGATTCTGTTTCAGGCTCTTTTCAACATATTAAGTGCGTTTGTATCCATTCACGCCTCAATATTAAATGAGCTTTCCGTTCCCATCTCATGTTCTGGTGCTCAGCTTCTCTGCCGTTAGGTCGCGGAGTCCCGGCTTCGAGTCAGAGGTTGTCATATTTCATCCCATTTAAATCTACACGCAAGTCGCAGAAGCAGATCGTGTGATGAATGGCAGCTACCTTTAAATGCAGAAAAATGTAATTTAGTGCAGATGAGTGGGAAAAACAATCCCGTAACGTCAGGACACAGTATCAGTAGTGTGCTGCTGCTTAATACACTCACGTCGCTTAAATATTTAGGTACAACGTTGCAAAGCGATATGAAATGGAACGAGCACGTAAGTTCAAACGAAGCTATATGGTTACAGAGACCATTCCAAGTCTCAAACGTCTATGACGCATGTATGCCGAATGAAACTACGAATGAAAATTTCTATGAAGTCTGTGATCCGAACCTGCGTCTACTGCTGGGAATCTGGATTGAGGAGGGAGGCGTGCTAGGGTAGTCCGTGCAGTTGTGGCAAGCACTGTGCCAGGGTGGCGTAGTGGTTGGCGCATCTGGCTAGTGATCAGAAGACCCAGGTTCGAATTCCAGTGTTGGCACAAATTTTCGTTTGCCGCTTCAGTTTGCATATTTACCTCCGAGCATGTAAGGACTGTGGTAGGGAAGGTGACTGGGCGACTTCGGTTTATTGGGAGAATTTTCAAGAATTGTGTGTCATCTGTACAGGAGAACCCGTACAGAACACAAGTGATATCATCCTTGAGTACTGCTCGAGAGTTTCGGATCTGTACCAGGTCGGATTAAAGGAAGACTTAAAAGCAATACAGAGACGGGCTGTTATATTTGCTACCGGTAGGTTCGACCAACAAGCAAGTGTTATGGGGGTGCTATGAGAGCACAAATGGGAATTCCGGGAGTGAAGGCGACGATCTTTTCGGGGAACACCGTAGAGAAAATTTAGAGAACCCGGGAATCAGGGTGACTGCACAACGATTGTACTGCCGTCCGTCGCTTACGAATCACTGATGATGAGGTCCCATAGTCCGAGGAGCGTAGGGGACGATGCGGGAGACCCGCACCGCTGACTAGGCACTAACAACTAAGATGTGAGATATCAGGTCTCGCACGGTGGCCTAAAGGGCGTTTTTCCCTCCATCTGCGAGAGGAACAGAAAAATGTAGTGGTGCAATGTACCTTCCGCCAAGCATCGTACAATGAATTGAGAAGTATGTATGTGGATGTAAGTTTATACCTGTTAACGAGTACGTTATGATAAAACTTTAGTTTTTAAATTCGGTCAGTAGTTACATGAAATAGTGAAAATAAACTTTTTTTGGCCCTAGACGTCTCGAGAGAGGCAACGGGCAACTGAAACCGTGTACTTTTGGGTTAGCCGTTTAATGATACAAATTTCTATAATTTGGACTGTAACAATTAGGGCTCGGACGCAGCCCATTTGTTGAAGTTTCATTCTCCATGGTGCTATTATGTTCTTCCACTACATATTCTTTATCATCTGCAATACTTGGGCGATAAGCTTCCATAAATACACTGAGGCGCCAAAGGAACTCGTATAGGCATACGTATTCAAATACAGAGATATGTAAAAACAGGCAAACTACGGCGCTGCGGTCGCAGTTGTTAGATCGGTTAGTGCTGCTACAATGGCAGGTTATCAAGATTTAAGTGAGTCTAAAGGTAGTGTTACAGTCGGCGCACGAGCGTTGGCACACAGCATCTCCGAGGTAGCGGTGAAGTGGAGATTTTCCCGTACGACCACTTCACGAGTGCACCGTGAATATAAGGACTCCGCTAAAACATCAAATCTCCGACATCACTGCGACTGAAAAAGATCCTGCGAGAACGGGACCAGCGATGACTGAAGAAAATCGTTCAACTTGTCAGGAGTGTAACCCTTTCCTCAACTTCTGAAGATTTCAGTGCTGAGCCATCAACAAGCGTCAGCGTGCGAACAATTCAATGAAACATCATCGATACGGGTTTTCGGAGCCGAAGGCCCACCCGTGTACCCTTGATGACTGCTCGACAAGGCTTTACGCCTCGCCTGGGCCCGTCAACATCGACATTGGACTGTTGATGACTGGAAACATGCTCCATGGTCGGACGAGTCCTGTTTCAAATTGTATCGAGCGGATGGACGTGTACGTGTATGGAGATAATCTCATGAATCCATGGACCCTGTCTATCAGCAGGGGACTGTGAACAGTCTGGTGGAGGCTCTGTAATGGTGTGGGGCGTGTGCTTTTTGGAGTGATATGGGATTCCTGATATATCTAGATACGACTCTGACAGATGACACGTACGTAATCATCCTGTCTTATCATCTGCATCCATTCATTTCCATTGTGGATTTCGACGGACTTGGGCAATTCCAGCAAGACAATGCGACACGACCCAAGTCCAGAAGCGGTGCAGAGTGGTTACAGAAACACTCTTCTGGTTTTAAACACTTCTTCTGACCACCGAACTCCAGACACATGAACATTATTGAGCATATCTGGGATGCCTTGCGCCGTGCTGTTCAGAAGGTCTCCACAGCCTCGTATTCTTACGGATTTATGGACAGCCCTGCGAGATTCATGGTGTCAGTCCCCTCCAGCACTAATTCAGACATTAGTCGAGTGCACGCCACGTCGTGTTGCGGCACTTCTGCGTGCTCACTGGGGCACTACACAATATTAGCCAGTTGTACCAGTTCCTTTGACTTCATAGTGTAAATTACTTACTACTTCCATTCGTGACATTAGCTGTATTTTGCATGGGAAATACAACTTCTACTTTGTTTCGCTAACAAAAAATGCCATTAGTGCGAACAGTGCAGTGCAGTGCAGTGCAGTGCAGTGCAGTGCAGTGCAGTGCAGTGCAGTGCAGTGCAGTAGTGGAGGTCACCCCTACGCTCCACTCTGTTCCCCAGTGCGTAAACACACAGCGCTGCGGCGCTGCCTTTGTCAGACGCCACACTGCTCTGCGAGAAGTCCGCTGCCCTGTGCCCTTGCTGTACTGTGCTGTGCTGTCGTGTGCGGGGCAGCGTTATTAAATGCGAAAGTGGCTTAGCTTTATTGCGCGCCGCACAATGGACGCTACGAGGCGCAGCGCGGCTGTGACATTCCGTGTCAGCCGCCGCTCCGCCCAGTAACGAGAACAGCAAAGCAGCGCCGTAGTACAGCAAAAATGGACCTGTGCTGCACCGATTGTTCAAAATCCGTGACGAGCTTCAAACAGAGTTGCAATTTTGTAATTGGTTATTCCAGCCAATACCGTTTCACGAAAAAATTCAGTGAAGCTGTTCCCAGACACAAGAAGGAAGTGAAGCTGTTTTCAAAATTTTTCTCTCTGGGTCGGAACGTGAGCCGTTTTCATACATTCTGGCAGAAACAGACTGTTTCCCGGAATGGCAATCTGAACTTCGTCTTTTACGGGAAATGTTCCTTGCGACTGAGCTCTCCACGCACCCGAGTTTTTCCAGTCTACGTTTCGGACTTCACCAGAAGTTTCTTTACGGAAGGCGGTGTTTGACGTTTCAGTCCCGCTTCGGCACACAGTTTCAATCTGCTAGTAAGTTTGAAAACAGCTCATTCTCCGATCATGGCGGAAGATTTGTAGGTAGGCTGTTTAGGTTTTTATGTTGGAAAAGTCACCTAGCGCTCTGTATGAAAATCACTGGCTGTGCTGTGTGCAGTCTGTATCTGGTTTGCATTGTTGTTTGCTATTGTAGTGTAGGGCAGTTGGCTGTTAACAGCGCGTGGCGTTGCGCAGTTCGAGGTGAGCCGCCAGCAGTGGTGGATGTGGGGAGAGAGATGGCGGAGTTTTGAGAGCGGATGATCTGGACGTGTATCCATCAGAGACAGTAAATTTGTAAGACTGGATGTCATGAATTGAGATATATATATATATATATAAAATGACTTTTTAACACTATTAAGGTAAATACATTGTTTGTTCTTTATCAAAATCTTTCATTTGCTAACTATGCCTATCAGTAGTTAGTGCTTTCAGTAGTTAGAATCTTTTATTTAGCTGGCAGTATTGGCGCTCGCTGTATTGCAGTAGTTCTAATAACGAAGATTTTTGTGAGGTAAGTGATTCATGAAAGGTATAGGTTATTGTTAGTCAGGGCCATTCTTTTGTAGGGATTATTAAAAGTCAGATCGCGTTGCGCGAAAAATATTGTGTGTCAGTTTAGTGGTGATCAGAATAAGGAAAGAGAGAAATGTCTGAGTACGTTCAGTTTTGCTCAGCTGTTTGAAATTAATATAATGTAAGAGGTTTATCAGCACAGTCATTCATTAATTTTTGTAAGGGGACGTTTCAGATTCATTTTGAAAATAAGCCCTGGGCAGTGACTAAGCTATTTCTTTGCGAAACCCTTTTCTGCAGGGATACCAGTCCAGCACGGTATGTAGGGGAGCTTCTGTGGAACTTTAAAAATAGGTCACAGGTACTGGCAGAAGTGAAGCTGTAAGATCAAGTCGCAAGACGTGCCCGGATAAATGAGTCAGACAGAGCACTGCTTCCTGGTTCGAGTCTCGGTACGACATAGCCTTGATCTGAAAGGAGCTTCTAAAACCAAATGTACTTACAACGCTACTGTGTGGAGCACGTCAAGAAATGTCGGGTCCAACAAATTTAGCTAGGAAATCGCAAAAAAAGGTAACAAAGAAATCAAGATTTCTAGGTGAATATAACTGGTGATATTGTCTTATTGATAAAGTGACAGTTTGGCTCGGAAGAAATTAACTGAGGAATCTTGTCGTAAGGTGTTTTCAAGATGACAAATCGAAAGAAGAACAACGAAGCTTGGGTTTAAAATCTCGTCGACATCGAGGTCATTAAATTGATGGGGAAGTAAATCGGCTTTGTCCTCTCAAAGGAACCATCCGAGAATCTGCCTGGAGCGATTTAGGGAAATCACAGAAAACCTAAATCTCTATGGCCGTACGCGGGAGGACGACGGTTCAATCCCGCGTCCGGCCATCCTGATTTAGGTTTTCCGTGATTTCCCTAAATCGCTCCAGGCAAATGTCGGGATGGTTCCTTTCAAAGGGCACGACTGACTTCCTTCCCCGTCCTTCCCTAATCCGATGAGACCGATGACCTCGCTGTCTGGTCTCCTTCCCCGAAACAACCAACCGTACGCGGGTTTGAACCACTGTCCTCCCGAATGCTAGTCCAGTGAGCTGACCACTACGCCACCTCACTCGGTTTAACCACTCGAGAAAATTTCATCAAATGTTACTGCTTTGATAAAATATTTAGCGTGTTAAGTCAAAATTAACCACACCCCAAAGTCTGTTCTCAGATAATTTCCACTAGAAAGCATTATCACACACAGGAGTATGTACTCACGGGCCAGTTAGTGTATGGTTACTTGGGAGGGACATAACGCTATTGAATTTTAAGCCGATGGTCATCCTCAACTTGTAAATGCGCTGCTGGCCACTGAAATTACAAAACGAGCAAGGAAACAAAAAAAAATATAGAATTGTACTGGGAGTTAGATGATTTGGGGTACACAGGGCGCGAAATTTGCAACACACGACTGGACACCTGGCAGCAAGAATGACTAACGTAGCTGAGCGTAGATTCGAACCGAGCTTGGATGGATGACACGTATGGTATACTGTGAGAATTACCGAACTATATGAAATAAAATCATCGCAACTTCTGAATGGTTTGCGTTGCGACGTTCAAACTGCACAGATGACGACGGGGCATGATGGAAATTATTGTGCACTGTATGTCTTGGTTTAGCGACGAAGCTCACTTTCATTTGGATGGGTTCGTCAATAAGGAAAACTGGCGTATTTGGGGGACTGAGAATCTGCATTTAGAGTTTGAGAAGTCTCTTCACCCTCAACGGGTGACTTTGTGGTGTGCAATAAAAATGCAGTAAATGAAGCAGGCAAAAAGGAATACAGACGTCTCAAAAATGAGATCGACAGGAAGTGCAAAATGGCTAAGCAGGGATGGCTAGAGTACAAATTTAAGGATGTAGAGGCTTATCTCACTAGGGATAAGATAGATACTGCCTACAGGAAAATCTAAGAGACCTTTGGAGAAAAGAGAATCACTTGTATGAATATCAAGAGCTCAGATGGAAACCCAGTTCTAAGCAAAGAAGGGAAAGCAGAGAGGTGGAAGGAGTATATAGAGGGACTATACAAGGGCGACGTACTTGAGGACAATATTATGGAAATGGAAGAGGATGTAGATGAAGATGAAATGGGAGATAAGATACTGCGTGAAGAGTTTGACAGAGCACTGAAAGACCTGAGGCGAAACAAGGCCCCGGGAGTAGACAACATTCCATTAGAACTACTGATGGCCTTGGGAGAACCAGTCATGACAAAACTCTACCATCTGGTGAGCAAGATGTATGAGACAGGCGAAATACCCTCAGACTTCAAGAAGAATATAATAATTCCAATCCCAAAGAAAGCAGGCGTTGACAGATGTGAAAATCACCGAACTATCAGTTTAATAAGTCACGGCTGCAAAATACTAACGCGAATTCTTTACAGACGAATGGAAAAACTGGTAGTAGCCGACCTCGGGGAAGATCAGTTTGGATTCCGTAGAAATATTGGAACACGTGAGACAATACTGACCTTACGACTTATCTTAGAAGAAAGATTAAGGAAAGGCAAACCTACGTTTCTAGCATTTGTAGACTTAGAGAAAGTTTTTGACAATGTTGACTGGAATACTCTCTTTCAAATTCTAAAGGTGGCATGGGTAAAATACAGGGAGCGAAAAGCTATTTACAATTTGTACAGAAACAAGATGGCAGTTATAAGAGTCGAGGGGCATGAAAGGGAAGCAGTGGTTGGGAAAGGAGTGAGACAGAGTTGTAGCCTCTCCCCGATGTTATTCTATCTGTATATTGAACCAGCAGTAAAGGAAACAAAAGAAAAATTCGGGGTAGGTATTAAAATCCATGGAGAAGAAATAAAAACTTTGAGGTTCGCCGATGACATTGTAATTCTATCAGAGACAGCAAAGGACTTGGAAGAGCAGTTGAACGGAATGGACAGTGTCTTGAAAGGAGGAGATAAGATGAACATCAACAAAAGCAGAACAAGGACAATGGAATGTGGTCGAATTAAGTCGGGTGATGCTGAGGGAATTAGATTAGGAAATGAGACACTTAAAGTAGTAAAGGAGTTTTGCTATTTGGGGAGCAAAATAACTGATGATGGTCGAAGTAGAGAGGATATAAAATGTAGACTGGCAATGGCAAGGAAAGCGTTTCTGAAGAAGAGAAATTTGTTAACATCGAGTATAGGTTTAAGTGTCAGGAAGTTGTTTCTGAAAGTATTTGTATGGAGTGTAGCCATGTATGGAAGTGAAACATGGACGATAAATAGTTTGGACAAGAAGAGAATAGAAACTTTCGAAATGTGGTGCTACAGAAGAATGCTGAAAATTAGATGGGTAGATCACATAACTAGTGATGAAGTACTGAATAGAATTGGGGAGAAGAGGAGTATGTGGCACCACTTGACAAAAAGGAGGGACCGGTTAGTAGGACATGTTCTGAGGCATCAAGGGATCACAAATTTAGCATTGGAGGGCAGCGTGGAGGGTAAAAATCGTAGAGGGAGACCAAGAGATGAATACACTAAGCTGATTCAGAAGGATGTGGGTTGCAGTAAGTACTGGAAGATGAAGAAGCTTACACAGGATAGGGTTGCATGGAGAGCTGCATCTAACCAGTCTCAGGATTGAAGACCACAACAACAAAAATGCCCAATCGCATCCCAGAACAATCGGTGCGACATTCCTTGATGGCACGGTGACTATCAAACTGCACGCAGACGTTTTGGTAGACGATTTCTTCCCCATTATCCAAAGTGACCCTGATTTCGACGAGATGTGGTTCATGCAGGACCGAGCTCGACCCCGTCGAAGCAGAAGAGTGTTTGATGTCCTGGCTCTGGGATACCCAGAGGCCACTGGCGTGGGCCTCGACTGACCTCCATATTCTCCGGATCTGGACACATGCGACTCCTTTTTGTGGGGCTATAATAAACACAAGGAGTAAAGCAGTAACCCCAAAACCATTGCTGAGCTGAAAACAGCTATTCAGGAGGTCATCAACAGCATAGATGTTCCAACACTTAAGCGGCTCACGAAGAATTTTGCTATTCGTCTGCGTCACGTCATCACCAGTGATTTCAGGCATATCGAATATGTCATAACCTAAATCCGAATATCTTTAATGAAGTTTACATGTTGAATAAAGTGCTTGCACGCCGTAGTTTGTAAATAATTTACTTTTTTCATATAGTTCAATAATCGCCACCCTGTAAGTCATTCATGTTTCAACTTGCTGGCGAGTGGTGATTAGCGAGTAACTCGGTAATCCGTGACTGCATGTGGGGACTGATGACCATAGATGTTAAGTCTCATAGTGCTCAGAGCCATTTGACTGCATGTTTTCAATCAGTAAGTAATCTGGAGAATGTGCTGACCAAGGAAACTGTCTAACACCCTCCTTATCGAGGTGGGTCAGGACAGCAGAGGCAACCTGCGTTCTCGCATCACCTTGTTGAAATATAACGGAAAATTCTCAGATAGGACATGGCAAGCTGGTTTAACGCGTCAGATGTGTAACGGATGCTGTCCAAATTATCGGCACCTTCAACATTGCAGCGCGTCAACAATCGTTGGTTAATATATTAAAAAACTAGAAACCCGCCTCGACTGCGAAAAACCACCTAGTGTTTACCTAGGTTTCGGAGTAGATAACTACACCTTCTTCAGAACAATAAAACCCACAAGTGCCTAAGATGACCTTTGTCAATGATTAAAAGAACACCATGGCTATACAATTATAAACGAAAAAGGGAAACACAAACAGTACATATGTATGAAGTCTAAAACGTTACTTAACTCAGTGGTGTAACCTCCACCTCACACCGGCCTTTGTTCGATGGACCATGACCCGCCATAAACTGCAGCTACAAATGGTCTGCCAACTATTATGATTATGTAAAGACGATACTCATATCGACAACCTATACTTTGCTATCAATTCGAAAAGCCATCAATGACGTGTTCAATTAACTGTTTCTTAGGCCTACCTACCAACTTTCACAGTACTTCAAAAGGAAAGGCAAGGGTAAATTTAATGTACTGTCCGTTCTTTAGTTTCTGTATGAATCAGTTTCATAGTTTCTGTGACAATACCGAAAGAGGAATTTAGTTTTTATGTTTAGGTAATTCAAATTCTGTGTGGTTAAAGTCGTAATATAATTTCATTTCTTTCCCATCAGGTAGTTAAGATCTCATCACACTGTTTGAAAGTGGAATTCGACAAAACTTTGCTGAAACGCCTTGCACTATTTCGTGATCAGTAGCGACGTCCTTGGCAGTCACCTGAAGCAAATCATGAGGCCTTTAGCCGCGCAGTGCTCTCTCTCAGGTACATGCAGGTCAACGTTTTCCATTGCACAGTTGAGAATGAACTGTAGGGTCAAAACGAAATTGGGGAGGAAGAATAAGGAAACAGTGATAATCTGTATATTTTTACGTAACTCAGAAGCTGCATTTTCTAAAGCATGAATATTAAATATGCGACAACTTACTATTGTAGTTTTTGATTGTTCATGAGGAAGCTATTCGGTGTATCACAGATAGATATTTCTTACAATCAATTACTGATCATTTAAAGATTGTCAAGTTCAGTTCAGGGTAATTAAATATCACGCATTTGATGAAATTTACACAATTAATGCTGATATTCAGAAGTTATAGCTATGGCAAGTCTAGATCACGCCATACTGGCGACACTGCAACTAATGGTTACACAGAAACACATATAAACTTGAAGTTACACCATGTAGTCACTAACTCACATAAGAAGCCAACACAAGGATACTTACAACATGTATGAACCATCTTACACGGCCAAGCTGATAATATCTGTTCTCTTGAGTTCTAGACGCTTGTGGGCGTTGAGATCCTGCATAATGTTGAGTATGGCCTTCTGAAACCAGCGATCCAAATTTGCTTTATAGTTGTGGGATCCTGATCAATACGAGCAACAATATCGCTGAAAGTTAAGCCGATAGCCCACGATTAGCCGCTATAGAATTCAAACACGTACTGGTAGGCGTTCGTCATATTTACTTGAAGCGTAAGGTAACCTTACCCCAAACAGTCAACATTCAAATACGATTATGAATGAGAAACACATTTCGTACTCTTTCCTGATATACAGAATATACATCCCGTTACTCGTACCTATTTTGTAAGCTTTCACTTCACACTTTACGCCAACTCGGGGTTTGTTGCATGTCGCCTTCGTCCTGTTGCAATTTTGCCAACAGTATGTCTAAAGAAACTTATAATCAAGACAAGCTGCCGTCTGATGACAAAATTTTCATTTACTACCTGTTTCAGCCACACAGATCGTAAATGCGTGCTATGCAATGCTAATCCCTCTTACTAAATATGGACAAGCAATGATAGCATAGCACAGCATAGCTTAGCATAGCAGACCACAGCACAGCCTAGCCAGCAACTAAGTTCGTGAAATGACTGCATAAGTCAAAAATCTGAGCCAACGGCCTTGCTGCAGTGGTAACACCGGTCCCCATCAGATCACCGAAGTTAAGCGCTGTCGGGTTGGGATAACACTTGGATGGGTGACCATCCGTTCTGCCGAGAGCTGCTGGCAAGCGGGGTGCACTCAGCCCTTATGAGGCAAACTGAGGAGGTACTTAAGTGAGAAGTAGCGGCTCCGGTTTCAGAAACTGACATACGACCGGGAGAGCGGTGTGCTGACCACATGCCCCTCTCCATGTCCGAATCCAGTGACGCCTGTGGGCTGAGGATGACACGGCGGCCGGTCGGTACCGTTGGGCCTTTATGGAGTGTTCTGGCGGAGTTTAGTTTCTGTTTTAAAAGTCATAAATTTGGCCCTAATAATAATGGGTACGGTTTGTACTGAGCAGACCTTACATAAATTTTGATCGACGCCATGAATATCAAACTAGTGATCTTTCAACAATGCCTGTAACAGAATGCAGTAAGATATACTGTGCTATTAGTGACACGACTATGCTAAGTAAACCTGACTGAAGTTTTATGGTATCTGATTGTGACCTGTGTGGTTAAGACAGTAAATAAAGATTTTTTTTATTCATTCAGTAGCTTGTGATGGGAAATACGAAGTCTTTAACGAAACTCCGAATTCGAGTAACGCTCCGGAACGAAGCCGTGAACAGTCCAATGGGTGACACTGACGAACATCCCGACAAAAAGCTGCATCTTTGGTACATGTATGTAATCACCACTTTTCCCGAGGGCCGTAGTTCGCTTGCAAACATAAGAAGAGAGAAGATCATAGAAGGGAAGAAAACCGTCACCAGACACCCTTCTAGAATACCGAAACGTAGGCCTTACGGAGGCAGTCGTTGCGGTGTGGAAGTTGGAAAAGGCGAAGACGACTCAGGAACCAGAACAAAATGTAAATGTTACTGATCACACAAATTTTCTCACTTTAGTAACACAGGTTACTTTCCTGGCATTATCGTTACCAAGTTGCGTGTGAAGTTATTTGCATGATACCAAGCACTGTCCGTGTAGCAATCTGCTGTAGTACACAAGACTTACAAGGGAACAACTTGTGTGCGCGCGGCAACTGAAACAAGTCGTCCTTGGGGTGACTCGGGCACTGTAGACTCGGACGAGCTGCCGTGTGTTCCTGTTCTCAGCCCCCCCTCCCCTTCACCCCCTCCGCCGTCGACCCTCCCTTCTTCAGTTACACCTAGTATTCTGTCACGGAACTATTTTTACCTAGATAATCTTAAGTACTCTGTTTACGGATTATTTTTACTTTACACCCACTAAGACCACACTGCCACTCAAGTATGGTTCAAATGGCTCTGAGCACTATGCGACTTAACTTCTGAGGTCATCAGTCGCCTAGAACTTAGAACTAATTAAACCTAACTAACCTAAGGACATCATACACATCCATGCCCGAGGCAGGATTCGAACCTGCGACCGTAGCGGTCACGCGGTTCCAGACTGAAGCGCCTTTAACCGCACGGCCACACCGGCCGGCCCACTCAAGTACGTTGCAATTGCTGTGTCTTTCAGTGAGCAAGTTAAAACCACGTCAAACACGAACACACATTAAAGTAATCATTTCCAGCTTTACAAGCTATGTCAAGGAAATGAAACCCTAACTTGGCACGCACACTAATTCACACAGCAAATTTTCTTCCTGGACATGAGCGAATTGCTGTAAAAGCTTTGAGTTTAACCTGGCTGAAAATTGCACATACTTTGTGATATCTGCGCACGAACTGTATCACCTGTCCAGGGAACAGTATGTTAGATGGAGGAGAGAAAGATATGATTTACATCTCAGACCTTCGCATTATTCTAGTCACAGAACGGATTCTCGCTAATGTTAATTCTACGCAGATGTGAGGCGAATCACTCATGCATGATATAATCACATTCTGCAAATGGTTATTCTGGTCAGCCACTTTTGAACTAGTAGCTTGCATTCCCCAGCATTGCCTCCCCTGACGAGCACTTACTCTAACACACATCACGGGAACGACTGAAGTAGATGAGGAGCGACAGTGTCATCTTTTTGAGTTTTTGATGCTTAAAGTGTCCGAGACAAAGCCTCTCGACCACGAGTGAACTTGGTAGCACTTCGTGCGACACGCTATCGCGACACACTAGCGAGAAACTACATTGCACAATCGTAAATAATATTACAGCACCACTGTGGATAATGATGTTTTTGAATACTAAATGCCTTCTTTATTATGTGTCGGTGTTTCCTGATGCGAGACTGGAGCTAAGTCTTTATTCATGAAATCGTTTACCAACAATTTGTAGCTACGGTTTATGACAGAAAACAGTTTTCACGTCCAAGACGAATTGCTAAGATGTACAACGTGAATATTGTCATAAAATATTAACGGATGAATATTAATAAATCTGTGAGTAACTGTTGAAAAATATCTTTGGTAAACGATGGATACCCGTAAATCTCAGAAAATCACCAATAAAGTAATAAACTACAAAGTGATAATGAACGCTATGGAGGTCATTTATTTATATAGTTAACTTGGCAAGATAAGGACCGTCAGGTCGCCTCACACATCTAACCAGGCATACTACATATTTTGCGTTATATTCAATAAGACAAGTGGAAGTTACGTCTAGCATGTAACATCATAAAACATAATTACTATAGAGCAGAATGAGGAGAGACAAATAAGCATAGTATACATTAGTTCATGAGTACAACAGAGACAAGATACAGGGAGGTAGTTTTAGGCTATGAGTGGTAGAAGCAAGTGGCGTAAGTGATTGGGAAATGAAAAGGGCAAGAAGCGCCTATGAGACTGGGGAGCATTTGCTTAAGTGTTTGATGGAGGGAAAACTGGTCATAGGCGTTAATTTCTTGCGGAACCGTTACGATGGTAACAGAAGGGAGAGGAAGCGTTTCAGTTGCTTCTTAAAAACAGCAGTGCATTTAATCGAGTGCAGGGTAGCTTCTTCAATAGGTGGACGGCAGCATCAAAGTAGGAATATGTGAATGTTTCTGTTTTATCGATGAACATAGCTGGGATACTGGGTAGGTAAGGCGTGTTTAAATTATAGTGAGATGACAGGTAGATGACAGGCCGAGTTAAAGTCTAAGCCCCACCATGCGGCTTTGATCTCCCGCGAGCATAAAAATTCACAATATACGGTATGATATATGAAGGGCTTATTTCAATAGTGGTACAAGTCCATTACCTCCACTTTTCTGTCTATAATGCTTCTGAAATTAATGATCCAAACAAGCAGAAAGAAAGGTTCATCTCTAGCAAGAAGCCATATGCTTGAATATTTCCGGTATGTCAACTGTAGATTTTTCAGCGCTCATTTTACTTTAGGACTCTGTATCTCAAAATGAACAAAATGGACTTGTACCACTATTCAAATAAGCCCTTCATATCGAAGCCATTTT
Organism: Schistocerca piceifrons; assembly: GCF_021461385.2. NCBI lineage: Eukaryota > Metazoa > Arthropoda > Insecta > Orthoptera > Acrididae > Schistocerca > Schistocerca piceifrons. The sequence continues at coordinate 507,900,371 of NC_060139.1, forward strand.
TCGATACATGAGGGAAACTGTGTCCTTGTTTTATGTCCCACTGTTGACGAAATACATTGAAAACGTCATTTTCGAGATATGTAACATTGGATTCCACAGAATATGTTACAAAATATCTGGTTTCCACTGCTAGATAGTCGTGAATTCTGTGTGAAGGCTCGCAGCTGAAGGAAACAGCACGCTTCCGAGGAAAGCACGTTTTCAACCTTCTTTTTTAAGATGTCAGTGTCGCTAGTACAAACGCTGATGTAAAGGCGGTTCTGTTCTCTAGGGAAGTAATTAACTGCTATCGCCTTGGACACACACTTGGGTCAAGGTAATTAGGGAGTTACATGAGGCTGGACTCCCAAATGCGCTATTAAGATAAGGTTCAATGCGATGTCCTTAAAACCAAGCGAAAGTTAACTGCAAAGTGCTGCTATAACAGTCCCAGCAGTTAGCACACGATACAGATCTATAAAATATCGGCGGAGGAACGAAAGTAAATTACAAACAAGAAACAATACTCATCGTTGGGCGACGCGTGCTTTGACTCACTATAAAAAAAAAGAGTTGACTTGTACGTCCAAAATAAACTCTGTTGTAGGTCGAATCTGAATGACTCGGTAACTGGTTGTTCAAATACGAAACAATATTCGCACTGCTGTTATTCCGGAAGCAAAATGTCACAGACGATATCTGATAAGACGTTCCTGGTGCTCGTCTGTATTTTCAGTAAAAATTCAGAAATTTTCTTTTGTGTTACGAACCAAGCGAGGATGCCCAGCAGTTTATGCTTTCTGGAGGATCGGAATTCATATCCCCTCATGACCATTATGATTCTGGTTCCAGTGGTTGCGCTGATTCAAATAAGGTGACTTGTGTGATGGTTCCTTTATCAAGCCCAACGCTTTTGTTCATCGCGACACCCGTTTAGGCCACGATCGACGTCGTTTCATCGTTTCATGATCCTCACTCTTCTGCGCCAGACTAAATTGTTTAGTACTTCTCCTCACATCATGAAGTATATTTCCCACTCATAAAGACAGCATGATTAACAAACAAAAAACCAAAATTCATGCGATTTTGCGATTTCTATGTTTATTTTATTTATTTATACATTTAAGATGATAAGATTATGGCATTCAGACCTTTCATCGGACCAGGTTGAGGTAAAACTCCGCGATTCTTTCTATAGGAAGTAACGGACATTATAGAATGTGTAATGATCGAAACGATCAAGACAGATTATTTCCTTTAACAATCCGGTTGCTTCTGTGACTTCAATCGTTTGTTTTACACTTAAAAGTATATTCTAGACGTGCAGGATTACCTTTATGCTGGCATGGCTCTATTACATATAAAAATCGGTATAATAATATGTAGTGATGGATGATTTTGGGATGTAGTAACGAAAGTATGGTGCGGTTTTAACTAGAAGTGAATTCTTAGTTACAATTCACACTAAATACTTATGCACTGGAGAAAAATTGCAATTCCTGTTTTAATGAGAGATCATTTTGCCACTGTAAGACATAACTGAAGCTTAGTGTACCGGCTTGAACATATACATAGTTTTATCGCTTATCGCAAGCAAGAAATTGGTTGGTTCAAATGGCTCTGAGCAGTATGGGACTCAAGATCTGAGGTTATCAGTCCCCTAGAACTTAGAACTACTTTAACTAACCTAAGGACATCACACACATCCATGTCCGACGAGGCAGGATTCGAACCTGTGACCGTAACGGTCGCGCGGGTCCAGCCAGCAAGAAATTGGTTGATTTATAATCCTCCAAACTACACACTTTTAAGTAGAATTCAAATTATTTCAAACAATACAACATTGCTATAGGTATTTCATCATCCAATATAATTGTAATACCAAGTAAGCACGCGAATGCATCAGTTTCCATATTGATTTTAACGTTAGTAGGCTTGTGGGGGAAAACGTTTTAAAGTTATTGAAGATAAACGACATGCCCGAAACCTGTTTAGTGACATTAATTCATCGGAAACAAGGAACTCTCATTATCATGCCACATCCAGATATTACTTTAAGTTTTCCTTATGGAAACCATCAAACAACCACAAGCTTCTGAAACGACATTATTTTTGAATAAATTAGTTGATATCTACATACTTTGCCACTCTTCCCTCTATAATGTGATAGATGTGTGTGTTAGCAGTTACCATGCTGTACTTCATATGCTCTTGTACAATTCCTTTAAAGATCTGCTGTATTAATAAAAAAATGGTTCAAATGGCTCTGAGCACTATGGGACTCAACTGCTGTGGTCATAAGTCCCCTAGAACTTAGAACTACTTAAACCTAACTAACCTAAGGACATCACACACATCCAAGTCCGAGGCAGGATTCGAACCTGCGACCGTAGCGGTCGTGCGGTTCCAGACTGTAGCGCCTTTAACCGCTCGGCCACTCCGGCCGGCAGCTGTGTTAATAACGTGCGCTGCTAGGTATGTGGGTGTATTCCAAAACTGCAACAAAAAATATTTAAAAATCGAGTTTTTCCTTTGGAGTATTCATGCCAAGCTACTAGTATGTGCTTAACGGGAGTCGAGTCTTGATTTCTTTGTTTCGTTGGCAATGCTGTCACATACATATCCGACCGTTTTATTCTTAATGTGTTCTCCTCTAATAACAACAATAATTTTGTTTAATTAACAGCAGAGGGCCTGACTGGGTTATTTGCAGTGTCAGGGAATCACGCAGCAGGGTGCCCACTAAAGCTCACCACTGATCTGCTGCTCGTTGTGTGTGACGAAATGGTGTCGTCACAGTCAGCGATTAATATGAGGAAATCCACGAAAATCAGAGCGGGCGAAGTCCGAGCTGTATGGTGGATGGCTTAACGCTTCCCATAGAAAACATGGCAGAAGCGTCTTTGTTGCAGGTGCAGTGTGCGGACTAGCATTATGTTGAAGGACAATGCCCGATAACATTCCTCTTCACTTGTTCTGAACTGCCCTTCTTCGTAAATGAGTTTCTCGTATCGCCTGATCCACTCGCTGAACAAGATCGTTCTTTAACGGTAGCTTCCTTCCGTGAGCGTTTGCATCATGGACGTCTGTACATTTCGGAAGTTCCTGCACCACTCCTGCACTTTGCTGTCACTCATGGACAGTTACGTCACGTGGGCTGCATGAAATCAGGCGGAACCCCTCAGTATGAAGAAATCGGATGACAGCACGCTCCTTACCACTTTTCTGGGGACACTAAATGTTCTAGGCCTCTTTACGTTTTCACTGTCTGCCCAGAACTGGGAAGAGTGCGACGTGACGCGATTGATGGGCACACTGCGCAAAGCTTCATTGGATTTTAATTTCGCTACTGATTGAACCGAGGGTGTGCGTGTGTGTGCTTTCAGTTTTTCATACATATACATCTTTTAAAGAAAAAAGTCTCATACTGAGTCTGCTATATCACTGTACTACTCTTCCCTACTCCTCTTTCCAAGCACTACAGAATGCTGTTAATTAATTTAAGTACATCAACCTGGGAAGTTTCATAAATTATCTGAAATACGAGAGGGTTAACTGTGTGACGGATTGGGGAGGGGTGGGGGGTAAATATTATTGAACTTCCTGACTGCAAAGTTCCTCTTTCTTTGAGCACGTTGGCACATTTTCTTCACAAACTTGTAATGTTGTGTCTAGTTAGGTTCAAATGGCTCTGAGCACTATGGGACTCAACTGCTGAGGTCATTAGTCCCCTAGAACTTAGAACTAGTTAAACCTAACTAACCTAAGGACATCACAAACATCCATGCCCGAGGCAGGATTCGAACCTGCGACCGTAGCGGTCTTGCGGTTCCAGACTGCAGCGCCTTTAACCGCACGGCCACTTCGGCCGGCTCTAGTTACGTGATTGTAAGTATGGTGAAGAGAGTATGTTGTCACAGTTGGGTGGTTGTCGACAAACAAGGAAGAGGCTGAAACTCGATATTGGCACATAAACTACTTCCTTACACCAGCACCAACGGGGCAACCAACCATAATGACCTAACCAATAGTTGAATCACTGTTGATCTCTGGCAGCCGAAAGCGAGGTCGATATCCTGCGGTGTCCACCATCAACAACTCCTCCGGCGGCCAGTTAGAGGTGCCAGCAAGATGTCGCATGGGTCTGGCCACTGACGTCAAGCTGGAGATAAAACACGGCCAGTGGGCCACTGCAAGACCGAATCGTGCTGTGGAATACTCACTACCTCACTTACAGTGCACTCGTGTGACCTGGCTGTTCACCGGATTTCAACTGGACTTCGTTTTGGCTTGCCCATTGAATATCTAAACTACTCTCTTGCTGGGTTCTACCATTCATGACGACCCAGGAAAGACTGGAATTTTCGACTGTGAAGTGATTATCCAGTATGTCCTTCCTGTGTAATAAAATGGGCGTAGCAAGTGTCACATGTGCTCACATCAAAGAACACTAGATGGAGATCTGGAGTTACATTCAAGACATAGGCGTTGAGTCTCGTGATTAATAAGCTGCTCACCATCGTCTCTTCTCCCATTGCCGGCAAAATTTGGACTACGAAAATGGGTGTGTGAGCAGCGTCGACAACGGAGGAGGGCATGTTTGCCGTGTTATGACTTAACTGACTCGCACCGAATAGTGCGGTTTACGTGAGAATGGAAGCTGTGGTAACACATATGGAACTCAATATTAATTTCTGTAGCTACCGCGTAGTCCTGACGCTGACGCGGAAACTACCGGCGTCCTGCTTCTTCCCCGCCTTGGTGAGTTTAATCTCCGTTCCTCCAGGGTGAGCCTAGTGCACACTCGCACGACGGAAGTACGAACTGCTAGGTGGCGCCTCCCAGCCGCGTCTCCTTAGTGCTTCGCGGCGCCGCCGTCGCAGCAGGTCGTGCCGTGCCGTGCCGTGCTGTGCTGCGTTGCCCTCGCAGCCACGCCCAAGGCACCAGCCCGCGGACTCTTACGTTTCCAGGTTAACGACCGGCGTACACAGTGGCTCACCACAGCCCGGCGCCTCCTTTAATCCAGTGGCAGTCTTCCTCTACTGGACAAAATGTAGTTTCATCGTAAATAATTAGACGCTTTCGTAAACCTGTATTTTCGCTAACACACTACCTAAGTATGCTGGAACCTCGTCCGTCCGGCCTTCATTAATATTGCCGGTTCACTTGTATCGTTTTACTTTCCTGAACGACAACGACCACCAATAACTTTAAATTCAGCCACACACAGAGCCTACCGCGGTATCAGCTAACAAGTTTGTGTAAAATGTAAACTTCCACGGTCGGAAATGTCACAATTGACAAAATGTTACGGGCTATTATGCCACAGTCTAAAGGATTTCACCTTCAAACCCGACATTTCGCCCCCATCTGCCGAGGACATTTTCAAGGGGGATCGTAACTTTGTTGAGCGTCCGATTCACATTCTAGCATAATTTCCCTTTCGTGAGTTTCCGCGCAGTGGCGTGACGTCACATGTTTTGAAAACGCGAACGCTATTGCCCGTTGTCGACTGCCGTAGTCCGTTGAAGATGATGTGTATCTTTCTTCCACCATAGGATGACAGCAACAGCGGACGACGGCAGTCGACAACGGCCAGTTGTATTCGCGTATTCATAACATGTGACTTCACCCCACTGCGCAGAAGCGGAATTTTGTTGTAGTCAGAAGCGACTCAGGGTGTGAACCTGACATTCAACAAAGCTACGATCCCCCTCTGCAGAGGGGGCGAAAGGTCGGCTTTTAAAATGGAATCCATTCGACCACGGCGTAATAGCCTGGAACATTTTATTAATTGTAACAACGTAGTACTGAGTTGTGCAGAACTGTATTGCTCCCGTTTGCTGCGAGCATAAAATGACTAAGAGAAGGAAGACGCTAGTGCCCATAAGCAAGAAAGATGATAAATGAGAACTGTTGAATAACATGGCTGATGAATTTCGCGTTGGAATTTCAACCTTGCTACACTGGGAGAATAATCAATGACCAGCTGTCTCCGAGTCCACCCACGCAGTTTGCACACTGAATAATGAAACTGGTGGCAACATCGACTCGCTGGAGATGATTGAAGCTTTTGCAAAAATTAGAGGATGCTCATACATAGGCGTTAATGACTGAAATAGCAGATAGCTAAACGACAACGACGCTGTGTACTGTATGATTTCTGAAGACGAAATTATCGCCGTTTGCTAATCTGAAGACGATGAAGATTATGGCAACGGATTGGAATTGATGCTCAATGTTGAGACATTACCACACACGGGCAACAACGCAGCTAGGCAAAATTACCATTTAACTTAACCGCCAGACGGAAAAAAAACGTCCGAGATAATTCCGGTGAAAAGCCAATGTGATTGTGCTAAAAACAAATGACGTAATAACCTAACTCAGGGGCAACTTAGTGACTATTGCGGTATATAAAACTCACTTTGTTTTTCTGAATATCTTCTCAAAATTTAGGTGGAAATAACGTGTAATTGTGTTTTTGTAGAAATAAATGTAAGACGTGTTTCTATGATATTTAGGAATGACATTCTTTTCTGAGTTGCCAGATTATCAGAGTTTTCGACAATGTGAATGACCTATGGCCCCAGTTAGTCGGAATATACGAAGGTCCACTGTACATGGTCCTATCGCCACTTCCAGCAGCGAAGTACGAGTATTTACGTAGAGCCCCACAAGGAAGCCGATACTCGTCGAATACTGTGAAGTAGATCCCGGTAATACGGTGTCAATTACTGTGGTATTGCACCTTATCAATCCGAATACTTCGCTAAAAGGTACAGAATGTGTACTACGTTCTTGACGAAGCATTGCGGGATTATATTATTAGGCAGGTTTAACGTGACAACTTCGGCAGATGAAAACCGCAATCCGGAAGCCGTTTTTTGCTGGCGTTTTTTTACGTGTTACGCCAGTAGTTGTAACCACTGGTGACCGTAAACCAGCTGTTCCGATTCCGTTTGCATGATGAATCGAAGTCATCAATACTTTCGCAACAATTTTAAGGGAGTATGATTTCCTTGTGGAAGTCTGTACACAAAGTGGAGCAGCAGCAGGAAATGACGGAGACTGGTCAAATACAGATGTTTAAAAATCTTATCCACGCGAATTACTGCTTTATATATTATTTTTTGTAGTCAGAAAAATAATGTGTCTTGTCAAAAAAATGTGGGTGGGTAAAGATTATTGCAACATTTCTATTCCTCCGCACAGAATTATCAAATGTTTCACTAACAGTTGATTGTCTAAGAGATTCTTTGCCACTAAAAGGGAGAATAGGTATAGAAATTTACACATAAACCAACAGTGCAGGTTTTATATATGGTTGCCGGCCATCAATTTGATTTTTATACTTCAGCAAATATTTTGTATCTAATAAAAGGAAAAGAAGCTTGGTTTCAACTAAACAAAGGACTCTAATAACTTCCTGCTCACTCTAATGCTGTTCTTTCACTTCATTAAAAATTACTTTGTCCACACAGGCCAAGAAAATCACAGACAGGGACGTAAAATTCCACTAGACTAAAGGTAAATGTGTCAGAGCGAAAAACAATGTCGAAAGGCGAAATCTGGCAGCAAATCCTTATTTCCATAATCGATATCGGAATGTTTACCTGACCAACCAGAAGCGGCATTGGGAGAACAGTTACTTATAACCAGATTTGGGGCCCACTCAATTTAATTAATACAGAGATCCGGCAAGTGAGGTCATCATGTGTAAAGGGTATTAACTTTGACCACAATGCGATCGATTCGACTTGCCAGGAGCCGATTTAAATCCAACGCATCGAAACAACAACAGACTGGACCAACTCAAATACAAGCTACAACGATAAAAAGCTGATTAGTAAAATCAGGTCAGTGTTCTGACCTTTTCATTGCCATTATTACTGCCAGAGACATAAATAAACCTGCGTATACGAGAAGCCTTTAACACGATGAATCGAAGTTAAGCAAACAACGTTACAAGCGAAAGCGCGCCCTGCGACTCCTCGAGGTAAACGGCAGTAAATTACGCTTGTTTGCCTCCTGCGCAACCTGCATGTGATAAAAAACGTGTGCGCAAACAGCCCGGAAGCAATTCCATTCTTTTAGGTCACGGCGAACTACGTCACTGCCTAATTACCGGAACTCCTGTCCGAAAAAAAAAAGTACTGTTATAGCAGGAAAGTCTCATCTCGAATCTCCTCAGTGAACACAGAGCTATAAATCAGGCATTCTAATTGCGAGAAAACAAACCCGATGACGTATCTCGAAGCCAAAACAATCTGCCCATCAGCGATGGTTTTGTTAATTTCAAGATTAAGATCTTTAATTTGGTTATATAGTTTTCGGTCGCCAACTTCCTTAAATTAACTCTTGCACTTACTCCTCAGGACGTTCGGCTGTCTACACATGTATAACAAGACGTGGAATCATTTCCTCGGATGATACATTGGTACTTCATGTTGTATTAATTAAAAGGTGGAGAAATGGACAGCCGAATACGATCCCACTTATGGGATGTTTATAAATTATTTATACATAAGTAACCTTTAATTGCGAAAAGGGGAGTGATAAGCAATATTAGCTGAGCAGTAAGAATAAAGGAAGTAAGGAAGTTTGGGATTTAATGTTCCGACGATCACGCGGTCATTAATGCCTGAGCACAAATCCGAGATGGACTGAAATACAAAATCAAATCGATTGCGTCTTTTCGAAGAGCAATTTCGGAATTTGTCTGAAATGATTTAGGGAAGATGTGAAAATATACATCATGGATACACAGATACTTGAAAGCTTCGTGTGTCCAGATAGGATACCGCACCGCTGCTGCGTTGAAGTTACTACAGGAAGCAGTCTTTAGTATCCGAAAATGAATCGGATTGGTCCCCTTGTAACTGACTGGGTTAGTCCGGAAGTGGAGGAAGGGAATGGTATACCACCTCCAATACGATGGTTCCTAATAATTTACTGTGGTGTTCAAACCAACCTGGACAGTTTTATCTTACCAATGACACGAAGTTTGAGTCAAACTTCGAGGTGTACTAAGATACCGTAATCGTTAAGCCGGAGAGCCACGTCCTAATCCTCGTTATATTTATCCACTCCATATCCGCGCCGTGCGAGGTTTTTCGGGGTATCTAAATGCAGAAAACGTACACGCCGTACACCGTTGACTCACACGGGTCTCGCACGTTGATAGTTCCGCTGAAGAGGACTCTTTAATAACTTCAAACGAGAGAGGATGTACCAGAGGAAAGTATGTAAAAAGCTCATTATGACATTGAAACATGTGGAAAATATACGAGTATGCTATTAACTGGAGACAATTTATTACAAGTTAACAATCGTTTTCTATTGAATATGCCAACAGATTTTCAACATTATAAAATTACATCAATTGTCAATTTTAGCTTTTTCATTGCTTTGCCTACTAACAGAAGAACTTGCCACCAACTTTGCTCGGTGAGCAAGTGCTAGTAAAAGCACCCGGTTTTGGAAGCTCTTCGGCGGTCTCCTGCTTCAAGGCAGGAGATGTCACGACACAGGAGGAACTAGTATCGGTATGGCAGCCTGCCTTAAATGTAAAAACACTAGGCATGGTGAGAACATAACTTACTATTATCAGTGGATCGGGTTTGTCTTCCATTTTGTTGGTCCTGTGCTACGCTATGCTATATCCATTTAGCGTCAGACAAGTAAAACGTCCTTCGTCTGTTAGCATTAGAGTATAAGAAAAAGGCAATGTATTGTATTGATCTTTGCAAGCAGAGCTGCACAATTGTAGCTACACCATACATTACGTAAGAAATTTATTTCAACAGAGGTCGTTAGTATATTTTTATTAATTTTATCTGCTTAAAGTAGCCTTGCCGTGTCGATCTTCAGTATTTTACTATTAAGATGACAGAAGTTTAAAAAATAGGTTTGTATGAGTTTTTATATTTCCTTTAAGTTAATTATTCAGTCGATCACTTAACCACTATGAGCCTAGTGGATACACAATATTTTAGCTTTTGACGAATTACAGTTGGTGTATAACTATATTTCATCAAGGCACTCCTAAAAAACAAATTAATTTTCAGTTCGAATGTGATGTAGCGATTTGGTAGCGGACAGTTACATGAAACAGTTATTGATCTTTGCGTAAGATTTGGTGCATCGTTTCACCTCTAACATATAAATAAATACATTGTAAACCGAGGGTTCTTGATGTATTTTAAAGGTGATTTGCAAATATACTTGCTGGTTTTCTTACATAAAAAATGTGAAAGTTCTACATCGGAAAGGGACTATGTTAGTTTTTGGAATACAGACAGCGTTACTTACACTACATGAAGCAAACTGAAGCTCCTGTTGTAAACAATCACTTCCGTTTGTACAGCTGTGATGTCATATGGTGTCGTGTACTGCTGGGAGTTTGTTGGGTTATGACTCGCTCAAATATGTTGACTACAACTGATTACTTCTTCTGGATAACGTGGTATTTTACTTATTGCTTTGTGTAAGTCAGTTCTGATTCTGCAATTTCATTACAGTCCGACACTGGACTGTTGATGACTGGAAACATGTTGCCTGGATTTTAGCACTGGAGATAGCTATTTGTAGATAAAATTTGGCTATGGAAGAATAATAAAAAAACAACGGGACTGCAACAGATTGTTATATTCGTATCCTTCCTTATAATAAAACTTGTGCGTGTGACCTTTCGAGCTATTTGTGATACTGCATAAGTTCGTTTCGCGGTCTGAATAGGATGACAAGGAAACCAAAATGACACACGCTTCTACGGTAGTTACCTGCGACTGATCCTCGAAATACACTGCTGGCCATTAAAATTGCTACACCACGAAGATGACGTGCTACAGTCGCGAAATTTAACCGACAGGAAGAAGATGCTGTGATACGCAAATGATTAGCTCTTCAGAGCATTCACACAAGGTTGGCGCGGGTGGCGACACCTAGAACGTCCTGAAATGAGGAAAGTTTCCAACCGATTTCTCATACACAAACAGCAGTTGATCGACGTTGCCTGGTGAAACGTTGTTGTGATGCCTCGTTTAAGGTGGAGTTTGATAAAGGTTGGATTGTAGCCTATCGCGATTGCGGTTTATCGTATCGCGACATTGCTGCTCGCGCTAGTCGAGATCCAATGACTGTTAGCAGATATATGGAATCGGTGAGTTCAGGAGGATAATACGGAACTCTGTGCTGGATCCCAACGGCCTCGTATCACTAGCAGTCGAGATGACAGGAATCTTCTCCGCATAGCTGTAACGGATCGTGCAGCCACGTCTCGATCCCTGAGTCAACAGATGGGGACGTTTGCAAGACAACAACCATCTGCTCGAACAGTTCGACGACGTTTGCAGCAACATGGACTATCAGCTCTGAGACCATGGCTGCGGTTACCCTTGATGCTGCATCACAGACAGGGGCGCCTGCGATGGTGTAATCAACGACGAACCTGGGTGCACAAATGGCAAAACGTCATTTTTTCGGATGAATCCAGGTTCTGTTTACAGCGTCATGATGGTCGCATCCGTGTTTGGCGACATCGCGGTGAATGCACATTGGAAGCATGTATTCGTCATCGCCATACTGGCATATCACCCGGTGTGATGGTATGGGGTGCCATTGGGTTACATGTCTCTGTCACCTCTTGTTCGCATTGACGGCACTTTGAACAGTGGACGTTCCATTTCAGATGTGTTACGACCGGTGGCTCTACCCTTCATTCGATCCCTGCGAAACCCCCATTTCAGCAGGATAATGCACGACCGCATGTTGCAGGTCCTGTACGGGCCTTTGTGGATACAGAAAATGTTCAACTGCTGCCCTGGCCAGCACATTCTCCAGATCTCTCACCAACTGAAAACGTCTGGTCAATGGTGGCCGGCTCATCACAATACGCCAGTCACTACTCGTGATGACGTGTGGTACCGTGTTGAAGCTGCATGAGCAGCTGTACCTGTACACGCCATCGAAGGTCTGTTTGACTCAATGCCCAGGGAGGTGGTGCTTCTGGGTACTGTATTCTCAGTATCTATGCACCCAAATTGCGTGAAAATGTAATCATGTCAGTTCTAGTATAATATATTTGTCCAATGAATACCCGTTTATCATCTGCATTTCCTCTTGGTGTACAAATTTTAATGGCCAGTTGTGTATTTGTGATACTGCGTAAGTTCGTTGCGCGGTCTAAACAGGATGACAAGGAAACCAAAATGGCCGGCAGCTGTGGCCGAGCGGTTCCAGGCGCTTCAGTCCGGAACCGTGCTGCTGCTACGGTCGCAAGTTCGAATCCTGCCTCGAGCATGGATGTGTGTGATGTCCTTAGGTTTAAATAGTTTTAAGTCTAGGGGACTGATGACCTCAGAAGTTAAGTCTCGTAGTGCTTAGAGCCAAACCAAAATGACAGTCTTCTAAGGTAGTTACCTGCGACTGATCCTCGAAATAAGTTATTACTTTTTGCAGCTTTTCAGGTTCGCTCTGCTTCGCACTGCTACCTCCCCTACGACACTGTCATAACTTTCCCTGCTTCTGCGGCTCCCGTAATGGACTGGTGAGATACAAAAGTCGCTGTCGTCGACCTCCTTGGAGGGCTGGCGATGTATGCAAAGTCCCAGCAGTGAGGCGAGCGTCCACCGCGGCAAGGCGAGGCGCGTTCCCGGCCTCTTTTTTGTGCCGGCAGTCGTGTACTGTACCCCGGCTGGCTCCCCTTGGACCGCTGCCAGGCGAGCATCTGGCGAGCATGACGCCAAAGCCCCCTACGGCAAGGAGCACAGGCCGCCCAGCCGGCTTGTACACATAAACACGCGAATCAACGCGCTGCGTGTACAGTGCCGGCTTTATGAAAGGCCGGACCTATTTCTGGCATTGTCTCTACCTACGCAACCAACGGTTACGAGTTGCCTGGAAGTAAATGTCACGCGCAGAAATAACCTACCAGTCGAGGGAGCAATCCGAAATCCACTTTCTTCGTTTGGACCGCAGTGAGTAGCATCTTCTCGATATGTGTCTATAGTGACCTTGGATAGTTCTTCGAAAATATACACTTAAGCGCCAAAGAGACTGGTGTAGGAATACAGCACTGCGGTTGGTGAAGCCTATGTAAGACAACAAGTGCCTGCGCAGTTGTCAGAACGGTAACTACTGTTATAATGGCAGGTTATCAAGATTTAAGGGAGTTTGAACGTGGTGGTACAGTCGGCGCACGAGCGATAGGACACAGCATCTCCGAGTTAGCGATCAAGTGGAGCTTTTCCCATACGACCATTTCACGAGTGTACCGTGACTATCAGGAAGCCAGTAAAATATCATATCTCCGACAACGCTGCAGCCGGAAAATGATCGTGCTGAAACGGGACCAACGACGACTGAAGAGAATCGTTCAACGTGACAGAAGTGCAACCCTTCAGGAAATTGCTGCAGATTTCAATGCTGGGCTATCAACAAGTGTCAGCGCGCGAACCGTGCAACGAAACATCATCGATATGTGTTTTCGGAGCCGAGCTTTACGCCTCGCGTGGGCCTGCAACAGTGACACTGGCCTGTTGACAACTGGGAACGTAGAATGAGATTTTCACTCTGCAGCGGAGTGTGCGATGTTATGAAACTTCCTGACAGATTAAAACTGTGCGCCGGACCGAGACGCGAACTCGGGACCTTTGCCTTTCGCGGGCAAGTGCTCTACCAACTGAGCTACCCAAGCACGACTCACGCCCCGTTCTCATAGCTTTACTTCTGCCTGTACCTCGTCTCCTACCTTCCAAACTTTACAGAAGCTCTCCTGCGAAGGAAGTAAGTAATCAAAAAGGATATATCGTGATCAAGTCAAAGTAGTCCCATCTCTATGTGCATAGGGGAGCAGATGCAAGAATCCCCCATCGCCGCTCTAGGCAGTCCTAGTGGACGTGATTTGCCGTTGCCTTCCTCCGATCTGTTATGGTCAAATGCGACGTGTTAACGACTGAGATGAGAGTGGCTGTAAAGTATAGTGTTGGGTTTATGCTTAAGTGGATGATGGAAAGGGAGGGGGTCAAATCCGTGGCGGCACATGGCTTATTCCTCTCGAACAGCACCAAGGAGACCGCCGTCCCCATGCAACTGAATGATGATGATGATGATGATCATCATCATCATCATCATCATCATCATCATCATCATCATCATCATCATCATCATCATCATGTCTCGTGCCCTGTCTGCACGAAACACTGTGGAGAGTGTTTGGTATTTCATCCTGGACACAGGCGAAAAGACTGGTGATCACAGACTTCGCGTCACCACCTCTCTTCCCCTTGTCGGCCAAATACTGACAAAATTTTTCATCACTAGGATTGGAACGGGCTAGTTTCAAAGTCGAGCGTGACCACACAGGCGTCCGTTAGCGACCGCAGCTACGGAGGCGGGCAGCAAATATAGTGCATGTTTTAATTTTTACTTTTGTTATGCTTACAGTTCCAGCGTAGTTGTAAAAGTATGCTATCGACAGTTTGCAAAACTATGCACCTTATGTCTTCGCATGCGTTGTTAGAGACCGAGCATAAATAGCAATCATTCAAAGCACAATATTGGTGAAGGAACGAGAATGGCATACTGAGGATGAGAAAGCAAGACTTACAGTAACTGATTTTCTACTGTTTCAAACCCACTACATGTTTGAAAACATTGTAAACGTCACCATACATGTGTGAGAGTGGAAGGTTCTTCCCAAAAACTGCTGAAATGATTGGACATGAGGTCTCGGCTGTGTGCTTTACCTGTGGTCCAAAGCAATGCACACACTTCTCGCTCTATTTCTGCACGGCTGCTGCATGCGTAATTATCCCTGGATGCAAGCATCGGACTAGCAGTCGTTGTCGATCGCACAGCGAACGCAGCAGAAATCAGTATCAACGTCGCATCCTTAGTGTCACCATGACCACCAAGACCAGTTTGCTATAATGAGAAAAAAGCTGCCACTTCCCATGTTTCCACACACTTGGAATTACCGCACAGCCCGCCTCCGACAGTACAGCGAAAGATGAAGTTGAAGGCATGAATGATGCTAAGTTTAGTTTAGTTTTAAAAATAGATTCTGTCTTGGCGTCAGTGGTGATCTTGAAGTGTAGCCCTACAACAAAGCGGCAATTACCACAGTGGGTCCGGCAGTGACGTAGCACACGAGCGCCAGGTATCATGGTGCGCACAGTCTTAGCCCATAATACACCCATGAAGTTCGTTTTCGAACACTGAAGGAACTCAAATACGTCTAGCACGTTCGTTTAACAGTGCGGCAGGAGGTGTAAATAGCGTGCAACACACTCTTCGAATATAATAGCAACTCTACGGTAGCGTATACAAGATTGGAGGACTGAAGGTATCTGATCCTGTGAATATGATCAGATACAATGAACAGCTTGAATAAGCGAGCAAAACGTGCCATGTGGGTCCGTAGATTCAGGTGGTCAGTTTTTGATTTTCCATTATCGTAATACAAGATAAAGAAGCTTCCACTCATTTTAGAATTATTTACTTCAGATACTTCTGTAAGAGCAATGTCTTTACATTCAGTCGCGACAGTGTCGTATTATACTTATGCTCGGACAAAAGGTCTTTATTTTCTGAGTTCCAGTTGCTATCAGCATGTGAGAGGAAATGCTTTTGGCTTCAAAATGCTAGGAATACCTAATCGTTTGAAGTTTACAGAATTGACATCCCTTTTTCCGCGAATATTGTCTCGAAATATGTTGGTTTGTAATGTCATTTTAGATGTCCGCCGTAGACTGTCAGAAACTAACTGATATACAGTGGAAGAACGTTGTTATATCATGTATTCCATTAGGAGTCAGTTTCGACCTGTGACCGTTTTTAAATGCACAACTGCATTCGAAAATATTCACACGTCGAAATTGGTCAGTAATGTAATACATAATGAAACAAAGCTCATCTGTGTAAAACAGTTCTTGACAGTCTACCATGAACATAAAAAATGGGTTTAGCATTCATCCAGAATTTACGTTGAAGCTCTGGGCTCATGCACGAAGAAACTCTCGGTTTGTAAGTTGCGAAGTTTCATAGAGGAAGCATGAAATATGAACTCCTAAATTTTGTGCTGCCTGAACAGAGAAATTAGAACGCTCATAATAAATTAGCATAGAGAAAAGCCGAGTTTCAACGTATGTAAAATACCGTAAAATGGTCGCTGACGATGCAGACACAGAGTTTCGAAACGTGACTAGAAATAAATAATAGATTTCCGATGTATAATTCCGAAGTGGAGAACTAGTGGATATTTTACGGTTATAGCACTAATAAGTAGGATACAAGGTTTGGTTTTAACCCCTGTATGACTATATAGAAATTTGACAGTTGTCTTATCGCTTCTTCAATCCGTTAAACTCATCGGTTTATGACGATTCCGAAAAGCACAGATCAACAACGTAAAGGCCAACGCCTTAGACCTGAGTCATAGATTTGAGCTGGACACCGTATCTGCCATAAAGATATTCTTAGTTTTTACAATTTGTGTGTTATATCGGTGAATTTATATCAAATGCCTCTACTCGTTAATCTACCAGTCTTTGTTGACTGAGCCGGCCGGGGTGGCCTAGCGGTTCTATGCGCTACAGTCTGGAACAGCGCGACGCTACGGTCGCAGGTTCGAATCCTGCCTCGGGCATGGATGTGTGTGATATGCTTAGGTTAGTTAGGTTGAAGTAGTTCTTGGGGCTGATGACCTCAGACGTTAACTCCAATGGTGCTCAGAGCCATTTGAACCTTTTCTTTTGTTGACTGGAGTTACTTCTTCAAAACACAAACATTAAATCAGTGAGCTGTTCGTATATCGCTTTGTAAGATATTTACGTGTCATTACCTTCATATTCCTAGCAAAACTCGCATCCAGTAAAAAGTCCTCGCTGTGGACACTGATTTAGTAACTTGAGAATGACATTCTAGTACTCACCAAGCAGTCACATTAGCAACACGTATTCTGAAATCAGCAGCAGATGAGGTTGCCTGAAACAAATAAGACGATCGAGTGTCAATGATTTTTATCTTTAGTGTTATCTAAAGTTCATAAATATTAATCATTAAATCTCTAATTCATCAGAAGCTACTAGTATTACATTACTGCATAAAGGCATATTCGCTTTTACACAATGGCTCTGAGCACTATGGGACTTAACATCTGAGGTCATCTGTCCCCTATAACGTAGAACTACTTAAACCTGACTAACCTAAGGACATCACACACATCCATGCCCGAGGCAGGATTCGAACCCACGACCGTAGCGGTCGCGCGGTTCCAGGCTGCAGCGCCTGGAGCCTCTCGGCCACCCCGGCCGGCTCGCTTTTAAATTCCTGAGCAACTAAGTTAGCTGTGTTTTGGAAGATAGATAGATAGAGCAAACGAGAACAAGGTCGACGTATGACGTGCCTTGTCGGACGTTTTATTGATCATAGGCTCAATAGTTAGCCGCAGAATGCGCAAGAGTGCCAATTTAATTGCATTTTTGAAAGCGCGATGTCGTGGTTCCCGTTTCATACATTTTACGTACCACCGTAAATCAAGGATGTACGTTGCTACCTCCATTTAGAGGAAACTGTCGCGGCCCGATGCCTCCGCCGTCGGCGCCTATGCGTTGTTGATTGGCATCCGATGCTTAATATCACGTTTTGTAACAGCGGGTAATCTGGCCATAGAGGTACATACCTGTTACCTTGTCAGTGCTAGATGATGGTAACTGGTATAGTACAGACACTATCGTGGTAGTCGGCCGCAGGTGTAAACAAACGAGAACTTAGACTGTCGTGTGGAGAATGAGAATTGCAAGGGAAGAAGCCTCCCTTCGCTCCCGCAGGCTGGCATTCTACAACCGTAACTGACGATTCTGGTAAATCAGAACTGCCTTATGATCACAGGGATCGCCGATCCTCTCTGTTGCCTTAAGTCTTTCCCGAAACGGGGGACTGACCTGTTTCTTTCTTCAATAATTTCAAAGTTTAAAAAAAAGTGTAATCCACCTCTTCTCCTATCCTCCCTTCTGTCAATCTATTGCGCAGGTCTGATGGAACATCATTCAGCGACATTTGCGCGGCTTCCACCCAGCTCAAATAAATTTTCAAGAGTATGCGGTCGGTGGCTGAGTGTGTGTGGACTAGGAGGGTTCCTCAACGCCTTCAGTATTATGGAATGCATTCCACGACGAGTCACCGATCTAATCACAGAAGAGGGGGGCGGACACTCATGCATGTGTATCTTCGAGTTGCGAACACTACAGATTTTTTTAGTCTGAATAACGGTAACTATCGCGTAGAAACACTATATGGTATGTTTTTTCTAGTTGGTATGTTAGTTGTTCATATTGAAATAATTCGCATTTGACATACGGAGGGCATCTATAGCTACTGTAACTATACTATTAGAAAGGGAAAAGTCTTCTCGTGTTCTCCAGATAATAGTTGATAACGAACCGCTTCTCGGCTTCCAAGGTGATCGTCAGGTGACATCTGAATGTCGAAAACACAGACAGAATGAATTTTTACTTATGCAAATATAACTGGTACAGGCACAGGAGACACATTAAATTATGGTACATGCAATGTTTAGGAAGGAAATTAACACATTTATGTGGAAATCGCCACATTCATCATACAATAAAAAGTTGAATTCACTATTTGAATATTTCATTTGCATAACACACTTTATCTAACACAGGACTGGAGGAAGGTGTGCCTTGCAAAAAAGTTAAGCGCTCTCTCTCTCTCTCTCTCTCTCTCTCTCTCTCTCTCTCTCTCTCTCTCTCTCTCTCTCTCTCGTCTCTCGTCTCTCCTCTCGTCTCTCGTCTCTGACATATCTACGCTGAAGTTTACCAGTGTTTTGAAATTGTCGGAAACTTATGGGGAGGCTTCTGTTGACATAAAAATCTTACAACTTCTAATAGCTTGAGTTATTAGCAACTTCCAAGTCGCGACTGCTAGTCTCAAAAAGACAAAAAGGACAATACCCAACAGATCTCCTCTAGTAAATACCGAGGTGTTTCAAATACCATCACCTCCATGTGAACCTTTGGAAAACAATCCATAGGAGTGAGGTCAACCGCTCTCTCTGACCTTTTGAAAGGACTTCTACTTTCGATCCAACGGTAAGGACATTATTAAGGAGGTCGCACACACTAATACAATGTGAAATGGTGCACTGTTTGCCAGAAACTACATCTTACAATCGAACAAAATGAGCTACAGTCCCTTACAACTGTGGCAGTCTGTCAAAGATGGAGAATAATTGTTGCGGTAACGTGTAGGCACGCGTTTGATTTGTGGCACAGCAGTAGGAAGTGCTCGGAAAGCCGAAGAACTGCAAATGTTTCATAAGGCGCTATCATCTTACTTGGAAGAAGGTTACCGTTTTGGATTGAATATTAATTGCGAGGAGCTTTGTTATTTGAGACACCGAGACGGTACGGCTGTCGAGAAAGAATTTTTTTATAGAATAAAATTTAAGATGACTGTGTTTCATCGAAAGAGAGAAGATTCACGTACGGGCAACAGTCAATTGGCTCCTACAATGTACACTTTCACAAGTATACTGTAGAGAGTACTGTTGGGGGCAAAAATTTTATTTCCGTTATAATTAATAGAAACACTGGCGTCAACTACATTTGAACACAGAACTACACAACTGCGCAGTTGGACTACATACTTGCAGTTTTTGTTGTCACGTGCCGCAGTATCAATGCCTGGAGTAAAGCAAATCCATACTTTAAACACTGAAGATCACTAGAAATGACTGTGTAAACTTGTGGGCTTGAACTGAACAATATCAACTAATAGGAGCTTACGGGCTGCCATTCAGTCTGAAAGACATCCGTTTAGTACCTGTTGATACGAGGTGCTCTGCCACAGTTGTAGGAGACAGTAAATAATTTGGTTCAATCGTAAGACGTAGTTCCGGGAAAACGGTGGACCATGCCACATTGATGTTAACGTCCGCGACCTCCTTAATGATACCGTAAGTTCGAAAGTGGAGGTCCTTTCACAAGGTCAGCGAGACCGACAGACCTCACTAATGTAGATTGTTTTCTATAGGTTTACATGGAGCTGCTGGTTTGTTAAACACCTCTGTAGCTCCTGGAGAGGATCTGTTTGGTACGGTCCTATTTGTTTGTCTCATTGTGCAAGAAACAGGCATAGATATTGTAATTCATATTTTGAGACCGGCAGTCGCGACTATGAAGTGGTAAGATTTTTATGTAAACAGTAACCTCCTCGTAAGTTTCCGACAATTTCAAAGTCTTAAACATGGCTGCGAAACAGCAACTGTGTAAATCTGAACAGGCTGAAAGATCAGCCAAACAATTGCAAACAAAGCTTTATTAGCCCATGACCTAGGTTTCGATATTTGTAAAAATATCTTCTTCAGAAAGAGTGGGACTTGTTACATCTCAAGATGGAGCATTAGATTTGATGAAGCTGAGTGACTCTTGTCATATATGGAATTGATGAAACAAGAGTTATCCCAAGCCATGGCTTTAGATAGCAGCCAGATCACATATATCTTACTTCAGAATGGATGCTCACTAACATATGCCCACAGGTAAAGCCTCTTGTCAACGTAAAATTGTAATAGGAGTCACAGGATAAAATATTTGCGTAAGTTACGTTTACATAACACCAGAGACTAAGGCCAAATGTGATGTAACAAGGCCCACTCTTTCTGAAAGAGATATTTTTACAAATATGGAAACCTAAGTCAGGGGCTAATAAAGTTTTGTTTGCAAGTGGTTGCCTGATTCTTCAACCTCTTTAGATTTACACAGTCGCTATTTCGCAGCAATGTTTAAGGTTTAAGTCAAAAGACTCTGCCTAGACCCCTCTACAAAGGTATGCATTACTCTATATAGCGACTTGTTCCGCGACAGAAACCCGAGATGAATTTTTTTTTCTCTCCATAATAATGTGGCATTCTCGAGGGGAAATAACAAACCAATTGTCATTTCACTATGACCATGCATAGAAAACGAGTACACAATGGCGAACACTCAGTTTTCAACTGCAGTTATTTTTGTCGTCCACACACGTCAATAGTAGCTGATACTGACGTTATGGAAGGCCCCTAGGTGTCTGACAGCATCGACTGAAATAAATAAGTGACGAGAGGTCACGGACGGCGCGACTGAGCAGTGTCGCATTAACCACAGGTCTGCCTTTCCATTCATACTACGTTATGACTTCGTGGCATGAATTTACATTCAGCGAGGCGAATAATTACATTAATTTACTTAAATACTGAATAACATTCTCTCCGGCATCTTAAAAACTGCCAACACAATGTTTTTGTCCAACTTACCATAATGGACTTAGCATTAAATAACGAAACAAAAACTTAACATTTCTCTTTCCTCCAACATTACCACTGAGAAAAATCTTGTGTGTATAAAACTGATGAGTGTGTTTGTGGAATTTTTCGTTACAGCAGACTTGTATCAACTAAGGATTCTAAAAATAAAGATTTGTGTTAGGCTTTTATGATTTCTCTCTGTAATTATTCTATTCAGTTCGTAATAAACGCAAAATTATATGCAGTGACTGTTTGCTAGAAAAACAACAAAATGAAGACATGAATACAAAATACTAGTCCTTAATAACAGAATCATAAAAGAAGGTTGTATACCTGGAACAATCCTGGAGATACTAAAAGGTATCATATAGATTATATAATGGTAAGATTATATAATGGTAAGATTATATAATGGTAAGATTATATAATGGTAAGATTATATAATGGTAAGATTATATAATGGTAAGATTATATAATGGTAAGATTATATAATGGTAAGATTATATAATGGTAAGATTATATAATGGTAAGATTATATAATGGTAAGATTATATAATGGTAAGACATATAA
This sequence comes from Schistocerca piceifrons, assembly GCF_021461385.2. NCBI lineage: Eukaryota > Metazoa > Arthropoda > Insecta > Orthoptera > Acrididae > Schistocerca > Schistocerca piceifrons. The sequence goes on from NC_060139.1 coordinate 507,922,234, forward strand.
TGGTAAGACATATAATGGTAAGACAGAGATTTAGGAACCAGGTTTTAAATTGTAAGACATTTCCAGGGGCAGATGTGGATTCTTACCACAATATATTGGTTATGAACTGCAGATTGAAACTGAAGAAACTGCAAAAATGTGGGAATTTAAGGAGATGGGACCTGGATAAACTGAAAGAACCAGAGGTTGTAGAGAGTTTCAGGGAGAGCATAAGGGAACAATTGACAGGAATGGGGGAAAGAAATACAGTAGAAGAAGAATGGGTAGCTCTGAGGGATGAAGTAGTGAAGGCTGCAGAAGATCAAATAGGTAAAAAGACGAGGGCTGATAGAAATCCTTGGGTAACAGAAGAAATATTGAATTTAATTGATAAAAGGAGAAAATATAAAAATGCAGTAAATGAAGAAGGAAAAAAGGAATACAAACGTCTCAAAAATGAGATCGACAGGAAGTGCAAAATGGCTAAGCAGGGATGGCTAGAGGACAAATGTACGGATGTAGAGGCTTGTCTCACTAGAGGTAAGATAGATACTGCCTACAGGAAAATTAAAGAGACTTTTGGAGAGAAGAGAACCACTTGTATGAATATCAAGCGCTCAGATGGCAACCCAGTTCTAAGCAAAGAAGGGAAGGCAGAAAGGTGGAAGGAGTATATAGAGGGTCTATACAAGGGCGATGTACTTGAGGACAATATTATGGAAATGGAAGAGGATGTAGATGAAGATGAAATGGGAGATAAGATACTGCGTGAAGAGTGACAGAGCACTGAAAGACCTGAGTCGAAACAAGGCCCCGGGAGTAGACAACATTCCATTAGAGCTACTGATGGCCTTGGGAGAGCCAGTCATGACAAAACTCTACCATCTGGTGAGCAAGATGTATGAGACAGGCGAAATACCCACAGACTTCAAGAAGAATATAATAATTCCAATCCCAAAGAAAGCAGGTGTCGACAGATGTGAAAATTACCGAACTATCAGTTTAATAAGTCACAGCTGCAAAATACTAACGCGGATTCTTTACAGACGAATGGAAAAACTAGTAGAAGCGGACCTCGGGGAAGATCAGTTTGGATTCCGTAGAAATGTTGGAACACGTGAGGCAATACTAACCTTACGACTTATCTTAGAAGAAAGATTAAGAAAAGGCAAACCTACGTTTCTAGCATTTGTAGACTTAGAGAAAGCTTTTGACAATGTTGACTGGAATACTCTCTTTCAAATTCTAAAAGTGGCATGGGTAAAATACAGGGAGCGAAAAGCTATTTACAATTTGTACAGAAACAAGATGGCAGTTATAAGAGTCGAGGGGCATGAAAGGGAAGCAGTGGTTGGGAAGGGAGTGAGACAGGGTTGTAGCCTCTCCCCGATGTTATTCAATCTGTATATTGAACAAGCAGTAAAGGAAACAAAAGAAAAATTCGGAGTAGGTATTAAAATCCATGGAGAAGAAATAAAAACTTTGAGGGTCGCCGATGACATTGTAATTCTATCAGAGACAGCAAAGGACTTGGAAGAGCAGTTGAACGGAATGGACAGTGTCTTGAAAGGAGGATATAAGATGAACATCAACAAAAGCAAAACGAGGATAATGGAATGTAGTCGAATTAAGTCAGGTGATGCTGAGGGAATTAGATTAGGAAAGGAGACACTTAAAGTAGTAAAGGAGTTTTGCTATTTGGGGAGCAAAATAACTGATGATGGTCGAAGTAGAGAGGATATAAAATGTAGACTGGCAATGGCAAGGAAAGCGTTTCTGAAGGAGAGAAATTTCTTAACATCGAGTGTATATTTAAATGTCAGGAAGTCGTTTCTGAAAGTATTTGTATGGAGTGTAGCCATGTATGGAAGTGAAACATGGACGATAAATAGTTTGGACAAGAAGAGAATAGAAGTTTCGAAATGTGGTGCTACAGAAGAATGCTGAAGATTAGATCGGTAGAGCACATAACTAATGATGAAGTACTGAATAGAATTGGGGAGAAGAGGAGTATGTGGCACCACTTGACAAAAAGGAGGGACCGGTTAGTAGGACATGTTCTGAGGCATCAAGGGATCACAAATTTAGCATTGGAGGGCAGCGTGGAGGGTAAAAATCGTAGAGGGAGACCAAGGGATGAATACACTAAGCAGATTGAGAAGGACGTAGGTTGCAGTAGGTACTGGGAGATGAAGAAGCTTACACAGGATAGAGTAGCATGGAGAGCTGCATCAAACCAGTCTCAGGACTGAAGACCACAAGAACAACAATAACAGAACTAAGCTCAGAGTCACACCAGAATCCAACAGATGGATAAAACTGCAGTGATTGGAAACAGAATTTGTTTCCTGAAATATTTTAACATATTTGTTTTATTTACTGGTTCAAAAATTAACTAATGGTACAAATGGCTCTGAGCACTATGGGACTTAACATGTGAGGTCATCAGTCGCCTAGAACTTAGGAAACTAACCGAAGGACATCACACACATCCATGCCCAAGGCAGGATTCGAACCTGCGACCGCAGCGGTCGCGCGGTTCCAAACTGTAGCGCCTAGATCCGCTCGGCCACTCCGGCCGGCAATTAACTAATGCTATTCCACGCCACTTTCGTGATTCGTAGGTCTTTTTTCACTATTTTTGACACACTATTTCTCATTGGTGTGCTTTAATAGTGCTAAACGTCATTGTAGATAACTTATTTTCAAAGTAACACAATCACAAATGCGCTAGCATATGATCTGCTTACTGTTATAACCGTAACTGTGTAATACATAGTACCTTGTAATTTATTATTATTCGCATGCACTGGAAGGTATTGTTGAAATTTAAAGTATTGGGTTAACCTGAGCTTTGTGATTTCCACCACGCCTCCAGGAAGCTTTAACCTCTGCAATAAATGTTAGTGTCAGAATACTGTTCCACCATTAAAACGTATCCACTATTACACAGTGGTATTTATTCTTTTAAAAAAATTATCGCTTTATATATTGTCGTAGTGTAAGAAATGAAAGTCCTGTATGTCAAACGTTTCCGATGTAATATTTATACAATAAACTTGAGTAGATGTAAATTATTGTTTGAACCTCAATATAATACGTATTGCCGTTCACGGAAGTCACGGAGTGTGTAAGGAAACATCGTTATAGGTTGAATATTGTTTAATACAAACAGTCTCACAATATACATCTACAGCGATGTTCTGCAAATCACACTTAAGCGTCTGGCAGATGGTTCATCTTCACAATTATCCTCTACTATTCCAATTCAAACAGCGCGCGGAAAAACCGAACACCTGTACCTCTCCATGCGAGCTCTGATTTCCCTTATTTTTTATGTAGATCGGCATCAACAAAATATCTTCCCACTCGGAGGAGAAAGTTGGTGATTGAAATTTCGTGAGAAGATTTCGCCTCAACGTAAAACGCCTCTTTGTAAGTGAAGCTCAACCCAAAACCCGTATCATGTCAGTGACACTCTCTCTCCTATTTCACGATAGCACAAAACGTGCCTCTTTTCTTTGAACTTTCTCGATGTGCGTCTTATCTGGTAAGGGTCCCAGACCGCGCAGCAGTACTCCAGAAGAGGACAGACAAGCGTAGTATAGGCAGTCTCTCTACTAGATCTGTTACGTTTTCTAAATGTTCTGCCAATAAAATGGAGTCTCTGGTTTGCCTTCCCCACAACATTTTCTGTGTGTTCTTTCTTATTTAAGTTGTTCATAATAGCAATTCCTAGGTATTTAGTTGAATTTATAGCCTTTAGGTTTGACTGATTATCGTGTAACCGAACTTTAATGGATTCCTTTTAGGACTCATTTCTTTTTAGCACTTTCCATTATTTCGGATAAATTGCCAAGTTTCGCACCATACAGATATCTTTCCTATACAGATATCTCATTTCCGTTTAGCATTTTTCATTATTTAGGATCTATTGCAAATTTTCGCACCATACAGATATTTTTTCTAAATCGTTTTGCAATTTGATTTGATCTTCTGATGACGTTACTAGACGATAAACGACAGCATAATCTGCAAGCAACCTCAGACGGCTGCTCAGATTCTCTCCTAAATCGTTTATTTAGATAAGGAACAGCAGAAGGCCTACAACACTACCTTGGGGAACGCCGGAAATCACTTTTGTTATACTCGATGATTTTGCATCAGTCACTACGAAAACTGAGACGATATTCCATAACCACGCCTTTTCACTACAAGCCGCTTGTGTGGTACAGTGCCATATGCCTTCTGGAAATCTAGAATTACAAAATCAATTTGAAATCCCTCATCAATAGCACTCTACACTTCGTGTGTGGGAAGACTATTTGTGTTTCACAAGAACGATGTTCTCTAAATCGTGTTGACTGTGTGTCAACAAACTGTTCTCTTCGAGGTAATTCTTAATGCTAGAACACAATATATATTCCAGAATCCTTCTGCATGTCGACGTTAATTATATGGGCCTGTAGTTTAGTGGATTACTCTTACTACCTGTCTTGAATATTGGTGTGATCTGTGCGGCTTTCTAATCTCTGGGTACAGATCTTTCGTCGAGCGAGCGGTGGTATATGATTCTTAAGTTTGGAGCTATTGTATCACCATCCTCTGAAAGGAACCTAGTTGGTATACAGTCTGGACCAGATGTCTCGCTTTTATTAAGTGAATGAAGTTGCTTAAATGATTTAAATTGTTTCATGTGCATTTCTAGATATAATCGTCTTTTAAAATGCTGTGCACTTGTTCCACCACTAGTTTTTCGCTGTCCTTTATAAAGCAGTTTTCATGACTGAAAGATACTAAAACTTACGCTGCTTTACCATAAAAGTTTCAAATTTTATGAATTTTTAGCGTTTCCATGCCTGGAAATACCGAACACTAACACGACACGCACTGCTGACTGACTTGAAACTCACAGTAACGGATGGAGATCCTCTTACATGCCACTACTATTTCCACAACCTAAATTACTTTACTGTTATAGTTCTTCTCAGTTTTCTTTGAGGCTCTATATTTGTCCTAGGACCTAATTTGCATGTGTTTTTTGAGTTTATTTTAGTCAATTACTAACGAATAGTGCAAGTACAACTGTCAACAATTTCTGTAGTCAGTAAGTAGTTCACCGCAACAGTTAAGCCTCTGAATTCTGATCTGTCAGGGAATAATTTACCAGTGACAACGCTCGTTCTGCAAAGTCTGAAATAGATCAACCACTTTTCGTAACATCTCACAATCAACATCATTGTATCCAATTATTGCTAACCGCCGAACTGCAGCAAACTACTTGGAAACAAACATACTTAAGCTTTCTGACAGAATAGAACTGTGTATCGGGTCGGGATTGAAACCTGGGACCTTTGTTTTCTACGGAAAAATGCTCTACCGACTGAACTATCCAAGCACGATCCACAACCCGTCCTCACAGCTCTACATCCTCCAATACATCAGCGCAGCCTCCCACTGCAGAGTGAATAAATTATTCTGGAAACAGACACTGTTCTCTTAAATTGTATACTCCTAAACTACAGATATCCTTTTCAATAATCCATTAAATTTCGGGCATGCAGCCGCGCAAATAAAATTTCTTCTACTGATATTTCGGCCGCGTATCGTCCGGCCATCTTCAGAGCGAGTCACAAGACTGATGACAAGGTGTCAAGCGCGGCCTTATATGCTCCACCGCGGCGGTACTGCGCATGCGGGTCACAGATGCTGCGCCGCCTGTGGCGAAAGCGTACGGACGTTCGATGTGCTTATCGATGTTTGATCGGCGACGATGACACGGTGACGACTTCTCTGCAATTTAATTAGTCCAAGAGCCGGATTCCATGCTTTGTCCAAATTGAAACCTTTATCTCTGTTTATTAAATTGTTGGCTAATCGAATTTCTATGGCTTCCTTGAATACAGAATCCCAAAAAGAAGAGGTGGATGTTAAAATCTTCACATCACTGTAATTCATCGAATGACCCGTATCAATACAATGTTCGGCCACAGCTGACTTGTCTGGTTGTAATAGGCGTGTGTATCTTCGGTGCTCCACACACCTTTCATGAACGGTGCGTGTTTTTGACCTATGTATGACTGCTCACAATTTCCGCAAGGAATCTGGTACACACCCGCCTTACGAAGCAATAAATCGTCCTTTACAGAGCCGAGTAAAGCCGCAATCTTCGTGGGGGGCCGGAAGATCACCTTAACACTGTGTTTCTCTAGAATACGGCCTATCTTTGAAGAAAGAGCACCCACATAAGGCAGAAACGCCCTAGATCTGAAGAAATTACTATCTTCTTCCGCATCGTATACCTTCTTTTTAGGTTTTACATCGAATGCTCTACGAATTTGTTGCGGAGAATATCCATTCGATTTAAAAATACTCTTGAGGTATGTTAGCTCTCCTTGTAAATTGTCTTCATCGGATACACAGTGCGCCCGATGCACTAAGGTCTTAAGGACACCCATGCTCTGAGAAGGGTGATGGCAGCTACTGGCATGAAGGTATAGATTTGTATGCGTTGGTTTCCGATGCACGGCATGTCCTAATGTGCCATCACTTTTACGGCTAACGACAACATCCAGAAAGGGGAGGCACCCGTCATCGGGCGCACGGTGTATCCGATGAAGACAATTTACAAGGAGAGCTAACATACCTCAAGAGTATTTTTAAATCGAATGGATATTCTCCGCAACAAATTCGTAGAGCATTCGATGTAAAACCTAAAAAGAAGGTATACGATGCGGAAGAAGATAGTAATTTCTTCAGATCTAGGGCGTTTCTGCCTTATGTGGGTGCTCTTTCTTCAAAGATAGGCCGTATTCTAGAGAAACACAGTGTTAAGGTGATCTTCCGGCCCCCCACGAAGATTGCGGCTTTACTCGGCTCTGTAAAGGACGATTTATTGCTTCGTAAGGCGGGTGTGTACCAGATTCCTTGCGGAAATTGTGAGCAGTCATACATAGGTCAAAAACACGCACCGTTCATGAAAGGTGTGTGGAGCACCGAAGATACACACGCCTATTACAACCAGACAAGTCAGCTGTGGCCGAACATTGTATTGATACGGGTCATTCGATGAATTACAGTGATGTGAAGATTTTAACATCCACCTCTTCTTTTTGGGATTCTGTATTCAAGGAAGCCATAGAAATTCGATTAGCCAACAATTTAATAAACAGAGATAAAGGTTTCAATTTGGACAAAGCATGGAATCCGGCTCTTGGACTAATTAAATTGCAGAGAAGTCGTCACCGTGTCATCGCCGCCGATCAAACATCGATAAGCACATCGAACGTCCGTACGCTTTCGCCACAGGCGGCGCAGCATCTGTGACCCGCATGCGCAGTACCGCCGCGGTGGAGCATATAAGGCCGCGCTTGGCACCTTGTCATCAGTCTTGTGACTCGCTCTGAAGATGGCCGGACGATACGCGGCCGAAATATCAGTAGAAGAAATTTTATTTGCGCGGCTGCATGCCCGAAATTTAATGGATTATTCATTACGCCGCGAGAAGTTGAAAATGCACATCCTTTTTAATCTTTCACGACGACATCCTAGGTAAAATATTCTTGAATTCAAAGCATCAGCTGCATAATATTCCTGACCTTCCATGTTATCGCTGTCATCACGAACAAACTACTCACTGACGAGAACAGTCTATTTTTTTTATGGATCAAGTGAATATTTTTTTTCAAAATTTTGCACACGTAGGCCGAAAGTAGGTACATACTGAAAAGCGAGTAGAATTATCAAAGGACATCTTCCATGCTCCATTGGGACCGATTGCATCACGGAGCACTGCGGAATAACATTGGTCCCTTCGCCACCATTTGCAATGGTTACGACCACTGTAACCGAAACGATGTTAAAAACAGAACACACACACCAATTTAAAATGACAAGTATGTTTACTCCTTGCACTATTTCTACCAGTATCAGCTCTGTGTATGAAGAAAATGTAATATACTTCATCAGACATTTTTACTGGTTTCATTACGTGCGTCAGGTGAATTGCTTTAGTGGCATGCTTCGTCCCCTTATGACTACCTATTACACCGAATTTTATTTACTCCACCACAGGCTGCTGTGTAAGGTCTGCGGTTGGTTAATATTAATGAAATAATAATCCTCATGATGATGGTACGATCATGGAAGTTGAATTCCTGTGGAGTTTACATATTGATACTGCGGAATTAGACTTTTTTCTAGAACCTTTGGCCGACGTGGCGGGAATAAAAACCACATTACGAAGGAGACTTATAGCCAACACAACGCAGCTACTATTCCGAAGGAAGTAGCCACTTTGTAATGTTTTTAGTATATTGGGACAATTAATTAGAGTGATTCAGCGACAAAAACTTGTGACTTTCTATACTGTTGTCAATGCGGGAGGAGTTAACTTTTGAAGCCATCAATACTGTTGTTGTTGTTGTTGTTGTTGTCTTCAGTCCTGAGACTGGTTTGATGCAGTTCTCCATGCTACTCTATCCTGTGCTAGCTGCTTCATCTCCCAGTACCTACTGCAACCTACGTCCTTCTGAATCTGTTTAGTGTATTCATGTCTTGGTCTCCCTCTACGATTTTTACCCTCCACGCTGCCCTCCAATACTAAATTGGTGATCCCTTGATGCCTCAATATGACCTACCAACCGATCCCTTCCCCTAGTCAAATTGCGCCACAAATTTCTCTTCTCTCCAATTCTATTCAATACTTCCTCATTAGTTATGTGATCTACACATCTAATCTTCAGCATTCTTCTGTAGCACCACATTTCGAAAGCTTCTATTCTCTTCTTGTCTAAACTATTTATCTTCGACGTTTCACTTCCATACATGGCTACACTCCATACGAATACTTTCAGAAACGACTTGCTGACATTTAAATCAATACTCGATGTTAACAAATTTCTCTTCTTCAGAAACGCTTTCCTTGCCATTGTCAGTCTACATTTTATATCCTCTCTAAAAATGGTTCATATGGCTCTGAGCACTATGGGACTTAACATCTGTGGTCATCAGTCCCCTAGAACTTAGAACTACTTAAACCTAACTAACCTAAGGACATCACACACATCCATGCCCGAGGCAGGATTCGAACCTGCGACCGTAGCAGTCGCGCGGTTCCAGACTGAGCGCCTAGAACCGCTAGACCACCGCGGCCGGCATATCCTCTCTACTTCGACCATCATCAGTTATTTTGCTCCCCAAATAGCAAAACTTATTTACTACTTTAAGCGTCTCATTTCCTAATCTAATTCCCGCAGCATCACCCGATTTAATTCGACTACATTCCATTATCCTCGTTTTGCTTCTATTGATGTCCATCTTATATCCAGTACTGTAAGGCGATGTTAAATGAGTAGAACACATGAAATCAGTATTAGGAATAACGAACGGAAGACCGATTTATCGGGAAGATTCTGGGAAAGTAATGTGAGGAATGAATAGGAGAGGTTGCTGTGACGTCCAGCTTTGGCGGGTCTCCTTCACTGAGCGAGCTTGACGCGACATAGCAGCACACGCCTGCACAGCCCTTACCAATGTAGATCAATTTTGGGAAAGTTCTTACTGAACGACATTGTGTCGTCATACCCATGACAGATAGTTACCAACATTTTTTTTTTCTTCGAATGGGACTACAGTCATTTCTGGTGCTTGTATCTTACATCTAAAAGAAAGGAATTTAACAGCATATCACTCTTCGAAGTCCGGTAAGCAATTTCGAAGGAATTAGCGTATGCAGACCTTAGAATTTCTGTTTTTTGGTTATCGAACTCTCTCTTGTCATATCAGAAGTTCGTTGTTTCATACACTAATGACTAAATTCTCTGCATCATGTAAGTAGGAAACGCAGTGTTGCCTATTCCACGATACAGGTATAAAAGGGACATATACGAAATTAAGCTTTGTTTGCCTATTTAGTTCATTTGCGTAAAAGGTCGGTTAGTTTGAAGAAGAAAAATATTTTTCGAAAAGAAAAATAAATTACATATTCTACTGGTTTACTCGGAATACAGAAGGAAAGCGAACAGTACAGCTGCACGTGTAAAGGTTTCCTTACAAACGGTACCCAATAACCCAGACGGTTTTACGAACGTGCACAAATTTGTTCTTGAAAGGGCACTACAGTACTGCGCCGAATGCAAGAGGGGAACACTCAACGAAAGGAGCAAAAGGATTAAATGCCCTGTCAGCTTTTCCTCATAATTCCAAATTTTAGATCTCTCTTGTATGGGAACATGCTGCGTCTACAAAAACATCAGATCCTTGAAAGTATGACATTGTGAATAATTTTAAATGCGCCATGCTTTGTTAGAAACTCAACCATCCACAATAGTTTAAAAATTAGAGCAGTTCCGTGAGACCGTGTATTCGTCTGTGGTAAAAAATTATATTTTGCGCTGGATCTACGAGTTCCATCCGTTTTAAAATCGGTTTGTTTTGACTTACAGCGGATGTTTCAGACACTGCACCAGTTACAATAGACTCACTCCGTTATTTGCGGTAGACATATTCAGTTTATCTCCGATAAATATGTCGGGTGGTGCTGTTTTGACTATCACTTTATACACCGCCACATGTCTCATTTACCACCACTGAGTAGGTTTTATGATGTGACTGCATCCCTCAGTAACGGTTAAATGTATTGAACATTACAAATCTCACTAAGCCCTCGTCTGTGGCTATCATTTTCAGTGACATTAATTGTGCACGATCATCCATTACGCTCCTAGTTAGTTACCGACTCCGTCGTTAGTCTACTCTTCTCCTCCCCATTTTTATTTTCCATCTTTTATTTTTAGTGCTATTAATTAGTATCTAAGACATCAAAACGTTTCTGTCGTGTTTCCACTTTTAATACCTAACGTTACAAAGCACCGTGACTTTATGTCTAGATTGATTTTATGTTTTTATGCAATGTAGGAGGCACGTGTAGGTGGTAGAAATAGTAGATCGATGCCAAGAAATGAATATGAAAAGTAAGTTCAAATGGATGTCGGATGCAGTAATAAAGAGACGAAGAGGCCTGCGCAGGACGGAGTAGCGTGGAGAGTTGCGTCAAACCTGTCCTCGGTCTCAAGGCAGCAACCACGTCGTCTTCCAATACTTTTTCTTGTGCGTCTGTCCCGAGTCGGAGCAGGGTTGGCATGGTTATTAACGCATTTGGCATGCTTTGTTTTAAAGAGTGGCCGGATTCCCTTTCTGTCGCAACCCTGTTACATCCCCTCCCCTCCCACGCCCCACCGAATACGTATAGTCCAACTGTCTGGGCTGATCATGTCAAACTGAGAGAAGCTTTTCTAAATGTTCGTGAATCGTGTAATTGAGGCGGGACTTAGGTACCAACGCAGTATTCACTTACTGAGATGTGGGAAACCGCCAAAAAACCACATCCACGTGGGACGGCAGACCAATCCTCATGGTCAACCAGTCAGGCATATTCCATCTGGCCTGGTGCAACTCCCCATCCCATAACCACATAATAGTACATGCGATTGCAGTCTTTTTTTTTCTCTCGGCGTATTTCATCGATGAATTATTCTTGGGTTATGAGCCGAGTGATGGCGTCGTCTTGTCGCAACATTTCAATTAGTTTCGTACCGATCACCTTCCGACTTCGCCAGAACATGATGGGTACGAATCTCGTTGAAACGTTGCGACAAGACGACGCCACCACTCGGCTCATAACCCGAGAAGAATTCATCACATAATAGTATTTTTCTCTCTCTTTCGTATTTTAGTGAACCCACTTTCTTAAGAGCAAATGTAACAGTCTGACTATGAAGGGTATTATTTGCGGTCAAGAAAGGACTAATGTGCGAAACAAAGTCATAATGCTTAAATCTTGCAGGAATATGTTCAGTTTACAAGATGTGACATAGTTACGAAAAAGTTTTCAGCGATGTATGGAAATATTAGCTTTATTATAATCCCAGTCTTGGGTCACAACGTTTATTTGTAATTGGGTAATTAACTTCGGTCAGTAGTGACTGTCTTCAGACCTGAGTAGAAACGTTTTTCATTACATCTATCACGGCATTAATGTGATGCAGTCAAAATCATTAACCATTTCGGTTTGGTGAACCATATTTACCGACCGAAATTTATTACCTGCTTACAAATAAACATTGCGATCGAAGACTGGAATTATAATAAAACAAATATGTTTAGTAACCAAGATATCTTTCTAAAGCAATATCCGTCTTTTGTCTGACATATTTCCACGCGTCGCTTCCTTCTTTACCTTTCCTCCTCCTAGCCACAATCTGTTAAGACGCACGTATTGATGAAAATTTCTTTAAGTGAGAATCATCACTCATTTTTTTCAACTATTGTGTCATGTTCTTTTGCTTTGTACTACCAATACCCTTAGTATGATAGTGGAGGTGCGAGAGGGTATTATTGTATGAACGCAAATAACATGCTTGGGCGATATCTCCTAAGGCACTATCTCACCGAGGTAATTAAGAATTGTTATAATTACTTAGAAGCTGCTTGTCATTGACTTCATGAAGGCTGATTGACCAGTACGAATAATACTTGTATATTTAAGATATTTCAAACTTCTATGGTCATGGAGACAGGAAGCCAAGCCAGTTATTTTCAAGCAGTGAAATTTCGTGTTTCACAGGAATTCAATCTGTAGATTTTTCGTCTGCTGAGCTACCTTCTGTAAAGGGAGAGTTAAATCCTGGAAGCGGCGCTTTAACACGTACTGCTATCCGGAAGGGTAACAACACGTGCACATCATTCTTAATCCGTATTCCACGGAGCAATGGTCAATATTCAGGTTATTACAGGAAAGATCATTCGATGTAGGAAAGTCTAGTAAGCACGGGCTCCATGATTCAAATCCTAAGAGCTATGAGCACTTGTTCCGTAGAAGAGATGGGTGATGATGATGATGATGATGATGAGTTGGGTAGAGGGGGCGCTCGACATCACGATCATCAGCGCCCTGACGCAAAATCAACAGGAAATCTCATGGGTGGGGACGAAGGCTGTCCCCACATGCAGAGCAGTTTATAACGTACTAAAATCTGCCGCCCTTCCTCACCAGTTTAGGGAGGAGGCCTGATAGTTCACAAAATTTCACCACTCTGTTAACACTGGTATCGGTATCTGCGAGGACGGTGGGCAGATCTCCAGCGAGACCAAGGGCCACCCTGATATCAGTATACAGGACACACGTAGCCAGAATATGCTGAACTGAAAGCGGCACGCCACAAACTTCACAGAAAGGTGGATCCTCCCCCCGGAGGAGGAAGCTGTGGGTGAAAGGGCTATGCCCGATGCGCAGTATGGTAAGCAAAACCTCCTCCCAGCGGCGAGGCCGACACGAAGTCCGCCAAGCTTTTGTGGTAGGTTTGAGTGACCGCAGTTTGTTGTCCGACACCTGCAACCATTCAGTCTCCCACTGACGCATGATGCATCTGTCAGAAAATGAGATAATGGCATGCAACGGGATGGGACATTGATGGACAGCACCATCCCAACATGCTTCCTAAGCAGCTGTATCAGCCCTGTCGTTACCCTGTATCCCAAAGTTTCCAGGTACCCAGCAAAAGATTCACCTCCTTGCCACAGCGATGGAGCCACTGTAAGCAGTCATGGATGAGCTGAATCAGCGGGTCTACCGGATACATTTGGTGAAACGCTTGCAGTGCACTAAGAGAGTCGGAACAGACAAGGCAACTAGTGCGGTGATGTCTGTGAACCCTCTCCAGTGCCATTGGAAGGCCATATAAATCCGCATCATAATTTGTAATTTGCTCTTGAAGATGCACTTTAAAAACCCTATCAGGGAAAACCACAGAAGAACCGAGAGCATTCCCCTGCTGGGATCCATCTATATAAATAACGATAAAACGATGGTACATACTTAAAATAGACGAAAACAAAGTCGTAAAAACCATATCTGGAGTACAATTTTTCAGGTATTGCGGCAAGTTTAAAATCACTTTGGGCCTCCGAAGACACCAAGGCGGCAGTACGTTCCATCCCTGGGTGTGTATTTTCATGCCCGTGAGATCTAGATCCTTGAGGCAGGCCATAGCACGTATACCAAATGGCTGGGTCGCGTGGGGGCGATTCCTGAATAGTCGTTGGAAGTAGGGTTGGATCACTGAACTAAATAGATGAGATGGGTTTCACAGTATCGAAGACGAACAAGTGATGACAGCTTTTAAGGTTTGCGTTTCAGAGCTCATGTTAACTAGACTTTTTACTCTGAGTGGTCGTTCCTACATTATCCCTGAATATTGACCATTCCTCCTGGTACACCCCGTACACAAGACTGTACTGATTTCGCATTAATATCTTAGGTCCATGTTGAAGTCATCGAAGCTTCACAATGGCTCGGAATAAATGATAATCATCAAGTTCAAAATGAAGTGAATTGTTATTCTGCCCACGAGTAGTGTAACATCTGAGGTCCCCATCTCTTCAGAAAAGTGAAAGAAATATTATAGGTTAAATAAAAGGTTAGGTGAGTCAACGTAGCAGCCTCCTGCTGCCTCGTCGCTGCAGAGCGGCAGCAAGTGGCCGGCGTGCTCCTGTCAGCGCCGTATCGGCTGAACAGGCGTGGCGTGGCGTGCGTGGAGCAGCGGAAGCCCTTGAGTGGGCGGCACGCGGCAAGTGGTGCTCGGTGGCGGCTGCTGGCTGCTGGTGCTCGCCTCTGGGGTCTTCGATCCCACGCGCCGCTGTTGCGCCTGCTTATCTGTCGCTGCTGTCAGCACGGTTCGTCCGCCCCAGCACAGCTCTCTCTGTGCCACTCAGCTCTAACGGCTACAGTCGCCATCCCACCACAAACGTCCTGAGACGGTCTTCAGTTAAACAAGCGTGGTTTCGGCGTGAAACAGCATTAGCGAGATGTCGGTATTAATATTTATTCTTTAAATTCAACTTGACGGTAATGGGTATAGCTGTACTACCTAAAGCGAGATTTGAAAATTTATGCGGAACGGACTCTAACCCGAATTTTCAGCATGTAGTGAGAGGCCGCACTATCACTCAGGCTACCCGAGTACGCATTCCCGACCCACTCAAACTCCCACACGTCAAACACTTATTTTTTCTCGTAGATTATTAATTCACTTGCCACGCCGGCCGGCGTGGCCAAGCGGTTCTAGGCGCTAAAGTCCGGAACCGCGCGACCGCTACGGTCGCAGATTCCAGTCCTGCCTCGGGCATGGATGTGTGTGTCAGCACGTTGTAGGTGTCGCCACCGGCGCCAACCTTGTGTGAATGCTCTGAAAAGCTAATCATTTGCGTATCACAGCATCTTCTTCCTGTCGGTTAAATTTCGCGTCTGTAGCACGTTATCTTCGTGGTGTATCAATTTTAATGGCCAGTAGTGTATATACTTACATTTAAGTGTGTAGTTAAAAATACTAGGTCAAAATCGATATAATTCATTTACTAATTACTAGTGTACAAATGAAAGAAGATGAGACTTGAACGTCCCGTCAACTGATTACTACTGTAAGGTCACTGACGAGCCATCAATCAAAATTGTTACTTAATTCAATGAGTAAAAGCTACCGGACATTACACTTCGTCATAAACTGTTGAGCTGAGTAACTCTTGTTTTCAATTACACACTTAAGTATATCATCATGGTTACATAATTTACAAAGTCGGCCTTGTACACCGAAGCGCCAGAGAAACGTATAGGCATGCGTATTCAAATATAGAGATACGTGAACAGGCAGAATACGGCACAGCAGTCAGCTACGACTATATGAGATGACAAGTATCTGGCACAGTTGTTAGGGTCTGTTACTGCTGCTACAATGGCAGGCTATCAAGATTTAATTGAGTTTCAACTTGGTGTTATAGTCGACGCACGAGCGATGGGTCACAGCATCTCCGACGTGGTAATGAAGTGGGGATTTCCCCTTACGACCATTTCACGAGTGTACTGTGAATATAAGGAATCCGGTAAAACATCAGATCTCCGACATCGCTGCGGCCGGAAAAAGATCCCGCACGAACGGGATAAACGACGATTGAAGAGAATTCTTCACGTGACAGAAATGCAACACTTCCACAAATTACTGCAGATTTCAATGCTGGGCCTTCAACAAGTGTCAGCGTGTGAACCATTCAACGAAACGCCATCGATATGGGTTTTCGGAGCCGTAGGCCCACTCGTGTAACCTTGCTGACTGCACGACACAAAGCTTTACACCATGCCTGGGAGCGTCAACACTGACATTAGGCTGTTGATGGATGGGAACATGTTGTCTGGTTGGACGAGACTTGTTTCAAATTGTGTCTAGCGGATAAATGTGTACGGGTATGGAGACAGCCTCATGAATCCATGGACTCTTCATGTCAGCAGGGGACTGTTCAATCTGGTGGAGGCTCTGTAATAGTGCGGGGCGTGCGCAGTTGGAGTAATATGGGACCCTTGATACATATAGATACTATTCTGACAGGTTACACGTATGTAAGCATCGTGTCTGGTCACCTGCATCCATTCATATCCATTTCACATTCCGACGGACTTCGGCAATCGCCAGTGCAACACCCACACTTCTGGAATTGGTACAGAGTGGCTCCAAGAACATTCTTCTGAGTTTAAACACTTCCGCTGGCCACCAGACTGCCCAGACATTATGGAGCATATCTGGGATGCCTTGTAACGTGCTGTTCAGAAGATTTCTCTTACTTTTATGGATAGCCTCACAGCATTCATGGTGTTAATTCTCTTCAGCACTACTTCAGACATTAGTCGAGTCCATATCACGTCGTGTTGTCGCACTTGTGTGTGCTCGCGAGCGCCCTACACGATATTAGGCAGGTGTACCAGTTTCTTTGGCTCTTCAGTGTATGGATGTAAACATGGCGTACTACTAGCATCGCTTGCTACAAGGAAGCTGCCCCGTCGGAGGTTCGAGTCTTCCTTCGTGTGTGTGTGTGTGTGTGTGTGTGTGTGTTGTTGTTGTTCATAGCGTAAGTTAGTTTAAGTTCTGTGTAGGCTTAGGAACTGATGACCTCAACAGTTTGGTCGCGTAAGACCGTACTACAAATTTCCAAAATTTCCTACAAGGAAGCAGCTGTACTGCTGCTGTCAGGGAACAGGCCACATATGTAGCATTATTGCTACACGAATACACCAACGCCCAGATGGCGCCCTAGACATGTACTACCCACATATCACCCTGCGTGCCAAGTCCCCCCCCCCCCTCCCTCCCCCTTTTCCTGTTTGGTATTCAGCCACAGTTATCTTGTGACCCTCTACAAGCCGTTAGGTTTTCTAACTGGCTGATGAAATTTGTCATCAGAAATCCATCGAAATTTCAAAATAATAGCAGCATATTCTGTTACAAAAGTGGAAGCAAAAATGACCTTCGTAACATCTAAAGCTGTTCGAAGCTGGAAAAGGGGTTCGGTATGTAGCCACAATGTTCATTTTCCATGTAACATAAAAATCAGACGAGAAGCGAAGTAGATTTTAAATCTAATGGAATAGAATTTCTCCTGAACAATTCTTTCCATTCAACAGGCAATTACTTAAACCTTGGTAGCATGTGTCAAGTGTGGCTTTGTTACTCAGTGCTATTTCTTAAGAATAAATAACATGAGAATACATGACTACGGCGGTACTAATTGCGGCAAATGAAATGCATTTTTCGAAACAGGAGAGTATTGTTATTATGTAGCTACACGGCAACTTTATTGATTACGTGATTTATGGAAGACGTCCTACAAACTCTTCTCTAAATTCATTCGTCCTCTGCTTTCACGCAAATTTGATTGGGGTCCTAAACATTGTAACAATATTTTAAAATATATCGCTCTAAGGTCATCTGATCGAAAGTGTCCGGGCACCTATTAGTGGACATTAACATGGTGTGCCTCCACCCTTCGCCTTTGTAATGGCTTTGTGTTGATGACACTTTCAATGAGGTGTCAGTCTGGAGGAATGGCATCCCATTCTGCCTCAAGAGACGAAACCAGAGAATGTACTGATGTTGGACGCTGGAGTCTGGAAGGAAACAGACGTTCTACTCAATCCCAAAGGTGTTCCATTGGGTTCAAGACGGGACTCCGGGTAGACCAGTCCATTTCAAAAACATTCTTGCCCACAAACCATTGCCTAACGGACGCTGTTTTACGGCAGGCTGCAATGTCATGCTGATTCAATCCATAGTCGTCTCTGAACTGTTCCTCCATCCTATGTAGTATACAATACCGGAAAATATGTTAATATCCTTCCGCATTGAGTTTTTTCTTAAGAACAATAAGGGGACCACACCCTAACATGAAAAACGTCCCCATGCTGTAACACAATCTCCCCTGTACTGTACTGTTCACACTACACACGATGGCATTGGTCAAATTTAACCCCCCTCCCCCATCGGATTGCCACGGTGTATAGCGTGATTTCTCTCTTTCCAGTTATCCATCGACCAGTGCAGTCGCTCTTAACTGACGCTTGAATCGGTGTTGACTATAGAAACGTTAGGCTTATGAGGAGCCGCTAGACAAATGTATCCCATTCCTTTTAACTCCCTTGGTACAGTCGTTGTGCTAACTACACGCGTTCCCACTTCATTATCACAACACCGACGATCGACGTGGGCAGCTTTAAAAGGGATGAAATGTCCCTGGTGGGTTTGTTAGCCAGGTGACCTCCAATGTGTACTCCACGTTCGATGTCGCTGATCTCTCTTAACTCATTGTATTGTATTGTATTGTATTGTATGGAACAGGGGACCTAGAAACGACGGAGAGGCTTCGTCCCCGCCGTAGCCCTCAGTGGTGCACAACCCCACAACAGGCTACAGCAGTCCACGCACCCCACCGCCGCACCACATCGAACCCAGGGTTATTGTGCGGTTCGGCCCCCAGTGGAGCCTCCTGGGAACGTCTCTCACCAGACGAGTGTAGCCCCAATGTTTGCGTGGTAGAGTAATTATGGTGTACGCGTACGTGGAGAAAGTTTTTGGGCAGCAATCGTCGACATAGTGTAACTGAGGCGGAATAAGGGGAACCAACCAGCATTCGCAGAGGCAGGTGGAAAACAGCCTTAACAATTACCCACAGACTGGCTGGCACACCGGACCTCGACACTAATCAGTCGGGCGGATTCATGCCGGGGACCGGCATGCCTTCCCGCCCGGGAAACTTTGCGTTAGACGCGGGGCTAACCGGGCGGGCCTCATGACCCATAATGCTTCTTTACCGACAACACAACACTGCCCGCCTCCTTTTTTATTGCTGGGTCTGGCTCTCTTGCTTCCGCATTACATAGGGGTGTCCTGATACCTTTGGTCTGATAGCGCATGGGGTTTTCTTAACATGTGAAATACACTTCCAAAAATGCTATCAACTGCCCCTATCAGTTTCTGCTGCCGATTTCTCGTATTCGTTCTATTTAACATAGGTTTGTAGCATTAAAACCAGGCATTTAGTGCCCCCTGAAGTTTATTAATAATTCTGCTATGAGTTGATGTAATCTGTTGTGGATGCGGTTCAGTTCTACATTCCCTCATTGTGCAAGGTCGTCCAACTTCACCAATCCCGAGTTAGTTTAGTGACAGAGCGTCACAGTCGGAATGGCTGCAGTTTAACACCTCAACTGCGTCTGATCTGGGACCTGAAACCTACGGAAACCAAACCATAAAAGAATCTGAACTGTTTGAATGGCTTCATTGATGTGGTAAAGATCTAACCACCTTCAACTAGGACTCATGCCCATGCCAATCTCTTATATCATAACAAACACAGAGAATATATTCGTATGATGTAAGGCCATTGAGAGCTAATATCTCGATGCCAGCCGCTTCTTCTATAATTTATTTTTACATTGGTTTTAAAGCACTTTCCGGCGTTGTCCGATGCCCAGTTTCCACAATTTTCTATCGTCCCATTGAACTTCTCTTAAATCTCTCTACTTTTACAATTCCCTACTCCCAAACTTTTTGTAGACCTTCGAAGTTTCGCGGTTCGATGTTATCCATAACATAGTCTTCTTAGGTAACTCGAATTCATCCATCCGTTGGATATAACGTTACCACAATAGTTGTTTCCTTTCGATGTCTGTTGTTGATGACCCTTCTACACCCATTACTAAACGAATGTCTTTGTAACTCTCTCTCTCTCTCTCTCTCTCTCTCTCTCTCTCTCTCTCTCTCTCTCTCTCTCTGGATACTCATTTCAGTGGCTTCCAACTTCGTCTTCTTATAATCTCTGTTTATACGTGAGCTCCATTATAATACGAAATAGAGTTCAATAGGGAATGTACTTCCTTCCTTTTCTATTTCGTTACTCATAAGCGTACCATTTAAGCAAGTGGTCAGTCTTCTAGCCTGAGTTAGTTTTAATTTGTTGGTCACATTTACCTACGGCATATCAAATTCTACTCGTAGATATGTGGAACCATTTAAAGCTGTAATTTCCTCCGTATCGAATTGGATGTTTGAAGATATTTTGTTTTCTGGGTGTCAAGTACTAAGCGTCATCGTTGATACTCTTGCTGTAGTTTTCATGTCTTATATGCCACCATAAAATAATTTACTGATATACTGTCAGATAATGTCCTTTGCAGCGTGACCCCTTACCTGCAGCTCCATCTATAATAGTTAAAAATTAGTCAATGACTAGTTGTTAGGAGTAGATATGAGAGGATGTATTGGCTGAAATGGGATTGCACTGCACCTAGCGGCTTCCAAGTGTTCCCGAAGCTACTAAAGCTACTGACCTCACAATTGCAATACAGTTGGTGGAAGTGGGTAGCTGCAAAAATAAACGTGGTTTACAATAACGTGAGTGCCAAAAATATTTCCAGAATGCATTTTCACTGTGCAGTGCAGCGTTTGGTGACTAACTTCCTCTTAGATGAAAACTGTGTATCGGACAGGTGCTCGAACCTGAGGCCTCTGGCTTCCGCGGGTAACTGCTCTAGCTACCGAACTATTCAAGTACGACTCACAGGTTTCTCTCTCATACACGAACTAAAGGAACAACGGAAAACTGATAAAAATGACGATCACAAATAATTGATCATATCGCCCTCCACAAGACTTCCATACTCGATTTACTATCACACGTTCGATATGTATCGTTTGGACCCCTCCGACTTCGATAGGCAATCATTCTTGGAAATTACCCTCACTTCAGCCATTATCTCTTCTCCTACCTTCCAAACTTCACAGTCCTCCAACGTACCTTGTGGAACTGAAGTTAGTGTTAGCTCATTCCTGCCTGTTGCAGTGGACAGGGCGCAGAAACTTCACTTGTCTACCTGAACCATCTGCATAATGCGACTCCAGAAACGTCTCTACGGCAACGCCTCAGTGGTGTCACAGCTCTATAGATGGTTTTAGTTTTTTCCTGCAGCCGTTTGAGCTTTCCAGCTGAAAGTTGGAAACAGCACTGCTAGCTGTCAGGGATATTCTTAAGCCGTCTTGACTACGTCACTCCTAGTCCGCCTGCTTAGCTGAGTGGTAACTTGTTTGCCTACCATGCCTTGGACCCACGTTCGATTCCCGGCCAGGTTGGAGGTTTTTCTCCGCTCGTGGACTAGGTGTTGTGTTATCATCGTCTCACCCTCACCGACAAGCAAGTCGCCCAATGTGGCATCACCTGCAATAAGACTTGCAACTCGGCTGCCAAACTTACCCGGGTGGGACCTCCCGGCTATCAATGCCACTCGATCATGTCATTTCATTTTTTATAGCACTCCTGGGAGAAAGGATATTATAGAGAAATTTCTTAGTTTGGAAGTTGGTAGAAGAGGTACTGGTGGAAGTCAGAATGTGAAAACGGGTCGTGAGTAGAGCGTGGATAGTTCAGCCGCTGGAACTCTACTCCCACAGGAAGTCAAAAGCCCCAGGTTCGAGTTCCAGTCGGGCACAGTTCTAATCTGCTGGGAAATTTCACCATAAGCATGTTGTAAATCAATGCGGAAAACGTTTCTCTCTAGATATTTGTTCCCTTGATGAGAGGCGGCTGCTGACGGGTGTACACAGAATAGGACACCTCCGCGTCCTTTTGAAAGCTGGCGTGATGCGTGTTTGTGCGTCAGGCAGTCTGGCTGCCCATAGCATCGCCACACGACAGCCGCGCAGAGGGTCTAGTCTGTGAACAGGCGCAGTCGCATGCCCCGCCGTGCCACTGGCACAAACACGTCAACGCCAGGCGTGCACTGCCAAAACATGCGGGCGGGCCGTCTGCCACACGTGTGGCCTCCGCCACCGGCTGTGCGCTGCTCCGTTTTCACTGCCTGACGAGGAGAGGTGACGTTCCACAGCACCCACGGTATCCACCCAAGGCCATGGCAGACTCATTTGATAGCAGTCTTTCATTTGACTTAGCATCGCCTACCATATCTTCGTATCTCCGTATCTCTATATATTTACTACACCTACCTCCCACGATCATCTTTTAATATACTAATATTTATCTTCTTTGCCGAATATTTTTAATTGAAATTATTTCTAGTGCCAAGCTAACTAATGCCACATGCCTTGGCGAATAGCCGAGTAATATAAACTTCTTTCTGCAGTAATCCTACCCCGTGCTTCACTTCGTAGTTCATCTGCACATTTATTTTGTTACACACACCTCTAGCACTTGGGAGTAACACGGAAAACCTGAATCTGGACACTAGTGGGATCAAATCCACGCGACAAGCGTCCGAGAGGACCCCCTCCCCACCAAACTCCACCCACCTTGCTCCTCCTCCTGCCTAAGCCACACCCCTTCCCTTCCTCTCCCCATTATTAAACTATGCCCTTTTTCCGGAAATAGGTCGAGGACACAACGTAGTCAGTATAAATACTTAGCTCTCCCATTAACAGCTTAATATTTTACTGTGCAGACATTTTTAAACAACTACTTTAGCTTCACATCCCTTTTCGCCAGAAAGCTAAGCTAATCGCGTTACAAGTAACTAACTTTCCCAGTAACAGTGCAGTATTTTATCATCGAAGTCGATGCCTTCTTAAGAGGAACATAAAAGCTCTATTAAATAATAAAATAAGGTAACAGCATGTAAAAAAGTTTGAAGTGATAAAAACTACGCTATCTGCACCTGCAGATATCACCTTACGTGATCAATACTACAGTCCTAAGAGACGATATAGCAGAACCGATAGCTTAGAAACCGACAGAGCAGTACAATACTAATCTGGGAAAAGGTAGCAAAACAAGTTAGTGGCTTCATCGAAAATAAGATGGTAACAGATGGAAAGATAACAAAGAAGCACTAACAAGTCAAAGAAAAAACTACAAGAAACTGGCCAATAGCTACAAATGAGGCAAAAGTAACACGAATAAATGAATCAAACAAATATTACAAAAATAATCTTTACCTCAAGAAGTCTGTTTCTACAGTCACATTACAAATGAAACTGAAAAACACATACAAATACGCACCTATGCCAACAAGACCATAATGCTAGCATCTGCCTGCGACACCACAATTTCAGCACATGTATTTAGCCAAGTACTGTTCATAATAGCTGCATCAAAAACGGAAAATCTAGCAAAACAAGGCAATAATTTCATCACTCACTACTCACAGGATAACGTTTCACTGCTCACTGTTTTAGGTCCCACGGTGTAGTGAACGAACTGATGTTGGCAATAGCGCGATGATGTCCGACACAATGCAGATGTGATGCAATCATCAGAACCACTGGACGAGAACGATGTTTTTCCTATCCATCTCTGTTGTAGGAAGCTCTTCGATTGGCCTACTTCCAGCCAAGGGGAGTGGCTTAGTAGATACGTGGAATGGGTGTGGCTTACAAAGATGGACGTACAGAGTGGAGATGGCGAGTGGAAGGTCCTTTTGGGCATTGGTCACATGGATCTGATCTGTAGAGTATTTTACTTTTCCACTGTGGATAATCAAGGGAAAGATTTGAATCTCGCTCCTTCAGAATTCTCCGATTCCACAACCTCTAGCGCTACATCTACAAATATCCAACCATCCATCCAAACAACTTCAGCCATGATACACTGCACGACACACAATATTCCGTACCTATGTGACGTTCGCCTGCTATATTTCTTCGTTGCTAGTCCTCGGTGACTACGTACTGTGTTGCTATACTAGCTGAAAATGGGGGGGAAGAGTTGAATACTGACTACTGTAAATGACGTAGACGACAGTTGCGTTTCACAGTCCTTTACTTTCACTGTTCACGACCCCCCCCCCCCCCCCCCCCAACATTACACAGTTAATATGGCCTGTTACCTATTGGTTAACCTTTGGTTCAAATGGCTCTAAGCACTATGGGACTTAACATCTGAGGTTATCAGCCCCCTAGACCTAGAACTGATTAAACCTTACTACCAAGGACATCACACACATCCATGCCCGAGGCAGGATTCGAACCTGCGACCGTAGCAGCAGCGCGGTCCAGGACAGAAGCGCCTAGAACCGCTCGGTCACAGTGGCCGGCTGGTTAACTTTTGATTAGCCTCATTAATAGTTTGCAGGCATAAGTCAGCATACTGATACAATAATTTACTGTTGATATCTATGAGCAGAAAAAAACCTAACCACCCAGTTCTTGCAGAATAATACGGTATGTATTGAAAAGACACTGTCATTGTCTCATCACACGGCCTATTTGTGTTACACTTATTTCACGATTAAGTTGATGCATTGTTGTTTTTCTAATCAGCACGGGTTCCTCACCTGAAAATCGGCCGTGGAATGACTGTGTCGGGACCAAAAATTGGGCCTTCCTATATCCTCACAATAATAGGTACTGAAACCATATATTGTACGATGCTTAAGTTACAAAAATTACAATTAACACATAACTCATTCAATTAACTAAATATATAGAAAAATTCCTTCTTTTTAACAGTTTCTTCTGGTATAAGGGTTAGGCCGAATTATTTGTTTGAATGATGAAATTAACAGATATATTTTACAAACAAGACTTTCGACAAATCTGGTAATTATTTTGAAATTAATTAAGGGCTGGCTTTGTTAATATGTTTTCGAATAGAGCCAAATAAATATGTACTTTAAAAATCCTAGTGATCCTTTTTCCAAATGTTTATAATTATTACAGAATTTATATTTGTTTATAAGTCAACAATATAATTTAAGTTACGGAACAATTACTGATTTCACCCTATAACAATACTAACTAGGAATAGTCGAAATAAATCAGGAAATTAATTACATACATAAAACTAAGCAAAAAATTAGACCTGATGGCATATTCCTTAAGACTGAGGGCCAACCTTTTTCTTTTATGGAAATGCAGATTTATACTCATGTATGTTAATGATAATTATTGAAAAAACAAAATAAAATTAATTTTAAGGAGGCAGATGGCAAAACAAGAGAGAAGGTCAATAGATCCCAGTTTGCTTCGTCACAGCTACATTATAGAATTTTTGTTTGCTTCCACTCGTGTACTGAGCGAGAAAAATATGATCAAGTCCGTTTATTGTTTTGTTTTGTTATAGGGCGCAAGAACAATGTCATATGCGCCCATTTCAGAACCCTAGACGAAAAAGGAGTTGAAAGCGACTACGCGTTAGGCCAATCGACGGAAGGAAAGACAGCTAAAAATCGGGACACACTTTGAGAAAGGGCCATAAAATACGATGTGAAAACAACGGAGGTCCTGAACCAAAGATTAAATGTCCTTCACCATCTTGCTACGACGGATAAAAAGTAAAACGCGGCCGACGGCCTGGATGTCGTTCCATAAAACGGCCGATTAATCAAACGGCAAACACAAACGAGAACGTAAGCGGTTTAAAAAAAGGCAGTCCTGCAGGAAATGGCAGACCTTCAAAAGTTGAGAAGAGCAAAAAGTGGTGGGGAAGCAGCACTTAACGAATGGCGATGACTAAAAAGACGGTGCCCTATATGAAACCTCGCCGCGAGAGGGCCGAGAAGAGGTCGACCAATCCGCTGGGAGACGTTTAATTCCCCGGAGTTTGTTTCTAGGAAGGGAAGACCAGTGGTTATGCCAAAGGGACACCACCTGCTGACAGAAGGCAACTCAAAGAGGAGGGAATATGGGAACTAGTGAGCCGAGCTAGGAGGACTGCAGACTTGGCAGCAGCGTCAGCGGCCTCTTTGCCCGTCAGACCAACGTGACCAGGGACCCCCAGAAACATCGCATTGGCTCCATCAGGAGTGAGCAAGTGACATCTTTCCTGTAGCCGTTGCACTAAGGGATGGACGGTGTACAGTACATAGAGGCTCTAAAGGACACAGAGTTGGAGCACATGACAACTGAAAAGCCCGTGTCTCGGGATGTAGTGCGTGGCCCGATACAGGGCGAAGAGCTCTGCTGTAAACACTAAGTAGTGTTCCGAAAGCCGATACCGAAAATCTTCGGTGCCAAGTATGAAGGTAGACCCGACACCACGGTCAGTCCGACAGCCATCAGTGTACACAAAGGTACTATCACGAAGTTCTGTGCGATGGTCGCGAAAATTACGGCGATACAGCGTGTCTGGAGTAGTAGAGTGGTGTCCTAAGGAAGCGAATGAAGTCCAAAGTGAACATGGGCCGACACACGAAACCAAGGTTGTGAACGGTTCATACCCATCGGGAAAGTGGCAGGTAGCGTGAGATTAAGCTGCTGGAGCACTAGCTGAAAGCGAACTCCAGGAGGTAACAGAGATACAGGCGGTTCAAAGTGAAACGTACCCTATGAAAAATTATGAATGACGGTGCTGGATAAACTCTTACGTTATTTGATACAGAAACAGCTGAGTAAAACTGAACGTATTCAAGACAGTTCTCTCTTTACTTATTCTGATCATCACTAAACTGAGACAATATTTTTAGCGTAACGCAGTCTGACTTTCATGTCTGTGCTGTGTGCAGTCTGTGGCTGGTTGTCATTGTTGGAATATTCGCTATTGTAGTCTTGGGCAGTTATATGTGAACAGCACGTAGCGTTCGGCAATTGGAGGTGAGCCGCCAGTAGTGGTGGATGTGGGGGGAGAGATGACGATCTGGACGTATGTCCGTCAGAAAAAGGAAATTTGTTTAATTGGATGTCACAAGACTAATTTATATATATATATATATATATATATATATATATATATATATATATATATATATATATATATATAACTTTTGAACATTATTAAGGTAAATACATTATTTGTTCTCTATCAAAATCTTTCATTTGCTAACTATGCCAATCAGTAGTTACTGCCTTCAGTAGTTAGAATCTTTTATTAAGCTGGCAGTATTGGCGCTCGCTGTGTAGCAGTAGTTCGAGTAACGAAGATTTTTGTGAGGTAAGTGTTTCATGAAAGGTATAGGTTATTGTTAGTCAGGGCCATTCTTTTGTAGGGATTATTGAAAGTCAGACTGCGTTGCGCTAAACATATTTTGTTAGTTTAGTGATCATCAGAATAAGTAATGAGAAAACTGAGTACGTTCAGTTTTACTCAGCTTTTTATGTATCAAAAAACGTAAGAGTTTTTCCAGTACTTTCATTCATAATTTTTCAAAGTGGACGTTCCAAAAGGAGTCATTGAAGGGGGAGGAATAGGATGAGTGGCAAGGTATGGCAGAAAAACGCAGTGCATACTTGCTGAGGAGAAAATCACAGCGGTATGACAACGGTAGTCCGACAACTTCTGCATACAGACTCTCAACTGGGCTGGCGTAAAAGGCGCCAATGGTCAAACGGATGCCACAATGCTGGATTGTATTGAGACGAAGTAAGATGGACGGACGTGCAGATTCATAAAGGGACATGTCCGAAAGAACAGACACCATATCCATATAAGTATGTAGTTATGGCAATACCGGCCATGACCTTCCTGTTCTGTGCGGATGCACACATATTACCCCAACTCTTACGGGACTTGGTAAGAATGTCTTCTACGAGTAATGAGTGTGTTGGTTGGGACACTACGAATGTAGGGTGTGGACATATAAGGTGAGAATGTGGGTCTCGCGGGAGGCGTGCGCGAGATAGTCCCTGCAGTCACACTGCCCTCTGTGCCCTCGGTGGTTCAGATGGATAGAGCGTCTGCAATGTAAGCAGGTGATCCCGGGTTCGAGTCCCGGTCGGGGGACACATTTTCACCTGTCCCCGTTGATATATATCAACGCCCTTCAGCAGCTGAAGGTATTAGTATATAATTCTAATAGCGATACTTTCCTATAAACATGATCATTAGCGAACAGTATACAATGTGGAACCGATTTACGGTGGAAAATAAAAATAGTTCCAATTTTGGTCACCAGGTGCGAATTTGGCGCTGCATGGCATCTCGTCGACATCGCTAGTGTTCATATTCAGCAAATTGCGTAAGCTGTGGCTGACGATAAAATGAATGTTATTCCTTCCTTACTTATTTATTTCATATTTTCTGTCCATATCACGTACCTAATCCATTACGTATGGAAACATTTCTATAGGTCTTCCTTGCTTTCACAGCGCCAGATTTGCACCTGGTGGCCAAAATTGGAACTATCTTTTTGTAGTACAGCTTAGGAATTTCTATTAGTCAAATATTCATTCAAACAACCATAAATCTGCGAAGATAGTCTGTATAAAAATTTCTTGCTTATTAATCAACGTAACTATAAAGAATTGAATGCTTTTCAGTCATCTAACGAGACTGAATCCACCTCTTCAACCGCGTCTACCGCTTCCCAGAAATTGTGTACGAACAAAGCAACCTGCGTTTTATACGAATTGTTCTCTATCAATACTGTGCCACCTACTTCTGTACCACCGAGCGAGGTGCCAAAGCGGTTAGCACAATGGACTGATTCGGGTGGACGACGGTTCACATCCGCGTCCGACCATCCTGATTCAGGTTTTTCTTGATTTCTCTAAATCACTTCACGCAACTGTTGAGGTGATTCCTTCGAAAGAGTACAACCGCCCCGTCCTTGAATCATTCCGACCTTGTGCTCCGTCTCCTAATACCTCGATGTCGACGGAATGTTGAACCTGTATCTTCCTCCATTCTCTTTCGTTCAGTACCGCATTTCATTTCAAACGCTCAAATGCTCCTAGTTTTGTCTGGCTTTCGTGCTGTTTTTCATTTTGGGGCTGTACTTCAGAAGTGAATTACCATAGCGTTGTCTTCCACTTTCCTCCGTTCTTGATTGCCGACTATTCTTGTGGAAACTGGCACGCTTCGCCTGTACCGGTCTATTTTTTGTCTCTCGTGCTAGGTGTATTGTCTTCCCATTATAGAAGTTCAGGAAGTCACTTGTCTTTGCTCTGTCACTCTTCATCAGGTTCCTCTTAACTTTAACCTTGAGGTAAATTCTATGCTCAGTAGGCCGTCCGTTCTATTGGAAACATTATCTCAGATCTACTTTACTTCCATCGGGTGCACTACGTCCTCCTTGATCCCCGACAAGCGCACTTTTTTCTCTGTTTCGAAATTTTCCTGTTCTTCGTGGAGTCTTCTACATGCAGCTTTCATTAAAGTGGCTCTAAGCTTCAACCATACAGTGCGTGTTTCTAAACACATGGTTAGGTTTCTTGGTCAAGTAACACTGATGTACTTACAGCAGTACGCTGCAAACACTTCCTATGAAAGGACTGTTTCACCGTTTTGTTTTTGGTCCTTGGTGAGGTTTTCCAGACAGATCCTCGTCAGAGTTCAGCATATATGAAATCGTCCCAGTGCCAATTCGTCGGTACTTTTGTTAAGTGTCACTTGTGTAAGCTGTACCACTAGCAAGTCTGCCCGAGTACAACTTAAAAATGCAAACCAATAATTTTTTAATGCTACAAGGAATCTATTATTCTTGAAACACTGCATGCTTAAGTTAATCACGTTTCCGGCGTGATTATGCAATACCGTCCTCCACAAACAATGCCCAAAAGTGAAATTAGAGAAACAGACATACGAGACTAATTTGGACAGCATTAACTGTGCTCTAATGCCAACCTCCCTCCACATTTCTTGTGGCTAGTGGCTACTGGGTCTTGCATGGTGGATGGTGCAAAGTAGGGGGATCTCAAACTCGCTTTGCATCTATCTCGAAACTTCCTGACGGCGGGGCTCCCTCAGGTAGCCGAAACACCTTACCTCCGTGACAGGTTCAGGTGATTGGCCAGTGACTTGTGCAAGGGAAATGTGCACGATCCATCCACATTAATGTGAGCACCTGTCCAAAGCCTGAATCAACACATTCTCCAGTGCCGTGGCCAGATGCGCAATGTTCCTAGGATGAGAATCCAAGGCGCGAACAGCCCGATGGAAGTGGTCTCCTAGAGTGTAGATTGTTTTTTAAGCCGGGAGTTTGGTTGGGATGTTTGGGGAAGAAGACCAGACAGCGAGGTCATCGGTCTCATCGGATTAGGGAAGGGCGGGGAAGGAAGTCGGCCTTGCCCCTTCAAAGGAACCATCCCGGCATTTGCCTGGAGCGATTTAGGGAAATCACGGAAAACCTAAATTAGGATGGCCGAACGCGGAATCGAACCGTCGTCCTCCCGAATACGTGTCCAGTGTGCTAGCCACTGCACCACCTCGCTCGGTGGGAGTTTGGTGGCAAGGGAAGTACGGTAAACTCATTCGAGTGTTCTTCGAACCATGCACCTATGCAAGCTGTGTGACACGTTGCATTGTCTTGCTGGTAGGTGCCATCGCGGCGAGGAAAAGCTAACTGCAAGTACGGATGGAAATGGTACCCAGCGATAGATGCATACTTCTGTAGATCCACTGTTCCTTCGAAAATAACGAAATCACCTAGGCAATGCCACGAAACATTCCCTAAACTGTAACACTTCTTCCTCCCGGATGAACACTTCTGATGATTGTTTCATGATCATACATGACAACGGCCATCTGTCCGATGGTGCAAAAACGTGATTCATCTGCAGAGGCCACCTGTCACAAGTCGACGGATGTCCTGCTGCGGTACTGGTGTGCAAATAGCAGCCATTGTTGCCAATGAACAGCAATCAGCGTGTGTGCAAGAACCAGGCGCCTTCCGTGAAGGTCCATATGCAACAATGCTCGCTTAGCGGTCGTTGTTAGACCATTGGTTCATCTGGCCGTCGGTTGCTCAGCAGTTGCACATCTGTCCGCCCATCCACATCTCTGCAGCCTTCGTTCATCCCTGACACTTACGGCTCGTGGTACACCACAGGTGCACCGATTTTGAATACTGCCATTTTGCCGTGCACAGCATACTTCAACCACAGCGGGACGCGAACAGTTTACAAACTCAGCCGTTTCGGAAATGCTTCCACTCTTGGCCCGAAAGCCAATCAATGATCATGCCCTTTTGGAAATCAGATAAATCGCTACGCGTCCGCAACACGGCAAGGACTTCACTGTTTTATGCGTTACACCGACGCGCCTTATATACCCTGCACTGCTAGTGCTGCCAACTGCCGTGTGCGAGTGGTTACTGCACGTTGACATCGAACATGGGTGGTGGTCACATTGATGTTACTGAACCGTGTACAAAGTCACACAACAGACATACTAATGTAAGCTTTCTCTGTATGTTTCAGATCGACACGAGAGGACCATCAAAGAAAGAATGATAACTGAAATGGACATCGAACGACGGAAGGAATAGCCCGTATAGGTAAGCCTTCGCCCAAGATCGGGAGAACTTGCCGCAAAGTAGATCCCCCCCCCGAGCATCAGTCACATATTGTTACATAAATGTATTTCTTCTGTAACATGAAGTGTAAATTGCTTTCATTTCTAGAGTGTGTGAGCTTCTTCCTAAATGACAGATAGTGTATTAAAGATAATTACACTGAGACTTGTTTTAGCTACTGTTTCTCTTGTACTGTTACATATTATTGTTTTAACTAAGCTTCCTCTGTAATTTTTTAGATATACCAGATTACAACTAACTATATTACATAATTGTTACACTTTTAATATCAGTATTAGTATCATCTAAGTCTCTCCAGAGTGGAAGATAAATTTTCATGTCATCGAAGCTGGCACGGACTGCAAGACTCCAGCCTAACTCAATTTCTTAGCCATTTTCGCCGAGAGATGGGAGCCAACAAGATTAACTATGGGCTCCATGTCTACACGAAAAAAGCGGGTGAGGGAGAGAGACGCACATTTAAAAACAGCGATAGCTTGGAGATAAAATCGGCTGTGATGTACCTAGCGTCTCACTATTAGATTTAATATTAGTTTTCACGTACCGTAAGTGGAATAATTTTAACTTTTACATATAATTTCAAGTTTTCGCTTGAGTAAATGAAGTACAGTTCCTTTCCCTGAAACGTCGAAGTAGCTCTGTCACGAAAACACAGTTACTAAGGTAACTGATACCTATATATAAGCCGGCCGGAGTGGTCGAGCGTTTCTAGGCGCTACAGTCTGGAATCGCGCGACCGCTACGGTCGCAGGTTCGAATCCTGCTTCGGGCAGGGATGTGTGTGATGTCCTTAGGTTATTTAGGTTTAAGTAGTTCTAAGTTCTAGGGGACTGATGACCACAGCAGTTAAGTCCCATAGTGCTCAGAGCCATTTGAACCATTTCTGAACCTATATATAAAACCTATGTTCTGCATGATACGAACATGATAATGAGGATAAAAATATTATCCAAAATCGATGTCCGGGATAATATGTAACAAAACCGCAGCAAAAGAAAGGAAAGGAATATAAAGGAAAGGAAGCATAAAGGGAAATATCGCCTTTGCAAAATCTTCTGCAGGTACGCACAGACAACTTGGGTTTGGCGGTGCCTCGAGCGATTTTTTCTTTAATAAAATAGTAGAGTCCATTGATCACAGTAGGAAATGCATGAAACTAACCTAAAGGAAACTTAACCGCTCCCGCTTCGAATGAGGATGTTGATGCATCATTTCCTGCGTAATTACCTTGGATGGATGCGAATCACAAGGAAAATTGCCCAGATATGAGGACATATTTTACAGTCTGTCAGCTACACAACGACCGCACCTGGGATTTTAGTTTTATTTTATGGTCTTTTATAACATACAACAAAGGAACTGTCTACGAAAACAGCTCACCTGCAATAGTTATATCACTTTGCAATGAGGAACAATAACTTGAATTTTAAATTGTGACAAGTAAATGTTAACGGCAGTTTTCAACCGAAAAGCAGTAAAACTCACCGATTTAAGATCGCTGGCTGTGAATGACAAATTGCCACAGAAGGAAATTTTTCGTACCATCCCTTCAAGCAGAGGTTGGGAAACTCTGTACCAAGCTCCCCCTCCACAGAAGTAATTAACGTGGAACAGATTTACAGTTTTTCAACCGATGGAATGTTGAAAATAGGAATTTTCTACGAAGCACATTTTAATTTTTACAGACTTTGTGATTGATGAACTTTGTGTGATAATAGAAATGACCACTCTGAATTAAGAATATGGTTTTCAAGTATCTCATCAGGTTTGGTTCTGAAGAACAAATGTATCCAGCACATACAAGTTTTAATATTGTATCAAAATAAACTTATTTTGGGGTAATTCCACATTACTTCATTCCAATAAGCTTTAAGAAATTAAGTCTTAATCTAAATCTGCAGGACTACTTTGCAATTCACGCCAAACCGATTAGCACAGTTTTCAACAGAACCACTTTCAGAACGCTTCTCGACACTTGGAGCATCCAAATCTTTCCGTGCAAACTCTGATTTCTCTTAGTTTATTATGGCGGTAATTTCTCCCTGTGTAGGTGAGCGCCATTAAAGTGCACAGTAACAGAAAGAATGGCTCAAATTGCAGGACACATTCTGATGTGTCGGCAGCTGGGCCAACACCTTGTAGATCGAGATGGCTGAAAATGCACGCTCGACTAACGCAGACGGGCGTGAAGTACTGGAACAGGCTACGTAATTAATGCTATGAAGAAAAGTACGTAGCTGGATTAATACTTATCTTTAATCAATCATTGTGGTACATCGCTCTTGACTATACAATTGGAGACTTTAATTACAATCACTGTAAGGCTAATGGCGCCTTGCTAGTTGGTAGCCATTAACTTAGCTGAAGGCTATTCTGTCTCTCGGCTAATGAGAAAGGCTTCGTACATCTAGTCGCTAGCTAGGTCGTCCGTACAACTGGGACGAGTCCTTGTTCGTATCACGAGACCTGCCTTGTGGTGGCGCTAGGTCTGCGATTACACAGTGGCGACACGCGGGTCCGACATGTACTAAATGGACCGCGGCCGATTTAATCTACCACCTAGCAAGTGTGGTGTCTGGCGGTGACACCACACATTCAATCAGAGGTAGACGAAGAAATTTTGTTATATGAAAATAGGTCTGGAAACGCTTTGTTCCCACGTTACAACTCATTTTCTCCAACTCAGTCATAGGGAACACACTAACAGAACGGAGCAGCATACTACAGGCAGCTCTGTTTCACAAGAGATGTTCAATATGCCCTCCACGGGTACTGATACATGCATTAATCCACCTCGTAGTGTAGTGTATCTCGGACGCACTGATGTATCCCTGGAGTATAGCGTATGGTTTCACAGCATTCCATAATATGAGCACGGATACTTTGAACGTCTTGTAATGAGGTTCCATACACAAGATCTTTCAAATGCCCCCACAAATAAAAGCCCAGTGGCTTCAGGTCCGGATAGCGTGGAGGCCAGACAACTAGTCCATCTGTACGTATCC
The DNA here is from genome assembly GCF_021461385.2 of Schistocerca piceifrons. Lineage (NCBI taxonomy): Eukaryota > Metazoa > Arthropoda > Insecta > Orthoptera > Acrididae > Schistocerca > Schistocerca piceifrons. The sequence continues at coordinate 507,956,791 of NC_060139.1, forward strand.
ATCTGTCCCCGAATCTATTATTTAGAAGCCGACGGTCAACAATAGTAAACTTGGTTACTCTGCAATTCACACTTAAGTGACTGGCAGAGGGTTCATCGAACCATTTTCATACTACTTCTCTACCATTCCACTCTCAAATGGCACGTGGGAAAATGCAACATCTAAATCTTTCCATTCGAGCTCTAATTTCTCTTATTTTTTTATAATGATCATTTTTCCCTGCGTAGGTGGGTATTAACAAAATATTTTCGCATTCGGAAGAGAAAGTTGGTGATTGAAATTTCGTAAATAGATCTCGCCGCAAAGAAAACCGCCTTTGTGTCAGTGACTGCCACCCCGACTCGCGTATCATATCAGCGACACTCTCACCCCTATTGCGCGATAACACGAAACGAGCTGCCCTTCCTTGCACTTTTTCTATGTCCTCCGTCAATTCTACCTGGTAAGGATCCCATACCGCGCAGCAATATTTCAGCAGAGGACAGACAAGTGTAATGTAGGTTGTCTCTTTGGTGAGTTTGTCGCATCTAAGTGTTCTGCCAACAAAGCGCAGTCTTTGTTTCGCCTTCCCCACAATATTATCTGTGTGATCTTTCCAATTTAAGTTGCTCGTAATTGTAATTCCTAGGTATTTAATCGAATTGAAAGCCCTTAGATTTGTGCGATTTATCGTATACCCAAAATTTATCGGATTTCTTTTTGTACCCATGTGGATGACGTCGCACTTTTCTTTGTTTAGTGCTAATTGCCACATTTCGCATCATAAAGAAATTCTCTCTGGATCATTTTGTAATTTGAATTGATCGTCTGACGATTTTACTAGATGGTAAATTACAGCGTCATCTGCGAACTATCTAAGGGGGCTGCTCAGATTATCGCCTAGATCATTTATGTAAATCAGGAACAGCAGAGGGCCTATGACACTACCTTGCGGAACGCCAGATATCACTTCCCCTGTACTAATCGATGATTTACCGTCTACCACTACGAACTGTGACCTCTCTGAGAGGAAATCACGAATCCAGTCGCACAACTTAGACAATACTCCACATGCACGCAATTTGATTAATAGTCGCTTTTGAGGAACGGTATCAAATGCCTTCTGGAAAGCTAGAATATGGACAGCACTCATTACTTCATGGGAATAAAGAGCTAGCTGTGTTGCACAAGAACGATATTTTCTGAATCCGTGTTGGTTGTGTATCAATAAGTCATTTTCTTCAAGGTGATTCATAATGTTCAAGTACAGTACATGCTCCAAAACCCTACTGCAAATTGAGGTCAGTGATATGGGTCTGTAATTCAATGGGTTACTCCTATTTCCTTTCTTGAATATTGGTGTGACCTGTGGTACTTTTCGGTCTTTAGGAACAGACCTTTCGTCAAGTGAGCGCTTGCATGTGATTGCTAAGAAAGGCGCTCCATCGTACAGTAAGTAGATGGTTTGTCGCGCGGCTAAAGGTGTATCTGCTAACAGTTAAGGTAGTATACTCTTTGCCAAATTATGATAGCTTTGTCTGTTGAGCCTGGGTGGAAGAAAGCGAAGCCCTACCAAACAATGCCGTCAGCGAATCCATACACCAAATGGGCATTTTCCATCTCTGCATTTGTGTACACTGCCATTGCTTGAGCGAAGTCTGTAATTGACTCTACGTAGTAACCCGTGTGCTAGCAATAGTCGTACTGATCGCTGGAGCAGTTTATGTTAGCTGTAAACAACCGATGACGCACGTCGCATGGCAATAGGGACGTCTAAACCAAAACATGGCGGTGCACAACGTAACCAGACGACATAAAGAGTGCATGTTCCCCACGATTCTACCATTCTGTTCTTGTGTTTCCCATGATTAATGAGTTGGAGAAAATGACTTAACATGGAATCAAGGTGTTTCCAGAAGCATATTGGTATAACAATTTCTTCGCCTATTTGCGAGGAATGCGTCCTGCAATTTGTACCTACATTTTTGTTACACTCTGTGTTTGCGCATTCGGAGGAGAAATTCATGATTGACATTTCGTGAAAAGATCTCGCCACAATGAAAAATGCCGTTGTTTCAACGCTTGCCGTCCAAACTCACGTACAGTAACAGAAACAGTCTCCCCTCTTTCGAAATAATACGAAACAAGCTACCCTTCCTTGAACTTCAACAATGTTATCAGTCAATCCTATCTGGAAATGTTCGCCCATCGCACAGCAATATTTCAGACGAGGAATGACAAGCGTAGTGAGTACGGGCTGTTCTAGCATCTTCTGTTTGGGCAGCTAAAGTCAGTCTTTGTTTCGCCTTCCTCGTAAATTAATTAATTGGGAGGGCTTCGCGGATAGTCTCATAAAGTCATTTATACAATTTGTCACAGGATGAATGGTCAATATGACAGGAACAACCATTCGAAGCAAAGACGTTTGGTAGACATGTCCTTTGAAGTGAATACCTTAAGAGCTATGACCACTTTTTTATCTTCGCTAGTGTGAAACACATCACTTCTATTGATGTATTCAGAGTTCTTCAAAGTTTATATTTTGGAGCACATGTTTACTGGGATTCATTGATTCGAAAGATCGTCGCTGGCATATCCCTGAATATTGACCATTCCTTTTGGGACACCCTCTATAATTAGGAACAGCAGAGGGCACCTCTCCTCCTCGAGGAAATCCAGATTTTACTTTGGTTTCACTACGTGATTCGCTGTCAGTTGATTTGAACTTTGTGCTTTCCGCCAGGAAGTAATGAATCCAATCGCACAGCTAAGACAATATACCACAGACACACAATTTGATTAGAAGACACTTTGGTGGAAAGGTGTCAAAAGCCTTCTGCAAGTCTACATTTTTTTTTCCTCGAGGTATTTCATAATGTACGAACACAGCGAAAGTTCCAAAATCCTCCAGTAAATCGATGTCAGCGATAAAGGTCTATAAATGAGCTGATTACTTCTATTTCATTTCTTATGTATTGGTGGGACCCGTGTCACTTTCCAGTGCTTAGGTATGGAGCGAGCAATGGTACACGATTGCTAAAAACTGTTTTACATCAATATACTCCGGAATGGACGTAACTGGAATGCAGCCTCGACCAGAAGACTTGCCTTTTATGAGTGATTCGAGTTTCTTTGTTATACCGAGGGTATCTACTTCTAAATTACTTATGAAGATATCTGTTCTTGATGCGAATTCCGCAATATTTACTGGATCTTCTTTAGTGAAGGACCTCCGGAAAACCGTATTTAGTAACTCCACTTCAGGAAGCTGTCATCGGTATCATCGTCATTGCTATCGCGCAGTGAAGGCATCTTAATGATAGTGTCTAGCCGTTAGTGTACTTTAATATGACCAGAACGTCACTGAATTTTCGGCCAAATTCAGACGCAGAGTTTACTTGTGGATATAACTGACGACCGTGGTCTATTTGGTAGATTTTTAAATCTGGCATGTTGCTTTTTTTCTTTTTTTTTTTTTGCTTCTGCAACAGTGTCCTGACCTGCGTTTTTCATCCCGGAGGGCCGGGAAGGAGGTGAAGAGGGTCTGTTCCGCCTCTTATTAATTTACTTGGTATGTAACGGTCAGTTGCCATTAATTCTATTTCTTTGAATTTAAGCAACATCTAGTCTACTCTTATATAGTTAGTCTGGAATGGAGACTGTAAATTAGCTAGGCGTCAAGCAAATTTGTGTGTGTTAGTAGTTTCTCCATTTGCTCCGCAATTGTTTGTTTAATAGTCTGCTCCAGTTTTTACCTACTTTTATAAATAGATACATTTAACCATATGTTCGTAATGGTTCAAATGGCTCTGAGCACTATGGGACTTAACTTCTGAGGTCATCAGTCCCCTACAACTTAGAACTACTTAAACCTAACTAACCTAAGGACATCACACACATCCATGACCGATTCAGGATTCGAACCTACGACCGTAGTGGTCGCGCGGTTCCAGACTGTAGCACCTAGAACCACTCGGCCACTCTGGCCGGCCATATGTTAGTAATACTGAATGGAAACATACTAGTATTGGCTGCTAATATAACTTTTATTAATATCTCATTACGGATTTCGGATACCTCTGTCATGAAATCTATGGTATAAACATTGAAGATGAGAGAATTTAAGCGTAAGGTAAATATTTCAACAGCGTAATGGAGATGAACAACCGTACCTGTCAAAAAACTACACATACTTTAGTGCCGCCTCCTACTACTTCCCTGCAATGTCACCGATGCCAAAACTGACACATGGCACGAAGTATACCATTTTGCCGGTAGGTGGCGTTTATGGCTGCATGCTTATGACGATAAGCTGAACTGCCGTGGGACAGGACTTATTGAATTCTGAGTCATGAATTTTTTGTCAAGAGAACAATATAAGATTTTCCCTAATAAATAAGAAGCACATTGTACTAAAGCCGCAGCTGTTACTTTCCAAGTTGCTAAATTTTAAACATGGTAAGTGACACGACGTTAAAAGCACAACAAAAATCACACTTATCCCCATACATAAAGATAAGTGTCCAACAATCAAAATAACTAAAAACCAGAAATTCAATTTTAAAAAAATTGAACAGAGGGAGGGGGGAGGGGGGAGGAGGAAGCACATTTTATTACAATAAAAGGAACGCTAAAAATTTACAACAATAACAAGTTACTCTCATGCCATCATGGTCAACAGTTCATCCATTTTGAAATTTCACTGTATTTTTTAAAAAGTTTCTTACAAGAATCAACGGAACCATAAAAGATTCTATTTGTATCAGTATACATCACACTCATAACATAATGATCATTAATCATTTCAGCAACGACAGAAAACGTCAAACATCAGGCATTTTAATTTCGTTACCTAATAGAACGCCACATACGTGGCGTGTATAGTACAGAACTACAAAAATAGTAGTATTGACTTGTTTGCCTATAAGCCCTGTAACCTTTTACATACAATTCTAGTTACAAGAGACAGCAGAAAATTGATTGGTAAAATAAAATTTCTAATTAACGTTTGTTAAACAACAAATTTTACCGCCTCGGATCTGTATATTATGCAGGTGAAATGAGCTATAGACACGCACGCACGCACACACGCACGCACACTTTATGTTTGTATTCCAGCCGACGTGCAGGGGGCCTGTCATCTCCTTGTAAACGTAATTATTAATTATGCCATGTACATGAGAGGAGGTACGCCAAGAGCAGCACACTACGACCGCACACACGACGTCTGAACTGAGAATGTGAATCATAGCAGCGGTATATCAAAATCTACTGCTTGCTGGAACAGTTGATTTAACTTTCGTGTTAGTAAGTCCGTGCGGAACACGTACTGAAGCCACAATAATTTCTCCAAAAGGATATTTCTAAATGTTTTACGAACAGCTCCTGGACTACGGAGATTTGGAGGATGGGAACACTGGTTGAAGCAAACTGCTCGTGAAGTTCTGCAGTTCTCATGCATCGCTTTGATTCTTTCCACAGTTAGCTCTGTTTAGCACAGCGGCGTGTGAAGTGGGTGGGTAAGCAGACGGCAAGAAGGAGAGGAGACTCGCTATTCGCTTCTCGGCATTGCAGATAGGCGTGTCCGTGGGGGAGGGGGGGAGGGGAGTGGTTGGAGGGGCGACTGTAAAACGCACACAACTCTCGGTGGCGGACGCATAAGCAGTCAGTCGGCGGATGTTTACGACCAGCTGGCTTTACGAGGACCTGAGGAAATCTCCCGAACCGCGCGGCTGCAGGTTCAAGGACAAGATCCGCCCTACAGACTACAGAACACCCGTGGCCCAACCGGCACTTGCTGGCAGTGCGTTATTCTCTCAGACAGTACGCGAATGCACGTCGACTAAAGATACACTCCTGGAAATTGAAATAAGAACACCGTGAATTCATTGTCCCAGGAAGGGGAAACTTTGACACATTCCTGGGGTCAGATACATCACATGATCACACTGACAGAACCACAGGCACATAGACACAGGCAACAGAGCATGCACAATGTCGGCACTAGTACAGTGTATATCCACCTTCCGCAGCAATGCAGGCTGCTATTCTCCCATGGAGACGATCGTAGAGATGCTGGATGTAGTCCTGTGGAACGGCTTGCCATGCCATTTCCACCTGGCACCTCAGTTGGACCAGCGTTCGTGCTGGACGTGCAGACCGCGTGAGACGACGCTTCATCCAGTCCCAAACATGCTCAATGGGGGACAGATCCGGAGATCTTGCTGGCCAGGGTAGTTGACTTACACCTTCTAGAGCACGTTGGGTGGCACGGGATACATGCGGACGTGCATTGTCCTGTTGGAACAGCAAGTTCCCTTGCCGGTCTAGGAATGGTAGAACGATGGGTTCGATGACGGTTTGGATGTACCGTGCACTATTCAGTGTCCCCTCGACGATCACCATTGGTGTATGGCCAGTGTAGGAGATCGCTCCCCACACCATGATGCCGGGTGTTGGCCCTGTGTGCCTCGGTCGTATGCAGTCCTGATTGTGGCGCTCACCTGCACGGCGCCAAACACGCATACGACCATCATTGGCACCAAGGCAGAAGCGACTCTCATCGCTGAAGACGACACGTCTCCATTCGTCCCTCCATTCACGCCTGTCGCGACACCACTGGAGGTGGGCTGCACGATGTTGGGGCGTGAGCGGAAGACGGCCTAACGGTGTGCGGGACCGTAGCCCAGCTTCATGGAGACGGTTGCGAATGGTCCTCGCCGATACCCCAGGAGCAACAGTGTCCCTAATTTGATGGGAAATGGCGGTGCGGTCCCCTACGGCACTGCGTAGGATCCTACGGTCTTGGCGTGCATCCGTGCGTCGCTGCGGTCCGGTCCCAGGTCGACGGGCACGTGCACCTTCCGCCGACCACTGGCGACAACATCGATGTACTGTTGAGACCTCACGCCCCACGTGTTGAGCAATTCGGCGGTACGTCCACCCGGCCTCCCGCATGCCCACTATACGCCCTCGCTCAAAGTCCGTCAACTGCACATACGGTTCACGTCCACGCTGTCGCGGCATGCTACCAGTGTTAAAGACTGCGATGGAGCTCCGTATGCCACGACAAACTGGCTGACACTGATGGCGGTGGTGCACAAATGCTGCGCAGCTACCGCCATTCGACGGCCAACACCGCGGTTCCTGGTGTGTCCGCTGTGCCGTGCGTGTGATCATTGCTTGTACAGCCCTCTCGCAGTGTCCGGAGCAAGTATGGTGGGTCTGACACACCGGTGTCAATGTGTTCTTTTTTCCATTTCCAGGAGTGTATTTTATGCAGCAGAGAAACAATCCAAGCGACATTCCTTTGCCATCACTGCATTTGGACAAGCTCATCAAAGTTATTGATATCTGAACGAAAGGGGGTATAGTCCTCGCTGCAGTTTTTGTGACGTGAGATTAACGGGAGCAATAAAAGCAGTTTTACCCGACTCAAAAGTGATCATTAATCTTGTGAAGATAACCTTCGTTCACTAAGGCCTTTGTTGCCCATTGATGATGCTTTCATTCAGCAAACGTATTCTCTCTCCGTCAGCATATCCATTCTCCCTCCATTGCCATTGATAGAAGGACATAACCTTCCCCCCCCCCCCCCCTCCACCACTACAAAGCTTGCAAGTTTTAATGTCTCCAATAACGTGTCTGTGCTTCAAACATTTTGTAATTGTGTATCTCTCTTCGTGTTATCTGACAAAATTGAAATTTTGTCTAGATCTATGTATGAAGCTGACACGGACTGCAATCTTGCGCAGACATTTTCTACTTCACTACACCGGCCTAACATCGTGTAGGGCACCGCGAGCCAGCAGAAGTGCCGCAACACGACGTGGCATGGACTCGACAAATGTCTGAACTAGTGCTGGATGGAAATGACACAATGAATCCTGAAAGGATGTCCACAAATTTGTAAGAGTAATAGGGGCTGGACATCTGAACAACACGTTGCGAGGCATCCCAAATATGCTCAATAATGTTAGCATCTGGGGAGTTTGGTGGCCATCGGAAATTTTTAAACTCAGAAGGGTGTTCCTGTAGCCACTCTGTAGCAATTCTGGACGTGTGGGATGTCGAATTGTCCTGCTGGAATCGCCCAAAACCGTCGGAATGCACAATGGACAAGAATGGATGCAGGTAATCGGACTGCATGCTTACGTACGTGTCGCCTGTCAGAGTCGTGTCTAGACGTATCAGGAGTCCCTTATCACTCAAACTGCACACGCCCCAAACCATTACAGAGCTTCCACCAGCTTGAAGAGACCCATCCTGATATCCAGGTGCCATGGATTCATGGGATTGTCTCCATACCCCTACACATCGGTCCGCTTGATACAATTTCGAACGAGATTCGTCCAATCAGGCAACATGTTTCCAGTCATCAACAGTCTAATGTTTTGGTGTTGACAGGTCCAAGAGAGACGTAGAGCTTTGTGTCGTGCAGTCATCAAGGGTACACGAGTGGGCCTTCGGCTCCGAAAGCCCATATCGATGTTTCGTTGAATGGTTCGCACGCTGACACTTGTTGACGGCCCAGCACTGAAATTTGCAGTAATTTGCTGAAGGGTTGCAATTCTGTCACGTTGAACGATTCGCTTCAGTCGTCGTTGGTCCCGTTCTTGCAGGTTCTTCTTCCGGCCGCAGCGATGTCAAAGATTTGATGTTTTACCGCATTTCCTATCTTCATGGTACACTCGTGAAATGGTCGTACGGGAAAATCACCATTTCATCGCTACCTCGAAGACGCTGTGTCCCATCACTCGTGCGCCGACTGTATCACCACGTTCAAACTGACTTAAATCTTGATAACCTGCCATTGTAGCAGCAGTAACTGATCTAACAACTGCGCCAGACACTTGTCAGATAAAGGCGTTCCAACCGCTGCGCCGTATTCTGCCTGTTTACAACTCCCTGTGTTTCATTAAGCATTCCAGTACCAGTTTCTTTGGCGCTTCAGTGTAGATACCTACATGGCACTTTGTTCGGCATGCGTCCACCGACTGCGTGGTACGGGACTACATTGATATGCAGATGTGTGACTTCTGGCGGCGTTGTACGAGCAGCGGATGTGCCTTGGTTGTCTCACACAGTCATCCGCTTGCGTCACTGCGGGCGGCGCACTTGCGCGCGCACTTACGCACGCATCCCGAAGAGGACGGCCGCCTAGTCGCGCAGGATACCAGCCTGGCACAGACTCGTCGGTCACAATTCTTGGTGAACCAAAAACCTGAATGTGCTGCAAATAAAGCGACGCTTAACACGTGAAACGTTAGGAAAGCTTCAAAACTTAGTACTACATCTCGTCCAGATAATTAGAATACGGGTGCTAAGATAACACGAATGAGATGGCATATAGTTAAAAACGGTCTCCTGTTTGAGACGGTCCACTATTTTATGCGAATACAATCCTACCCCTTAATTGGCGAGTGTTCCAGCAGGACACGCAGTCTGCTTATCATCCGTCTTCAGATTGATTTGACGTGGCCCATCGCGACTTTTTCTTCTGTGCTAACCCCTTCATCACTGTAGCATTATTGTTTGTTTGCTGTGTTTCAGTCTCTGTCTTCCTTTACTATTTTTAGCATCTATGACCACCTCTAGTGTAATGGAAGTCATTCCTTGAGGGCTTGACACGTGTCTTATCAGTCTGCCTCTCCTTGACACTTGTTTCGACACTCTTTCCCCGTACCGATTCTGTAGAGAAACAGCTTCACAGTGCACTCACTTTTCAACATCTCCAAATTTTCAACACTCTGCTCGACGTCCATTCTTAGAAATTTCGTACTCATATTAAGGCTTTCTGTTTGACATAGCAGATATTTTTAGTGTGGAATGTCATCATTTCCGACGCAAATTGTCTTCGTTTGTCACGCGTTTTTTGCTTCCATGGCAACAGCATTCCTTAGTCTAATTTTGATGTTATCTCTCCGCTTATCTCATTTATGATACTAATTAGTTTCGTATTCCCTCTAATTGCACTAAGTCCATAGTCTGTACTCATTAGACGGTTCATTGTATTTAACTGGTCCTGTAATATTTCCTAAGTTCCACTGATAGCAACGTCATCAAGCGAATCGTACTGGATGGTTGCAACTGAAGTAGCTACTGACAGAGGTCTAGTGTGGGCTGTAGTAGTCGTACGGTAGGGAAAACTTGGTAGATATTTTTACGGGGAACCTATTTACGATGGAAAAAAATTGTCCAATTTTGGCCACCAGGTGCAAATCAGGCGCTGTAAATTCAAGTAAGACGTGCAGAGATGTTTCCGTACATAATGGATTAGGGACGGGACGTCGGCAGAAAAGGACAACCAAGAGAGAAAGGCATAATGTTGATTTTATTATTAACCTCCTCTTACACAATTTGTTCAGTATGAGCACTGGAGACGTCGACGAGGTGCTGTGCAGCGCTATACAGCGTAGTCAAAATTCGAACTAATTTTTTCCAGAGTAAATCGATTCCACATCAGTGCATGAGCATATCTACTAAGTTTCGCTACTATACAATAATTACAACCACACTGGACCTCCGTGATTAACTGCATTTTAATTTTAACTACCCACTCTCAAAGATATTCTTTTAACCAGAATTTTGATTCGGATGCTGAACGTTTTATTTCCGTCATTGCTTCTTCCAGATACCATCTGAACAATCTGTTTTTGTAAATAAAAACCGCCTTTTCTTGTTGCGCTGGATTTTATTTGTCTTAGACGCGTTTCGCCTTTTTCAGTTTAAGGCATCCTCAGTGTGATAGTTCTTCGCGTTTTTGGTTGGCACGTTTGCGCTTCCTCTGATTTTTTTTATTCCCACTTCCCATCTTGTTTACCCTTATTGTTTTACTATACTATCAGTCTTCTATCACTATAGATATCTGATCGAAGACTGATTTCAAGACGTAACTACAGTGAGTTAAAGAAACCAAACAAGGAGAGACATACAGTGACTTACAGTACTTACGTCTTAAAATACCAGCCATCAAAAAAATATGTTAATTAGACCGATAGTGCATCACAACAAAAAGGCAAACAAAATGAAAAGTGGGATGAACAAAGTTCGATGATAATGATGATGATTACGGCTGATTGAGTGCTCTATATCATGGTCATCAGCGACCTGACGAAAATTCGGCATGCAAATCTCATGGGTGGGTACGCAGGCAGTCCCCACATGCGAAGCAGTTTACAATATATTAGAGACTGCCGCCCTTTCCCATCAACTGAGGGATGAGGCCTGACAGTTCACAAAATTTCACCACACTTTTGATACTGGAATCGGCATCTGTGATGATGGTGAGCATATGTCCAACGAGACTGAGGGCTCCCGTAATATCAGTATACGGGACACGCGTAACCACAATATGCCGAAACGAAAGCGGCACGCCACAAACTGCACAGAGTGGTGGGTCCTCCCGCGAGAGGATGAAGTCGTGTGTTAAAGGGATATGTCTGATGCGCAGTCTGGTAAGCACAATCTCCTTCCGGCGGCGAGGCTGACATGAAGTCCGCCACGCCTTTGTGGTCGATTTGAGTGACAGCTGTTTGTCTGTCACCTACAACCATTCAGTCTCACTGACGCATGACACTTCTGTCAGAAAATGAGATGACGGCATGCAACGAGATGGACCACTGATGAACAGCCTTATCCCAACATCTTCCTTGGCGGCTTTGTCGGCCATGTTTTTGTCCTGTATTCCAATGTGGGCAGGTGCTCAGCAAAAGATCACCTTGTTGCCACGGTATTGGAGCCGCTGTAAGGAGTCATGGATGAGCTGAATCAGCGGGTCCATTGGATACATTTCGTGGAATGCTTGCAGTGCACGAACAGAGTCGGAACAGACAAGAAATCTTGTACGGTGATGTCTGTGAACCCTCTCCAGTGCCATCAGAATGCCATATAATTCCGCATCATAATGTGTTGTTCTGGAAAACGCACTTTGAAAACCCCATCAGGGAAAACAGCACAACAACCAGGAGCATTCTCTTTCTGGGATCCATCTGTATAAACAACAATAAAACTGTGGTACGTACTTAAAATGAACGAAAACAAAGTTATACAAACAAAATCTGGAGTCCAGTTTTTCTTGTAATGTGTCAAGCTTAAAATCACGTTGGGCTTCTGAAGATCTCAAGGTGGCAATGCGTTCCATCCCTGGCTGTGTATTTCGATGCCTGAAAGATCCATATCCTTGATACAGACACTATCACGTATACCAAATGGCTTAGTCGCATGGGGCCAATTCCTGAACAATCGTTCAAAGATGGGTTGGACCACCGAACTAAGTGTCAATGACTGAGGTGACACAGATTTTCATCGCCTGTAGAGCCAAAAGGATAGGTCCCTAAACCGAGAGTGGTAGTTCACAAGCCTCTGCACACAGACTCGGAACTGGGCTGATCTGAAACGCTCCAGCCGAAATCCGAATGCCCTCATGGTGAACACCATGTAACGTCCTGAGGTGAGAAGGACGGGCCTATCCGTAGGCCATGCTGTCATAATCTAAGCGTGATCGAACAAATGCCCTGTAAAACTGCAAGAGGCGGGACCTGTCAGCTCCCTATGTTTTTCCGCTAAGGCATTTCAAAACATTAAATGACTGGAAGCCTTTTGTTCGTAGGTCTTTATGTGTGGGAGCCAAGTTAATTTCGAGTCAAATAACAAACCCAAAAAGCGCACAGTGTCTTGAAAACGTAAAAGATCGTCCCCATTCTGAGCACTGGTTGGTTAAAACTCCGACGTGCATGGTTAAAATTGACACATGTAGTCTTCTCGGGTGAGAACCGAAAACCATTTGTCTGGGCCTAGGTTTCCAGCTGTCGCTGCCTCGTCGTCGTTCTAAGATCAGAGGAAGAGTAGTAGATTGCAAAGTCATCCACAACCAAAGAGCACTTGTCAGGCCTCCTGACTGAGGAGGCAATGCCATTGATAGCCATGACGAACAATGTGACACTTAGGACACTGCCCTGGGGCACCCCATTCTCTTAAATGTAGCAGTCAGACATGAATCGCCAACGCGATAACGGAAACACCGGTCCTCAAGAAATGATTGGATCAGAAGCGGCAGACGTCCACGTGGTCCCCATTCATGAAGTTGGCGAAGGAGGCTGTACCTCCAAGTAGTGTCATATGCTTTTTCGAGGTCAAAAAACACACAAACCAAATGGTTTCGGCGTAAGAAGAACTCGTATATCGCCATCTCCAGTAGAATTAAGTTGTACAAAGTTCGAAACATAAAAACACAGAGTGAGAAAGCGCAGTGTTTAGCACACTAGACTAGAATTCTTGTGGACAACGGTTCACACTTGCGTCCTGCCATATTGATTTAGGTTTTCCGTGATTCCCTAAATCGCTTCAGGCAAATGCCAGAATGGTTGCTTTGAAAGGGCGCAGCCGACTTCCTTCTCCATCCACCCCTAATCCGACAGGACCGATGACCCTGTTGTCTCGCCTCCCCCAAGTCGACCAATCAACCAACATAAAAACATCCTACTGTTTCTTAAATAGATCTGTAGTGCGAACTCCAACAAGCAATTAGATGAGAGGAAACGCAGATGCGAACCACAAACGCTATGAACTATACCACTGATGATGGCTTGAAGTGGAAAAGACGAAACGCGTCTGGGAGAAATAAAGTACTGTGCAGCAAGAAACTGTGGTCTTTATTTGCAAAACAAATACTTCTGTGCTGGCTGTGGAGGATGGTCATGCTAACAAACACGTTGAACAATCTGGTCTCGAGCCTGGTATCCAGGCCGTGATGACTAGCCTTGTAGACTGCATTAGCGGACATTATCAGAGGAAATCATTAATTAGGTGTGAGACAGGAAGCCCTCGTCAGGTTGCCTGAACATAGGCTCATCGGGCCTACCGACAAGCTCAAACCGCCCAACTGTTTCGTTGTCCGCCATTGTGTAGCAGGACGACATTCCCAGTGGGACAACATGTGATCACAAACAACGAATTCCACAATCACGTCTTCACAGTACCATTGCCTACCACTTCTCCAGACCTCTCGCTAACGTATCGTGGGGCGTGATCTGCAACGACATCGTGTTGTGCAGAAAACAGATGACCATTTGCACCATATTAAGTCGGCCTAACATAGTACTAGGCCGTCATTTATAGAAATAATTTTTCCCATACTGCATTGTGCTATGATATATCATGCATTTTTGTTGGTCCGATATTATTACACTCATAAACATAAGCAAATATTTCTTATATCGCAGTAAATGTTTATTACGTAAAGGTGTGTAACGTTACAGTTTTCCCGAATGAATGTTTCACTCTGCAGCGGAGTGTGCGCTTATATGAAACTTCCTGGCAGATTGAAACTGTGTTCCGGATGGAGACGAACTAGGGACCTTTGCCTTTCGCGGGCAGGTGCTCTAACGGCTGGGTTACACAAGCACGCTCACGATCCGTCTTCAGAGCCCCAATTCTGCCAGTACTTCGTCTGCTGCCTACTTGATGTGCACTTGCCCTCGAAAGGCAAACGTCCCAAGTTCGAGTCTCGGTCCAGCACACAGTTTTAATCTGCCAGTAATGTAACACTTATTATAGCTTACAATCTTGACACTATCTAATTCCTGTCAAGTTTTCCCACAGCAAAGAATTACAAGTAACAATGCTTTGGTTTTAACCTCGCTGCTTGTAGTGCGATTTATAGCAGTTCGCGGTAGTTTTAATTCCGCAACGGAGGCTTCCTGAAGAAACGACATTTCTTAACCCTAAGGTTTTCCGGCGGGAAACTAAGGAAGTGCCAATAAGCCTTCTGCTATGATGATAGAGTGTACACACTAATAAAATACATTAAGATTTTTGGGTGAGGTTTTCTTCTTTCATCTAATGTGGGTTCAGTATGCCTTTTTTTTTTGTAAATGCTATAAAATGTAATTACTGGTAAGGAACTTTCTTTAGCTATGTGGAATGTGGAAACGTGGCCCGATTGGTAGTGTGAACGGCGGATAACAAGATTTTAAGCAGTAGTAAGTATACAGGGTGGGCCAAAAGTCACCCAACATAACCTAATTGAGTACAAGATCAAACAATTGGAAGATTAAAATGACTGACTACTTAGAAATGATCCTGTAGCTTCTTTCTCGCATCGTTTTTCATCTGGTGATGTATCTACAATTACCACAAACGAACAAAATTACCTTGATGTTTTCGATAGGTTACGGCGGGTAGTAACTTTTGACCCAACCCGTAGAGTAATAGGTCCGATATTATGCCCTCTTATGAAGTTTTTAGGAGAGATCATCTCCCAGTTCTTGTTCAGTATTGCAGTGGCTGCAGTTCAGCACTTCTCTAGAGACATTTTATAGTTGAATATCTTACTATTTTACTGCAGAAAAATCTTAAAATCCCTTACATTAACTTGTCGTTTTTTAATTTCGCGTTTTTAAAAATCATTCACGAAAACGCGACCGTCACTTTAAGTATAATGTGAAGCACAGGTAAGAAAGCATCGCTTGCGTTGAAAAGCAAATACAAGAGTTGAAATCACGGAAGTGGCCAGGTTCAGTTGAAATCCCACTTCGATTTTACAGAGAGTACAGCCTTGGTCTCATACTTAGTTTGTTTTTATCTCGAACCTCTCGCCCAATGCAAAGTCGCGTGCGATTGGAAAAAGAAAGCGCAGGTGCCTCCTGTATGTATGGAAGGTAGAAGAATAGATCTGCACAATTCCAGGCCAATATCCTTCACATCGGTCTGCTGCAGAATTCTTGAGCATTTTCTGAGTTCGAATGTAATAAATTTCTTTGTGGGTGGAAAAGCTTCTGAGGACAAATAAGTACGGATCCAGAAAGCATCGCTCGTGCTAAACTCAGCCTGTCCTTTCGCACGATATATGAACTATGGATGAACGGCAGCTACCAATTACAAAATCGTGTGTGTAAAATCTTATGGGACTTAACTGCTAAGGTCATCAGTCCCTAAGCTTACACACTACTTAACCTAAATTATCCTAAGGACAAACACACACACCCATGCCCGAGGGAGGACTCGAACCTCCGCCGCGACCAGCCGCACAGTCCATGACTGCAGCGCAATAGACCGCTCGGCTAATCGCGCGCGGCACGAAATTACATATTCCAAGATTTCCAGGAAGCATTTGACACAGTGTCACACTGTAGACTTGCCGAAGGTCAGAGCACACGGAACACTTTCTCGGGCGTCTGAAGGGTTCTAAGACATTAATAGAACCCAGTGCATTGATCTGGACGGACAAAGGTGTCTTCGAGACAGACGCAAGCAGTTGTGATAGGGCCGCTCTTGTTCTCCGTAACGATCTGTTGGATAGGGAAAGCAGCAATCTGCAACTGTTTGCTGATGACGCTCTAGTGTACGGGGTGACTGTAACAAACATTTTATTTGCGGTGATGAATTTTAGTTTGGTCTAAATGTGGACAAATGTAATCTAATGTAGGGTAGTAGGAAAGACACTCCTATAGTGTGACAGTCACAGCAATTAAATTTTTGGGAGTTGCGTTGGAAAGTAACATGAAATGGAAGGAGCCTTTAAGGTCGATTATAGTGAAGGTGAATGGGCGATTTCAGTTTATTGGAAAGTGTAGCTCGTTTACAAAGGAGATCCCGTTGGCTTGCGGAGTATGTGTATAGAAGTAGAAACATGTGCTGGAACTCTTGAGAAGGGACATACAAGGCAAGAATGAACTGCCGCCTTACGTAAGAGCGTGATAATATTGAACAGAAGGTTGCGTGACAGCTGCACGCCTAGGTACACTGTTCCTCTACACCTGGACGACAAAGCGAGACAAAGTGACAAGTTAACATCGGATTGTAAATCGTCCACACTGACCTACTGTAACGCTACTCTAACAGCCAAGCGAGCTCCGTCGCTGTTTCTGACTCCTTGCCCAACGAAAGAAGATCGGCGAAGTGGCGGCGACAGTGATACCGGAGGTCAGACGACTGCGGTCGGAGTCGCGGCAGAGAACGAGTGGGGAGTGCGGTCGCGAAACCAGTAGCCGGCGGTAAGGCGATACGCCCGCTCCCAGCCCTCGGTCGCCAATCGACACCATTCCCGAGAGCCACAACAGCTAGAGAGGACGCGCCAGGCGCCCGTATCTAGTTCAGAGTAGCAGGGCTGAACTCGCTGACTGCTTGAACATTACTCTGTAGCAGGGATCTACTGAAAGCGCTCCCACGCCACTTTCGGAATCGAACTCAATTTATTGTCACGATAACCTGTCAGATAACCTGTTATCTGGAAACTCGAAACAGATCAACCACCTGCTTAACAGCTTATTTGTCCGTCTTTGAACGAAATACGTCACTGTATCTGAGAATCCAGGATCCGACAGTTTGTATGCGGTAGGTTTGTGCAGGTACGCAGTATTAGATGTCTACGCGCAGGTTGTGTAATTCGCGTAAATAATGGGCCGCTGATTTTCGTACGCGGTAATAATGCCCGATAGGGAGTCTGATTGTTTCCACAATATTTACATTAGGCGAATTTTGTCACCGACACATCGTCACTTTAATGATCCTCAAACCGCTGTAGCACGGTTCTGATTCCGAGTCACGGACATTTATACTGCTGAAAGATGATATCGCCGTCGGAGAAGACATCGAGCATGAAGAAAGGCAGATGGTCCGCAGCTGTCGGCGTGTCTTCGATTACTACCACAGTTCCCATGCAAGCGCAGAAGAATGTCTCCCATAGTATAGTACTGCTCCCACCATCCTGCGTCCGTGGCGCGCTGCACTTTTCGAACTCCCGTTCACCTCGATGAAGGCGTTTGTAAAGACGACCAGCGACCTAGTGTAGCAAAAACGTGATTCACCCGAAGAGCCGACACATTTCCATTGATCGACGGTCAAATCCCAATGGTCCCGTGCTCATGGTAATCTTTGTTGACGACATCGTTGGGTGAACATATAACCACGTATGGGTGGTCTGCGGAACTCCATGTTCAACCATGTACGTTGAACGGTGTTCCCCGAAACACTTATTCATGCACCAGCGTTGTGCTCTTCTGGCGGGGTGCCACACATAATCATCTATCCTTCTTTAGAGCAGTGAAGCCGCCGAGCCCCACGTTCTGTGAAGAGTCGTGGTCGTACAACCATTTAGCGCCTAGTGGTAGTTTCACTGTCCTCCTACCTGTTTCCGTAGGTGCTCACGACAGTGGCACATTAACATTCGACCAGCTTCGCCGGCTTCGAGATACTCGTTCAGAGGCTCTGCGTAATCATGTTTGCACCTAGGCAGTCTCTTACCGTAATGGATTCCCCCCATTTACTGCCCATACATTCGCTAGGGTGACACCTGTCCGTGTCTGCTCCCCTTACATATTTTCTTTATCCCGTCACCTGACCGCTGAACACCTAGCGGCAACCAGTGTCGAGCTGGACAGTGGTAATAATGTTTTTGCTTATCAGTACAGTAATTCATTAAAATGGTTCAAATGGCTCTGAGCACTATGGGACTTAACATCTGAGGTCATCAGTCCCCTAGACTTCATCTTATAGACTGGAACTTAAGAGTTGCCTTTTAGATATTCTTGGCTGTAGTTTCCAGTTTTTGTCACAATTGTTTACACGTGTCAATCTAATTTTCCCCACACTCTACCTCAAAAAGGAGTGTTGGAAAACGGCATGATCAGCGAAACTTTTCTCTCCACATTCACAGGCTGGTGTGTTACTAAATCTCGCTCGACCCAAGTGCTTTGGGATATGCACTGTGTCCTCTTAACACGTGCACTATACCTCGAGTAGGTGCGATGTCGCGCAGTTTGAACCTATCCTCGATGCTTGGAAATATGCTGTAAAACTGCCTTGCCGTACTTCTAGTCTCCCAGCCAGACTGCTATTCATCTAACTTACAGGCTCGTAAATGTACTCTATCAGTAATATGAGTCCTGTGATCTCGTACTCACGATCGTATTGTTTGCGCCTCAACTAATACAGCGCTGCCATTTAAAGTGTCACAAGTAAACCCTCGGCAGGTCGAGCCGCCTAGGTGGTGGCAGCGAAGCCCGCAATGGCGTTGGAGATAGTATCGTAGTATGATTCCACAACATGCAACGGTAATTTATAGTCAGCAGTGCCAGCACGAGAACTCTTATGCATGATTTGGTCACTTTATGAGTAACAGATATTAACTGTTTTATAAAGTTTTTTATCGCCGAGGGGCATGGCTAAATATAAAACATTGCTGCTTTTTACTGGTATTCCGTCAAGCATCATAAAAGCATTTCTAGCAAGATAAAGTCTTCCCTCCAGAATTACGTATGTGGTTTAGGAACAGCTCCAGTCATTTTGCTACCCTTACATTACTGCACCATCTTAGCAAGCACGTCATATTTCCCTTTTCCTCCTCAAGTCTATCCCTAGAGTCTGCGGATACAATTACTACGATATAATTTGCGTATGCAGCACCATCTTCACTAGTACACTATGTGATCAAAAGTAACATATGGCTGAAAATGACTTAAGTGTTCGTGACGTTCTCTAGCGGCAATCCTGGAAATCAACATGGTGTTGGCCCACGCTTAGCCTTGAAGACAGCGTCCACTCTCATAGGCATACGTTCAATCAGGTGCTGGAAGGTTTCTTGGGGAATGGTAGCGCAATCTTCACGGAGTGCTGCATTGAGGAGAGGTATTGATGTCGGTGGGTGAAGCCTGGCACAAAGTCGGCGTTCCAAAACATCCCAAAGGTGTTCTATAGGACTCAGGTGAGGACTCTGTGCAGGCCAGTCCATTACAGGGATGTTATTGCTGTATAAACACTCCTTCACAAGCCATGCATTATGAACAGGTGCTCAGTCGTGTTAACTAATGCAATCGCCATCCCCGAATTGCTCTTCAACATTGGGAAGCAAGAAGGTGCTTAAAACATCATTTTAGGCCTGTGATGTGATAGTGCCACGAAAAACAACAAGGGGTGCAAGCCATCTCCATGAAAAACACGACCACACCATAACACCACCACCTCCGAATTTTACTGTTGGTAATACAGACGCTGACAGATTACGTTCACCGGTCATTCGCCATACCCACACCCGGCCATCGTATCGCCACATTCTGTACCGTGATTCGTCACTCCACACAAACGTTCTTCCACTGTTAAATTGTCCAATGTTTACGCTCGTTACACCAAGCGAGGCATCGTTTGGCATTTACCGGCGTGATATGTCGTTTATGAGCAGCCGCTCGACCATTAAATCCAATTTTTGTCACCTCCCGGCTATCTGTCATAGTACTTGCAGTGGATCATGATGCAGTTTGGAATTCCTGTGTAATGATCTGGATAGATGTCTGCCTATTATACATTACGACCTTGAACTGTTGGCGGTTTCTGTTAGTCAACAGACGAACTCGGCCTGTACGCTTTTGTGCTGTACGTGACCCTTCACGTTTCCACTTCACTAAATGATCTGCTGAATGGAATGAACAGTCTAATGAGTACACAGTATGGTTTGAGAGTAAATCGGAGAAAGACAAAGGTAATAAGAAGTTGTAGAAATGAGAACAGCGAGAAACTTAACATCAGGATTGATGGTCACGAAGGTCACCTAGGCAGTAAAATAACCAATGACGGACGGAGCAAGGAGGACATCAAAAGCAGACTCGCTATGGCAAAAAAGGCATTTCTGGCCAAGAGAAGTCTACTGATATCAAATACCGCCTTAATTTGAGGAAGAAATTTCTGAGGATGTACGTCTGGAGTACAGCATTGTATGGTAGTGAAACATGGACTGTGGGAAAACCGGAACAGAAGAGAATCGAAGCATTTGAGATGTGGTGCTATAGACGAATGTTGAAAATTAGGTAGACTGATAAGATAAGGAGTGAGGAGGTTCTACGCAGAATCGGAGAGGAAAGGAATATGTGGAAAACACTGATAAGGAGGAGGGACAGGATGATAGGACATCTGCTAAGACATGAGGGAATGACTTCCATAGTACTAGGGGGAGCTGTAGAGGGCAAAAACTGTAGAGGAAGACAGAGATTGGAATACGTCAAGCAAATAATTGAGGACGTAGGTTGCAAGTGCTACTCTGAGATGAAGAGGTTAGCACAGGAAAGGAATTCGTGGCGGGCCGCATCAAACCAGTCAGTAGACTGATGACCAAAAAAATCACATCGGAAACAATGGACCTAGGGATGTTCAGGAGTGTGGAAATCTCGCGTACAGACATATGACGTAAGTGACAATCACCCGAGCACGTTCGAAGTCCGTGAGTTCCGTGGAGCGCCTCATTCTACTCTCCCACGATGTCTAATGACTACTGAGGTCGCTGATATGGAGTACGTGGCAGCACAATGCACCTAATATGAAAAACTTATGTTTTTGGGAGTGTGTGGGTACTTTTGATCACGTAGTGTATATGCCCGGTGTAACACATGTAACAGGGCTTCAATAGCAAGATCCCAGAACAGTAGACTACTTACAGAGCCTTGAGGGCAGCCCTTGGTAATCTTTTTAATCACCTTGCTCTGCCTCGCAAGTCACTGGACGCTAAGCCAGCTGAAATAATCTAGAAAGCTCTTGCACAGACATTTAGGGACCCTCAGATCTCGGAGACGTGCAAACAACGCACGTCACTAAAGATTATCGAATGCGCCTGCTATATCAATCATGAACGCGACTGTATACTTCGAAATCGAATTTTGTACAATCTGAAGAGCTCTATTAACCACATCGTCTATAGACTTCGCTTTTCTGAATCCACACTGATATCGGTTTACACTCAAGAGCTCCCTGTGCCCTTGCAACCGATCACAGAGCAGACGCTCCTGTACTTTGGCCAGGACGTTTAATAAGCAAATATTTCTTCAGCTTTTCGGTGATGCCTGGTCTTTATCCATTAGGAATACACGTCGTAGTGCTTTCCAGGTATTGTCTCCATGGACACGCTTGATCTAACACGGTAGCTTGATTTCCACTACGTTACCCAGAACCAAACTTCGGGGAAGATTAGTTTGGGTTCCAGAAAAATGTATGAACGTTTGATGCAATACTAACCTTATGACTTGTCTTGGAAGAAGGAAGAAACCAACATTTGTAGCAGATAAGCTATTGACAACGTTGACTAAACCGCTCTTGGAAATTTTGAAGATACATACGAAGAGGGAAACGTTAAATTTTATAGAAACCAGACTGCACTTAGATGAGGCGAAGGACATGGAATGGAAGCTGTAGCTGGGAAGCGAGTGAGACAGGGCTGTATCTTATCCCTCTTGTTAGTTAATCTGCACACTGAGTAAGCAGTAAATGAAAACAAAGAGAAATTTGGAAAAAGTTCAGGCAAGAGAAATGAAAACTTTGTGGTTTGCCGACGACACTGAAATTCTGTTGGAGACAGGGGGGTTGGGAAGATTAGTAGAACAGAATGGATAGTTTCTTGGAAGAGGTTATGAACTCATATAAAAAAGGAATAATGGAATGTAGTCGAATTACATCAGGTGATGCCGAGGAAACTGGATTGGGAAACGAGACGCTAGATGTAGTTTACGTTTTGTATCCCGCCTGGAACGAGGCGCGTGGGCCTTCTCCTGTAAAGTGAAGGGTACGCCGAATGCAGGAAGTGAGTAGGAGCAGGAAAATGTGAAAATGTCTCGGTACTGCTCTTAGAAATGGTTTTACTATATCACAATATTAACTGAATACATAATAACGTGAATACCTAACTTTTCACAGAGGAGCACGTAGGTGCGGAGCCGGATGTATCAAGTTACACAGTTACAAGTAGTGGTTCGCCCACTATGAAATAGAAACGATGTTGCTAGTCTTCCCCTCGGCATCGAATGGGCTGAATCTGAAGCGGGCCTCGTAGAGCTCCACAGCGCCGGCTAGAGGGCGCTGCCGTCTGTGTCTGTCGTAGTGCCAACTTCCACCTACGCCGTGGCATCGCAGCTACGGATGCCAAATTACGAATTTTGGTATTTGGGCAACAATAATTCGTGATGGTGGAAGCATGGGATCTATCAAATGCAGACTGGCAATAGCAACACAAGCATTGTAGAGGAATAGAACGTTAATTTAAGTGTTACTTAATCTTTTATGAAGGTATTAGTCTTGGGTGCATCCTTGTGCAGAAGTGAAGACATAAGAAAATGTTATCTTTTGGAATGTCAGAAGAATGCTTGAGATTAGGTGGGTACATTGCAAAACTATCGAGAAGGTACTGAACCGAACTGGTGAGATAGAAAACTATGTAACAGGTTGACTTAGCGAAGGGATCTATTGACTGGACGTATCTTGAGGCCTCAAGAAAGAGTCAGTTTGGTAATGGAAGTGTGGGCGGTAAAAACTGCTCACGGAGGTTTGCCAACAATAAGCACGTTCAAATTGATGTACGGGGTGTGGACAAAAATATGAAAGCACCAAAAACAAATTACCAAGCCCAGCACTGTGTAGAGAAAGAGTTAGGCTTCTAAACAGCATCCAGTCGTCTTGGAATGAATATATTCAGGTCCTGTGTCGTTTCCAAGGGAATCTTTTTACCGTTCTTCCTGCAAAATAACGAGAAGTTCAGGCAACGACTATGGAGGCGGATAACGATCACACACCATTCACTCCAAAGCTGACCACGAAGGCTCAAAAATGTTGAGATCTGGAGACTGTTGTGCTCACAAAATCAGTCCTGGACAAAGCGAGCTATGTGAACACGGGCTCTATCGTCTTGCAACACGACGTCTCCATTGGGGACCAAACCTTATGCTATGGGATCGATCTAATCAGCCAAAATGGTCGCATAACCCGTGGCTGTTATGTGACCATGCAAGGTCACTATGAGACCCATGGAATACCACGATATGGCTGCCCAGATCATTACCGAACCCCCGCCATGTTTCACGCTTGGGAGGTAAACTCTGCCAGAAGTTGGAAACAGTGTGAAGCAAATCTCAGCGGACCAAATAGTATTCGTCCGTTTCTCCGTAGTCTAGGACTTATGGCTTCGGCACCTTTTTTCTTGTTACGGGCATTTGCACCACTGATGAGTGGTTTTGGAATCCCAGCTCGCCATCGTATTCTCAGGTTATGGAGCTCTTTTATGTTTTGATACTGACAGGGTTCGCGAGCCCAACATTCAGTGCTGCAGTGATTTTTGCAACTATCATAATCTCACTTTTAGTCATAATCCTCTTCAGTGGCTGTGCTACAGTTACACACCTTCGTCAGCGTTCTGATTTAGCGGACGATGTTTTACCGCTTTCCCCTTATGCGGCATAGCATGTTTGTTCAAGCATGTATTTTTCGCGTTGTTCCCAAATTTTTGTGCTGCCCCTGTAGGTTGCGGTAGTTATGCACATATGAAGCGGCATGCAGAAGATACACTGGAAGAAGTGGGAATCAACGAAGGGCGGCATCACATTAGCAGAAACTCTCGCAAATTAGAGCATAGCTTTGGATTACGTTCCTCACATACGTATGTTGTATTTTAAAATAACGATAACCTTCACAATCGCTCTTCCAGTTCCTAAATAAAAATATAATTCATAGGAATACTGAAAAGCGAGTTAACTCACTGTGCGGAATGAATGGTAAGGTAGGATAAAAAAAATGAAGTTCGTGGAAGACACTTTCCAACGACTAACTACATTGAATGATATCATCTAAAGCATCCACGTTGTCGAAAACTCATTGTTCACAATTCAATTAAGAACCTATTACAGGTTGAATCTGCATTTTAAAAGCAAAATGACAAGGGAAGAAAAATAATACGAAGATTGACGAATTTTAAGTTCTATTAGTTTGCTGTATTCCGTCCAAAACAATCCCGAATAATTTTCAACCATAAAAAAATCTAACGATTTATCTTTTATGTGTATTGCACTTAAAGTTACGCAGAGAATAAAATATTACTCGGCACTATCTACTTAACAATTGGTGGAGGAAGTGTTACTGTTAAAAGTATGCACCACATCGGCGTAGCTAAACCTTAGTATCAATAGCTTTGTTGCTTTAAACGGAAAGAACAACCATAAGCATAATGCTTTTCGGGCAGTTTATAATGGAGTTTTCTCCCAGTGTATGCCTAGAATACGTATGCTGCTTCCCTTCTGCAGCAAGTGCATATCAGTGCAGTGAAAACCAAGTTACGCTGCATAGGAAACACAAATGCGCCGTTCATGCCTATCGGCCGCCCCAGTTCTCTGCCTTGAGAGCAATCTCATGTTTATTTGGTTTCTCTATCAAAGATCTTTCGTGTCAAGGCGAGTAACACTGCACTATTGACCGCTACAGATATCACATATAATGCAGTTTCTGTCGTCTTCTAAATCGTTTGAGCATGGATGTCGAATCACTGTCAACAACGTGGTGAATGGTTATTTTCTAACGCGTATTATGAGCAAGAACTAAAGACTCATTCTCTTACTTTATATATTATAGCACTAAATGAACACTTAAAATCATTTGGGAACGAATCCTTAATTCATACGAATTAATACGGATTACTATTTATGAATAATATATTTCATCCGCTTGCGAACTGAAAAGCGTGAACTAATTCTAAAGCCTCATGCGTTTCTTCGCGTATGTGCCATGCGAAGAGTTAAAGTTGTAAGGTAGCAGCAGGAAAGTGTCTAGAAACGAATACTAATTACGTTATACAACCTTACGTCCACATGTTCTTATGCACTTTACTATTTGTTTCAAATGGAAATTTAATTATGGCCGTACTTTATTTAGGTCTTTTTTGAGCTGACTCGCACGATCATTTACATACCGTCGTAAGAGGCAGGCTACGTGCGAAGGAAGAGAGTTCTTACGTGAATGAATGGTGTTAGCCCAGAGTGGACGAGTCTAGGGCAGGTTATCGTCTGTGGCAGTGTTTCAGGAAACATCTCTGTATGTCCGCCGAATTATTTAAGGAGAAACGGAAAAAATAAATCATACGACTGCAAGGGAATTTTAGCCCATTCGAGCCACAATATTCACCGCCAATGACTTCTGTCAAAAGTACTAAACGTCTGACAAGTACCGTATACGCTTTCTGTCGTCAAATTAAAGAAAACGGTGTAGACAGTAACTGTATTGGCAGTAATACCACTGAATTCTTCCACTGATGAATCCATTGTTTGAAGGAGACCAGAATGAAGTCACATACAAATACTGTAGACTAAATTTTCCTCCGGCCATAGGATTCAGCCATTCTTTGTATCTAGGTCTCATTCGCTTCCTAGAGTCTAGTTTACGTTTCTTTAAGGGAAGGAAATCGATCGCCTATTCGAAAACATTATTCCAGCACTCAATTCGGCTTCTGGATAGATAGCATGGATAAACGGTGATTTGACTCCCAGAACCTTAGCACTTTGACTTCTCGCGTTACAGTGCTATGCTCTCATGCATCATCACATTCATGTCAACGAGCTTTATTGTTAATAACTCCAGAACTATAATAGGGCCACGGCAATGCAACTAGAGTTTGATGTTTTTAAGTTTCAATGGACATGTCAACTTTCGGATGCTGATATTTAAAAAGTGTGCTTCTAGAAAAGCCCCAAATTCTATCCCCGATATAACATTTATAATTCCTTTGTTCTTGTTGCAAGTATTGTACATATTCCGGTATAAACTACTCATTAATTAGAGTATCTCTTGCCACAGTTTTCGTTTCTAGAATATCTCAGTCTGCTACATTGGAAATGCTACACAGTCCGCTTTAATACGCATGAGACTACTAAGAAGATCTCAGCTCTGAAATGTCTTCAGTTATTTAGCAAATTATATTACAGGAAAATAATTGCTTTGTTTGTTACTACCTGTCAATCTACTCACACTCCGTGGTCAATAACCAATGTTCAGGACTTCATGCCTGACCCAATTTCGTCAGCCATGAAACTGATAGCCTCCTCTTGCTATGAGCAGTGTTCCGTCCCCGGGAACAGTTATGATTCGTTGAAGGTGGAATTTGTTTCCATTCTTACTGAAACCCGGTGGTTTTTAGTCGTCTTAAGGTCGCACGAAGCCGGTCTTCTCGTTTATCCCAAAGATAATCAGCCTCCTTCAGAATCGTTAACTAATTTAAGAAAGATTCTCACTCTTAAGTACATATGAGGAAAATAAATGTAGCTTTCCGTACTAATAATGTCTGTAAAGTGTTACGTTTTCTAAGAATAGGCATACAATATGGAGCTAGCGCCCCTAGTTTTTTCATGTTTTGCTATAGATAGTATTACACGACAAAGGAAGGCCAGAGATATTGTTTAACGCTGGATCTCATTTCTTTTCGGTACGACGAATTTATAGCTGATGCTCATGACATTTTAATCCACACTAGAAAAGGAAAATTTCATGATCTTGCTATTTTGAAATAAATTAAAATAGTATCAGAGGTCAGTTATATCATATAGCGAATAAAAATGTTCACTAATTCGTGTCCGTCCTAACTTTGTCAGCCACGCCTCGTCTAGATATGAGCAGTGTTCAGTCCTCGGGAAAAGGTCTCCACCAAGCTACGACCCACTGAAGGTGAAATTTGTTTCCATTCTACCTGAAGCCCAGTGGCTATTATCGTATTAAGTTAGCAGTGTTCAGTCCTCTATTTCACCCCAAAGATAATCAGGAGTTCAGATCAGTGCTTTATAAAGACTGATCAAGAGAAGACCATATGATTTTCTTACAAATACCGCGCACTGGCAAATTCTTTGCAGAACATTACCACATTGGTACAAGTAGCGTCCGATCTCAAAGTACTGCCACCTCGTTTGATATACATTGCTTTCAGAAAACTGTCAGTGGACAAAGGTGCTCATTTTGACGTTGATAAAAAAAGGCGTCTTATAATTACCTCACGTAATTTAACCTCACGGATACACCACTTCACAGAAGCAAAACTAAGTGTAATGCAATGCACTATAACTTTTCTTACTATCTGCATTGTATCATGAATCAATTTGTAGCCTTCCAAGCCACGTCGCGAATTCTTTCTAGAGCTCACTGGCTTCCCGACAGCAGTGTAGTTATCAAATTCTGAGTATGACTCCCTCTCGGCGGAACGATCTGTCTATGATCTTCGTATTCGAGCCACAACATAGACATTTTGCATAGTGTGGCGGTCTGTCTGTGCTCTACGCTTCAGGATTTGGTGTAGTAAAGATCTTATCACTATCGATGGGTTAGTAGACCATTGATGTTTCCGCTTCACATTACTACTGCTAATACTGGATCTGAGCAAATATCGAATCTCTGATTTTATTTGACGGACAGTGCGAAGAATATTATGCTCTGACGGATTCTGTCCCCTTTCTCACAATACCACTGAGACATTTTGTCAACAGCTATAAAGGGGGGAGTCCAATTCTGCGGTTAAGTAACCGGGGTCGATATCTGGTCTCGTTCATTTCGTCTGAACTGGTAGGAAAACAGTGTAGCAGCGTGTGGAGTTCACTGATGGGAACCTTGGAAAGAGGGTCAAAGGATGCAATTGTAGAGTTACAGCTTTATCTATACAAAGGTGCCTACGGTTTACTAGATCATTTTGTATTAGGAGGAAGGATCTCGGCTTCGCAAGACTGTCCATGCTGAGCCGTCGACTCTAGTTACTCACAAAAATTAAAGTTTCAGGGTAAATCGATTCAAATACTGTCAAACAGAACACTGACTTTGCGAAGCGCAGAGGACTCATCTTCCCGGAGACAAGGTGAGAATGATGCATTGTCCACGTCAAAATCATTTTGTGTGGGATAGTGAGCGAACAGTGCAAGTAATGGATCATCTGTTATGACAGTCTCTAGAGCATGAAGCGCATCCTGATTTCTCACAGTAAGAGAGAAGTGGCAATGAAGTTGTTTCCCGTTTGCACACTCCATTACCTTTGTTTTTTTACCGCATGTTTTACCGATTTCCTGTTATCTCTTTAACTGAAAGTGGACCACGAGAGATTTCTCACGCGCCAATGCAACACATGAGCACTCTTTCCTATTGTAAGAAATTTGGATTACACATTTTCTTTTCTTAAAATATAAAAGATCTTTTTTCGGAAATATCTCAATTGTCTGGGTCCTGTACGTACACTAATCAACCAAAACATTCTGACCAGCACCCACGGCAACACTGGATGCCGCCTGATGGGGCTGCGGGCACCTGAATCGATAACTATACTATGTAGGCATAGCAGACACGGTCGGGGGAACACCCTAGCGAAGGGTATGGTCTACCAATTGGGAAATCCATTGAGATAAGCTACTTTGACAAAGGGCAGAGTACTATTGCGCAGAGCCTGTGCAGAAGCATCTCGAAGACGTCGAAGCTGGCCGAATGTCCACGTGCTACTGTCGAGAGCATCTGCGGAAAAAGGTACGTCAGTGGAACTACCACTAGGCGTTAAATGGATAGATGTTCACGACTCTTCACAGAACATGGGGTTCGGAGGCTTTTCTGCTCTGTAAAGTAGGATAAATGGTGACCTGTGGTATCTACACCGGAAGAGCACAATGCTGGGCACGCACAAATGTTTCGGGGCACATCATTCATCGTACATTGTTGAACATGGAGCTTCGCAGAAGACCCCACTTGCGTGTTCACACGGTGAACAACGATATCGTCAGTTAAGATTGCAGTGGGCACAGAAACATCGGGATTCGACCTTCGATCAATGCAAACGTGTCGGCTCTTGGGGTTAATCACGGTTTTGCTACACTAGGTCTGTGGTCGTCTCCACAAAAGCTGTCATCGAAGTGAACGGAGGCTCCGAGGCTCGAAACGTGCAGCGCGCCACGCACGCAGGCTGGTGGGAGCAGTATTATGCTATGGGAGACATTCTCCTGCGCTTGAATGGGACCTGTGGTAAGAACTGAAGACACGCTGACAGCTGCGAACCACCAGCATCCCTTCATGCTTAATGTCTTCCCCGACGGCGATGTCACCTTTCAGCAGTATAATAGTCGGCGTCTAGAAGCCGCAACCATGATACAGTGGTATGATGAACACTGTAGTGAACTCACATTGATGTCTCGGCGACCAAATTCGCCTGATGTAAATACTAGGAACCCGTCTGGGTGGCTATCGAGCGCCATCACTGCGTACGCAAATCAGAGGCGCGTTATTTACGCGCATTACATGACCTGTGCGTAGACATCTCATGCTACAAACCTCCAGAAACCTACCATCAAACTGTCGGATCTCTGATACTCAGAATCAGTGATGTATTTCGTTCTAAAGACGGACAAATAAGGTATTAAGCCGGTGGTCATCATGTTTTGGGCTCATCGGTGTATATAGAAATTAATGTGTGATGACTAGGCTACTCTGTTGTCAATACAACCATCTTAGACCTTGGAAAAAAAAAAAAAAAAAAAGAAAGTCGCCTTAGCAAAAATTTCTTTTTCACAGAATAATCTTCAAGCTTAAAATGTTTGAAGGGAAAAACAAATAAAAATGCAATAACCTACCACTCGTGATAAAAAGTGAGCTCTAACGTTCAGAGCTAGCCTAATGTCCAGGGTATTCGGAGATCCCCTTTATAAATTTCTAGGATTTGCAGAGAGGATTCACTAGATAATATTTTGAATGGGAACCCATGTCCGGAAACGTACCGTGTCCGTTCTACAACGGTTTCGGTTCAGATGTTTAACTCATCCACTTCTGCTTGGGGAATTGAATCAGGCGTGATGCAGTACAATTATTGGGTAACATTCCGAAAGGAAACATAGTGACACATTAATGTATCACTTAACACATGCCGGCCGCGGTGGCCAAGCGGTTCTAGGCGCTTCAGTGCGGAACCGCGCTACTGCTACGGTCGCAGGTTCGAATCCTGCCTCGGGCATGGATGTGTGTGATGTCCTTAGGTTAGCTAGGTTTAAGTAGCTCTAAGTTCTAGGGGACTGATGACCTCAGATGTTAAGTCCCATAGTGCTCAGAGCCATTTGAACTTAACACATTTGTTTGTTGTAACACTTCAACATTACTTGTTTACATTATTCCAGAACAAAAAATAACGCAACATACTGTACGTACAGAACAGTATTGATGCATTACGTAAGCGGCTCGATGTGGCGTCCACCAGAGTTGTTACAAACATTATACCTACGAAGCACTCTCCATCACACCTCGTGTTTGTTCCCCTTCTAGTACAGTGGCCAGAACTCTTGCCAGCAGATTTTCCTCAGGGGTTTCGTACAGTAAACTTCGCATATGACTTTAAGAGACATCAGGTGACCGTCTGACGCAGTACACGCCGTCCTGTCTATCCTTTTGCATACCAGGACAAACAGCTCTGAGACTTTTCTCTTTCCGTCGGCAGACGTGGACGCGTCACGCATCTCAACTGAGACCGACGTAGAACGAAAACGGTACGTTTCTGGACATGGATTCCTACTCACAATATTGTGTCCTCACTCCCTTCTAGAAGTCCTAAAAGTTTGTAACGCGAATTTCGGAACACCCTGTATAAATATTATATGAATGTGAACTACTTGCAACTATACATAGACTTTTAAAAGTTAAAGAAATTTAAGATCGCTTCCTCCTTCCCCGAAAGTGTCAGGCATCAACAGCAGTTCATCTTGTTTGATTACTTTTGAATACATTGTGGGAGTTACAAATATTTACTATCAAAAACAGTCTTGATCACAATTTATTTATTACGTTGACCGGTTTCGACCATTACTGTGGTCATTTTCTGACCAATGAGTAAGAATCTCCTGGAGGTAAATCACTAGTGATTTACCACCAGAAGGAGATTCTTACTCATTGGTCAGAAGATGACCACAGTAGTGGTCGAAATCGGTCAACGTAATAAATAAATTGTGATGAAGACTGTTTTTGATATTAAAAATCTTGTTCGATGATTTCCAACACTGGTCAATAGAAGATTTCACTTTCCTAAAATGTCTTATGAAGTTTTTATAAAGTAAGAATGTATGGCCTATTCCACGATACGTTACTTTCACAATGTTGTTGTTTAGAATTAATATCTTATACGTCTAACTGGCCTTTAACTTACTTTCTCGGTGCGAGATTCAGTACTAATTTTATAGTCTCTGCTGCCAGCCACAAGTTAATTTCGCCAGGGACCGTGAATTCTAATGTCAACACGCTACGGGACGAGTTTCTGATGTCAGGACGTGAACGAGGGGCATTACGGTGGCTTTCTGAACTTGCAAAGCAGTTCTTATCACGTCAGAATTTCTGAATGCGCACTGTAAGGTGGACTAATGATTTCTAAGAACCTACGTCACACGTAGCTATCTTAGTTTTACAACAGGAAGTGTGCTTCATGGCTCCTTGGATAAGAGAAGAATTGTTTACACCTATAGGTTTTGAAGAAAAGCGGAGCCAGTACAACATAAAAGCTACCATAATAAACAAGGTCAAGCAGAGGCTCTACATCGTGATAAAATGAAAAACTCCATTGTAAGAAGCCGGCCGCTGTGGCCGAGCGGTTATAGACGCTTCAGTCCGGAACCGCGCTGCTGCTACGGTCGCAGGTTCGAATCCTGCATCGGGCGTGGATGTGTGTGATGTCCGTAGGTTCGTTAGGGTTAAGTAGTTCTAAGTCTAGGGGACTGATGACCTCAGATGTTAAGTCCCATAGTGCATGGAGCCATAGTGCTTGGAGCCATCCATTCTAAGATCTCGCCTAAAGTTGGCGCGCATCGTATGAAAGTGTGAATTGTCGATGGAGCTATCTGTGGTCGCGTTATGGAAAGCATACCGAAGGAATAAGTGTTGTTATTTCTGAGTGTTCAGTGGTATCGTGGAGACTGCCGCAGCTCATTGAATACTGAACGCGACGTCCTATGTGAATGTGGCTCAAGGAGACGCCGGAAGCACCTGTACTGTGAAAACGCGCTCCTGTATGCGAATGGCAAGTTTTGGAAATCGTGTAGAGGGATTAGTGAACTATTCCTCTATCCCAAATTGTGTCTACTCCTCCGTTTGTACACGTAATGCCACGTACCACATCTTTACTTCTCGGGTCAGGGCTCGGGCCGGGGCTTCAACCAACACCTTCTTCCTAAGGTCACAACAAAACGCGTTCACCAACGTGTCTGGAGAAATTAGTCTGCGCAGTGTACGCACAAAATGACGTTAAGTTGCTATACTCTATCTGCACTGTCACTTCTGCTACGAAACTGCTCGTTTCTGCCGCAAGACACAAGCTGCCTGGCCATGCAAATTGATTTCGAACGTCAACGTGTTACGTGACAAGTTCCTGATGTCAGAATGTGTATGGCGCCTCTCTGAGCTTACAGGGCAATGCTGATAGTGTCAAACTTTTTTAAAGCGCATTCTAATGTGGAATAGTTCCGGGCGGCAAGGAGCGCCGTTCCTGGGCACGAATCCGCCTGGCGGATTTGTGTCGAGGAGCGGTGAGCCGGCTAGTCTGTGGATGGTTTTTAGGCGGTTTTCCATCTGCCTCGGCAAATGCGAGCTTGTTACCCTTATTCCGCCTCAGCTACACTATGTCGGCGATTGCTGCGCAAACAAGTTCTCCACGTACGCGTACACCACCATTACTCTACCACGCAAACATTGGGGTTACACCCGTCTGGTGTGATACGTTCCCTGGGGGTCCACCGGAGGCCGAACCGCACAATAACCCTGGGTTCGGTGTGGGGCGAGGAAGGGGTGAAGTGGACTCCGATAGTCGTCGTGGGGTTTCGGACCACTGCAGCTGCGGCGGAGACTGAGCCTCTCCGTCGTTTCTAGGCCCCCGTTAACATAACATAAGGTGGAATAGTGATTTGGAAAAATCTACGTCACATGCAGGTTGCTCCTGTTTTTGACACAAAATATGCTTCATGGCTGCTTGGATACGGGAAAAATTGGCGCGCTTATAAATGCATTCAAAGGAGAACAGTGCTAGTACGACGTCGAAACTACCGCAGAAACAAGGTCGCGCGGAGGCTCCCTACATCTGCTTCGGAACACGTAACTGCGTCACAGACCAAACTGTGCTACGGGTTTGGTCGTCCCGGTCTGTTGTGGAGAGCGGCGTCTTAGCAACGGAGCGAATGCGTCCACAGGCGGCGAGGTGCACCTTGCGTAACACCGTGGCCAGCGGGCAGAGGGCGCCGTATTGAATCAACCGGCAGTCCACTCCCCGTCTGGGCCGCGACGGCGCGGACAAAGGAAGACCGCCGCAGCTGGCTGTTTGTGGCCGCGACATGTTCTCCACTGTTCCATAATGAACGCTACCAGCAGGACGTATCGATTTCTGCGCTTATGATACCGCAGCGTCTGGTGTGTGTTCCTCGGTTGGTCATTACGAAACAACAACAAAAGCAAAAACACTGATCTCTTAGTTTCTATATGTTCCTTCAAAAGGAAAACTCCAACGCCCCAATTTAACTCTCGCACCTCTCCAAAGATTGCTGAAGTTCATATTAGTGACAGCAGCATTGAGGAAAACTGAAGTCAAAGTTGAAGAAAACTCCAGCATCTGATGGAATCCCTTTCAGATTCCAACAGAATCTGCGGTTGAATTAGCGACTGAGTTAACACCTCCTTAAATCTAAACTTATCGTAGATCCCGCAACCAAAAACTCTTCCCAGTGGTTGAGAGAATACACAACTCTCACCCATGTAGAAGAAGGGTAGCGGAAGTCATCCACGAAACTCCGCATGTTGCAGAATCTGAGAATATAAATCTTAGTATGCCGAAGATCTCTCAAACAAAAATTGTGCCCAGCGATTAGAAGAAGGCACAGGTCACACCCACGTAAAGGTGGAACAGCAGGAGTCATTCATGAAACAGACGTACAGTATCATTGACATCCATTTGTTAGTAGAATCTGAGAAAATATTCTGAGGTCAAACATAATTAAGTATCTCGAACACAATGATCTCCTCCATTCCCACCGGCATGGATTCCGAAAAAATCAATCATGCGAAACCCAACTCGCACTTTTCTCACACGAAATGCTGAAAGCTTTGGATCAAGGCAGTCAGGTAGATGCAGTATTTCTTGATTTCCGAAATGCGTTTGACTCACTACCAGACACACGCTTATTACTGGAAGAACATTTATAAGGCGTATCAAGTGTGATTTCTGATTTGTTTAAGAACTTTTTGGCAGGGAGGAAGCAGAATGTTATCCTGGATACATGGTTGAGGAGACACTGTCAGCCCCTTGGTTCATCTTTGCGGTCAGTCTGTGCAACCCATTTCGGCAGTTCTTCCACCGTTGTTCAGAAAGACAATGATCATGATCATTTGGACGCCACATGAACCGCTCCGCTTCTGCAATACGGCAACGCACTGTTTTCCGCGTCCCCCCGACACGCTTTATATACCCTCCTCTGCTAGTGCTGCTCCCTGCCGTCTGAGAGCCGTTATTGCACATTCGCGTCGATCATAGGCGGTGGACACATTACTGTGACTGGACCGCATAGTTATTAGGCGATCTCGGCTTTAGTCTATATAAGGTCGACTTCTTTTCCTGTTTGTGTCCAGGCGAGGCAGCAGTACCCCCCCCCCCCCCTCCTCCTCCTCCTCCCCCAATGATGAACACATCAATTAGGGGCCAACTTTAGCGTTCTTTTCCTCTCCGAGCTGAATTTTTACACAAAGCTAGAAGTGATCTGCCGTCTCGGTTCCACGATGCTCGAGCGCTCAACTTCGCCTTGCCGACTGAGTTGTGCACGAAATGCAAAGCGTTCAGGATTCCACCCCTTGTTTGCCACACAGTTTTGACCTATCAGGACAACATTACACACTACTCTCAGGGGAAAAAATGCTCTTAGGGGCAACTTACTACTATGTTTTAGTATGGAACTATTTTTTATATCCGCGTGTCTCCATTTTCGATGCATCGTATGTACTTTTACTAAAGAAAGCGGAAAAACACCGTATGGAATGAGGTAAATTTGTACAAAAAAAAAAAAATAACTGAGGGTTATCTGCTTGGCTATGTTTTGGGAAGTGATAGCAGGTATGCAGGTGAGTTAACGAAATTGGTAATACAAAGTCCGCGATTGCTCCCGTGCCCATACGCGGCACTTCGTTATCCTTGTAGTGCAGTTTCTGCACGTATATCACTCTTCTTTCGCGTCAGTAACAGCTGTCTTCCCGTTCTTGAGCCGACGGAAGTCAAAGAACGTGCAGCGTCACGCTGATGTAGGCAATCCTTGAATGGCTCTGGTAAGTTTCGTGACGTTGCGAGACAAACTTCAGTCTGTGGACAAAGACGTTACTCGTGTTTAACAATCTTGCCGACGAGTACGAAAATGACAGGAACATCCAGTAGCTGGAGTGTGGGTTCGAATTCTTACCTGCAAGAAACTCGTGACATAATGCAGCATACCGAATAATTCTTATCATTGTACTGTGCAAGAGAGGAGAGCGAAGCTAAACTTACCAAGTATAATATTAACAGAATCTTCCGTCGGTTATTGGTAGAACAACATTATAATAAATGAAAAGCAATAGTTTGTTTTTGTTCAACAATATTGTAGAACAAAAGCAAACTGATACTTTTCATGTATTACCAAGTATAACATTATAATCGTGTAGTGAAATACTAATTCTGTTCAAAAAATTCCAGAACTTTTCCCGCAAAATTTTTCTAGGCTGATCTTTTACTTGTTGTGCATGGTCTCCTTCGAAATACTCTCTTCCGCAATTGATACACCGCTCCCAAGGCCGTTTCCACTTCCGGACTTCCGCAACCTTTCTTGGTACGCTTCTTGCTGGATCGTGCGAAGTGCTGTCTGCGAATTTGTTTTCACCATGTCTATCGTTGCAAATCTTTCTTCTTTCAAGGAGGTTTTCAACTTTTGGAAATAAAAATAAGTCGGCTGAGGGTGGGGGACGTCTGAAGAGTACGGAGGCCGAGGTTTCACAGTGATTTCGTTTTTTGTGGAATAGTCACGCATCAACAGGGATGAATGTGCGGGTGCGTTGTTGAGAGAGTCATGAATTGTCTCGCCACATTTCAGGCCGTTATCTTGTAAAACTTTCTCGTAGGCGCCGCAACAGTGTCTCGATAGTATCAACGAGTAACAGTTTGCCTCCGTGGCACAAACTCAATACGAGTGTTCGACTTTACCATACCAACTTTTTTGGTTTTGGTGAACCTTTCCCCACCCGTTTTGAAGACTGAACCTAGGTCTCATAAGCGCAGACCTACGGCTCATCACCAGTTACGATTTTCATAAGGAACATCTCGTTCTCATTTGTACGATCCGAAACATCTTCACGGATTGCGAGGGGAAGGTCTTTCTGGTCTTGACTCATGAGCCTTTGGACGAACTTGGCGGGAACACGGTGAATTCCAAGATGATGTGCCAGGATTTCATGACATGATCCAACTGAAATGTTACATTTTTCTGCAATCCCTCGGACAGTCAGTCTTCGATTGGCACGCACAATTTCGTTGACGTTCCTGACATGAGCATCATCGGTAGACATCGAAGGGTGCCCTGAAGGAGGGTTATCTTTAACTTCCGTCCAGCGATATTTAAACCGTGTGATCCATTCCTAACACCGAGTACAGCTTAAGTACTCATCACCAAATGCCTCCTGTATCATTTTTTGTGTTTCTGTAAAGGTTTTCTAGAGTTCACGGAAAATTTAATGCACATGCCTTGCTCTTCTAACTCTGACATTTCGAAATTCGCGAACTGAGTCACACAATGTTCTGCTCAATACAGCACTGAACAATAACTAACAGACATCCAATAATGAAACTTTCGCCAGTTACACATTAAGCACAGGCGTGTGCAGGAATTCCAACAATATTTCGCTCCACCACACCATTGGCGCGGAATTACGAATGTTCCGGAATTTTTTGAACAGTCTCATACTCACTAAAATATTTCTTGACACAATCAGTTCAACATTTACGCACTACCAGTTGTAAAAGTATCAGTCACCTTGAGATCATTGAAGATAATTCTCATTTATTGTTTCGTATCAGTTGCATATTTTTATTTTTATTTCTTATTTTATTTATCGATTCTATGAGAATTACCTTAAATATCAACACAGTTGCTGATTCTCATAAGACGAAGCCAATCCGCTAAGGATAGAATCTTGGAATTTGGACAGACTGTTGATCGTATACTGCAGGCGTAATATAAGTAAGGAGTTTTCGAAATTTCACCCCTAAGGGGATGAAAGTTTTTAAGCAAATAGTTGGTCGCGTTAAAGAATTTTAAACCTAAATCTAAGAAAATTGGTGTTTCACTTCTCTGTAGGTATAAAGAAATATGTATTAGGGGATGAAAATTTCTATAGCAATATCACCACTAGATGGCGAAAGGCAAGATTAACAAAAACTTTGTATTTTAGTTACCAGAATCCCTTTTCAGTTAGAACTACATTCAAAAGAGACCATGATTCTATGGCCTTCATTAGAAGTTGCAATTTGTGAACAACATAAAAATTCGGTTAAAGAGAAACAAAAAAATCTGGTATATCGGAACAGACCTCACATTTTCTACCTTCAAAATTACTTGGAACATGGTACACTGAAGTGTAGATGTAAATTAATTGTGGTTGGTCAGTGTTGTCTTGCAATCAAAGTTTCAGAAAAGGCGAGAGTTCTACATTTATCAGTCCTCGCACCGCTTCCTCTTTTACACCAGCAGCGAGGCTTCATTGGGTAACGTTGCAGGAGGCTAAGACAACATTGACGAAACACAATTACTTCACATCTAAAATTGTTTCCCATGTTTCAAATAATTACCAAAGTCGGAATTGTGGGATCGAGACCAATATAGAAGATAGTGTGCTTTAGCCTCCTATAATGTTACTGCACAATGAGGCCTCACTGTTTATGTAAAAGAGAAAGCAGTGGTAGAAACGCAGACCAGTGTCATACGCCACTGAGTTTAATTTATTTACAATGGCGTACATAAATAGTAACATACCAGTAGAAACAGGGGATCTGAGTCATAATTTATCTCGGAAAATCAACGACCTCTTTATCGGTTTGCCGACTTTAACAACTGTCTCCTATTACAGAATGCAAACAGTAACCACGCCTTCGCACCAAGG
Organism: Schistocerca piceifrons; assembly: GCF_021461385.2. Classification (NCBI taxonomy): domain Eukaryota; kingdom Metazoa; phylum Arthropoda; class Insecta; order Orthoptera; family Acrididae; genus Schistocerca; species Schistocerca piceifrons. The sequence continues at coordinate 507,995,698 of NC_060139.1, forward strand.
AGTAACTTCAGCGCGAATATTTATCAATAGTTGCGCAAGCCGAATCCTTTATGTGGGAACAGCTTTTCGGTTTCAGTCGATATCTACCATCGAGCTTGTTTATGTGAAGTAGTAAAAATACAAGACGCTTTCACTGATTCGCAGTTATCAGGACACGCTGATAACGCCGGTGACATCACTCCAGCAATGTACATACATTTTGCAGCTGCTATTTGTACACTTGAGCGGTTACGCCCTTTCACCTTTGAGATAGCGCCAATTACAAGGTAACCTCAGAAGATATTCTGTTTATCTGAGTGAAAAGCAAGAATTCTAGGATATCAGACTCTTAACTACAGGCATACAGCCAAAACCTTTGTAGGCACAGTTAACTTCTACTGCTATACGTGCAAGCAGTTTCAGTATTTTCTGTGTAAGTCATGTACAGCCGCATTACTATGGATAGTTTTGTAATCAGAGAGGAAGCTGGTATGCTCTATTAGATACTAAATGAATGAGTCTTGCTCCTGAGCAATCAGTCCAATGTACTAACACAATAAGATAATAGGGCCTATGTATTTTATACAGAACTGTATTACGGCGTAGGATCGTATCGTATTTCTTTTTCCAAACTTCAGGAGCATTTTCCCACTAGTCTGCTTGTGTTTTTAACACAGATCGCCGTGTTCTTTGGCTGTGAGGTTTTATCATGTGAACAACATCCCTATTCAGAAATGGTGACTTTATCCTGTTTGGCCACGACAACTTTACGGTTTGGCTACTGCTACCAGAAGCGGAGAAAATTGACACTACTTGAAAGTATTCATTTGCGTCCTAGCGCTGCCAACGTTAAGCTGCTCCTAGTTGCAAAGTATTACAAAAGGCTTCGGTCCACTAACAAATCGCTTCCGTAGGCACATGCTGAGCTGTTTACATTAGAACAAGAAATTGCTCAAGTTCAGTTCTTCAGGCTCCGGCCGCTGTGACAGAGCGGTTCTAAGCGCTTCAGTCCGGAACCGTGCTGCTGCTACGGTCGCAGGTTCGAATCCTGCCCCGGGCATGGATGTGTGTGATGTCCTTAGGTTAGTTAGGTTTAAGCAGTTCTAAGTCTAGGGGACTGATGACCTCAGATGTAACGTTCCATAGTGCTTAGAGCCATTTGAACCATTTTTTTAATTCTTCTCGTCACTGGGTAAGTTTATTTTTGGAACTCACCGGAAGTACCTGTTACAGAAGTGCAGTTATGCTTCGAAGCCAGAGCAGCCACCACTGCTGTTGCATTATTATTAATGAACAAAAATCATGATATATAATTCGAAGAGTACATATTGATGTTTCTAATAAAGACTATTCGGTTAATTAAAACCACAGGACTTCACTAAGATTAAAATTCGAAAATCTCTTGTCTATCGTGTGATCAAGAATCTGGTAGCAGGAAACAAAAATACAGCGTGGCGTCTTACCATGAGACTGCCTCTTAATTACTTTTCGATTTTTGCAAGCAGTATTTACTGCTTGTATCACAAATGTAATGCATTTATATTGATGGTAACATTAAAAAAATCTGACAAAATTTAATGACGTCTGTACTGCTGTTCTACTTTGCCTTTTAGTGAAACAAATTGATTGGTAAACTCATTTCGGAGTTCCTTGACGGATGGTGCCAGTTATCTGTGTTTAGAGGTTCCAACGGTGCATTTGTTTCGGCCCATCTCTCTTTGTGCCATTCTTCTTTTCGACAATGACACTTTCGCACCAGTACTGTACACACACAACTTACGTAACTTTGAGAAGGACAAGTCCGGGAAGTACTTCCAAGACGCAACAAAATCTTCACCCCACAGCGCAGTGTGCGCTGCTTCCAAATTCCTTAAAAATTAAAACTGTGTACCCGGCCGAGATTCGAACCTGGGAAACCTATCTGGGCACACTGTTTCAATTTCTCAGGAAGTTTCATGCAAGAAACTGTTTCCGCTAATTTGTGAACTACTTGAATTTGACGAAACAAATGGACGTAGATGGGGGGGGGGGGGGGAGGGCTGTTGCAGGTATGGTCGTTCGTAATATTCCACAAAATTCTGTGATTGTGTGGATAATACACATTACCACAGTAGGAAGCTCGATAGAACGCCTAATAAATATGATATCAGAATTACGATGTTACAGTGGTTGCAAGATGGGCAAATAAACTGCAACGACTCAATGAGGAAGGCTGCACTGTTATCTACAATAAAGGGAAATAAACCAGGCGTGGAAGTATGTGTCGTGGATAAAATCGCTGAGAGCAGAAAACACAAACTAGTGCGTTTACCGCCCTGCATGAGATCGAAATCAGATAGAATTGGCATAGGCCAAAATTAAACACACTCCTGGAAATGGAAAAAAGAACACATTGACACCGGTGTGTCAGACCCACCATACTTGCTCCGGACACTGCGAGAGGGCTGTACAAGCAATGATCACACGCACGGCACAGCGGACACACCAGGAACCACGGTGTTGCCCGTCGAATGGCGCTAGCTGCGCAGCATTTGTGCACCGCCGCCGTCAGTGTCAGCCAGTTTGCCGTGGCATACGGAGCTCCATCGCAGTCTTTAACACTGGTAGCATGCCGCGACAGCGTGGACGTGAACCGTATGCGCAGCTGACGGACTTTGAGCGAGGGCGTATAGTGGGCATGCGGGAGGCCGGGTGGACGTACCGCCGAATTGCTCAACACGTGGGGCGTGAGGTCTCCACAGTACATCGATGTTGTCGCCAGTGGTCGGCGGAAGGTGCACGTGCCCGTCGACCTGGGACCGGACCGCAGCGACGCACGGATGCACGCCAAGACCGTAGGATCCTACGCAGTGCCGTAGGGGACCGCACCGCCACTTCCCAGCAAATTAGGGACACTGTTGCTCCTGGGGTATCGGTGAGGACCATTCGCAACCGTCTCCATGAAGCTGGGCTACGGTCCCGCACACCGTTAGGCCGTCTTCCGCTCACGCCCCAACATCGTGCAGCCCGCCTCCAGTGGTGTCGCGACAGGCGTGAATGGAGGGACGAATGGAGACGTGTCGTCTTCAGCGATGAGAGTCGCTTCTGCCTTGGTGCCAATGATGGTCGTATGCGTGTTTGGCGCCGTGCAGGTGAGCGCCACAATCAGGACTGCATACGACCGAGGCACACAGGGCCAACACCCGGCATCATGGTGTGGGGAGCGATCTCCAACACTGGCCGTACACCACTGGTTATCGTCGAGGGGACACTGAATAGTGCACGGTACATCCAAACCGTCATCGAACCCATCGTTCTACCATTCCTAGACCGGCAAGGGAACTTGCTGTTCCAACAGGACAATGCACATCCACATGTATCCCGTGCCACCCAACGTGCTCTAGAAGGTGTAAGTCAACTACCCTCGCCAGCAAGATCTCCGGATCTGTCCCCCATTGAGCATGTTTGGGACTGGATGAAGCGTCGTCTCACGCGGTCTGCACGTCCAGCACGAACGCTGGTCCAACTGAGGCGCCAGGTGGAAATGGCATGGCAAGCCGTTCCACAGGACTACATCCAGCATCTCTACGATCGTCTCCATGGGAGAATAGCAGCCTGCATTGCTGCGAAAGGTGGATATACACTGTACTAGTGCCGACATTGTGCATGCTCTGTTGCCTGTGTCTATGTGCCTGTGGTTCTGTCAGTGTGATCATGTGATGTATATGACCCCAGGAATGTGTCAATAAAGTTTCCCCTTCCTGGGACAATGAATTCACGGTGTTCTTATTTCAATTCCCAGGAGTGTAGTTTCAGGGGGACCAATGTCGCTGGTGAGATGTCTAACGAAAGACTCCAGAATCACCTTATTCTGCTTTCGTTTCAGTTACTGCCCAGGACTGGCAAGATTACTGCAGGAATGTGCAGCAGCTGGAGCGAGGTTAGTGGACACGAGATGGAATAATGGAAATAGCCATCGGTAACTAATTACAGTGATCTGTGGTGAACATTACTTTGACAGTTTTTCGGGCACAGTTAATAACTCTCTGTAAATATTACTGCTATCTGCGTTTGACAAATGCAGTGTGCAAACAGATCCCAAAAATCAGTTTCTTACTTTAGATTCACAGTGTCCTATGTCGTACATTCATTCGTTTGTCATTGTTTTCGATACATAAGCAATACATAGGTAAAACTCTTCGAACACTAATATGTCTACAAATCTGGTGATTTCCGATCCGACAGAAGTGTCACGCAAGCGAACAATACATCCGCGAGTGCCGCCTGCGATTTCGTGTTAAGCGCAGAACACGGGTAGTGGTGGCAGCACTGCTGCACTCAGCCAACGCTGCCTTCCCCTCACCGCTCCTCTCGCCTCTCCTCTCACAAGGAAACCTCCCCATCGCACCCCTCTCAGATTTAGTTATAAGTTGGCACAGTGGATAGGCCTTGAAAAACTGAACACAGATCAATCGAGAAAACAGGAAGAAGTTGTGTGGAACTATGAAAAAATAAGCAAAATATACAAACTGAGTAGTTCATGCGAAAGATAGGTAACATCAAGGAAAGGGTAAGCTCCGGAGTGCCGTGATCCCGTGGTTAGCGTGAGCAGCTGCGGAACGAGAGGTTCTTGGTTCAAGTCTTTCCTCGAGTGAAAAGTTTAACTTTTTATTTTCAGTTTATGTGACAAACTCTTATGTTTTCATCACTTTTTGGGAGTGATTATCACATCCACAAGAAAACCTAAATTGGGCAAGGTAGAAGAATCTTTTTACCCTTTCGCCGAACGTAGAAGTTAGGTGGGTCGACAACATATTCCTGTCTTGTGACGCACATGCCGTCGCCAGTGTCGTATAGAATATATCAGACGTGTTTTCCTGTGGAGGAATCGGTTGACCTATGACCTAGGGATCAAAAATTTTCTGTCCCCATTAGAGAGGCACGTCCTTTCGTCTACTAATCGCATGGTTTTGCGGTGCGGTCCCAAAACACAGTCACTAAACTTATTATAGTGAACAGAGACGTCAATGAATGAACGAACAGATCATAACTTTGCGAAAATAAAGGAAATAAACTTTTTACTCGAGGGAAGACTTGAACCAAGGACCTCTCGTTCCTCAGCCGCTCACGCTAACCACGGGACCACGGCGCTCCTGAGCTCGCACTCTCCTTGATGTTGCCTATCTTGCACATGGACTACTCAGTTTGTATATTTTACTTATTTTTTTCATAGTTCCACACAACTTCTTCCTGTTTTTTCGATTGATCTGTGTTCAGTTTTTAAAGGCCTGTCCACTGTGCCAACTTGTAACTAAATCTGAGGGGGGGTGCGATGGGGAAGTTCCATTGTCAGTAATTTTAGTTAATAAATCAAGATAGATGTATTTTTCCGTTTTAGAAGAGAACTTCCTTGTCCGTTTAAGTCACAAAATAATTTTACAAACTGCTTGTCAGTTAGTGTGTGATTATTAACAATTTTGGCAACTTCTTGCCATTCACGAAGTTTATACTGCATATATGGTGTCTTGTGACCTGGTATTTTCGTTCAGCTATTGTGTAGGTTTTGCTTCATATTGTGTACTTTAAGCCATGAGTAAATGCTCATGTCTTCAACAGAAGTTATTGGATGACACGTCTGCTTATGAGCGAATAGGAAAAAGATGAGAGAGTAAGTCCACCTCACGCAAACATGCTTCACTGTAAAGCCGAGTTAGTTGTTCTCTTGTCGTCGGCAATGTCTGAAAAAGTGGTGTATCTCATTATCAAGTGTCATGCAGTGATTACTGTACCAAACATTGTCATAGACCGACTCTGCATACAGAACGTAACGAAGCTATTGCCGTCCTATGAATGTGGAACTACCCGCTGGAAGCTTGTTACGGCAAGAAAAAAAAAAAATCTAGTTGTGTCTGGCTGTTACTGCTTCCATCAATATTTGATCAGAAGGAGAGCAAAATGATAAATGATTAACGCTTACTTGAATTCAGGCTAGAATTATGGTGACGTAAGTGATGTAAACACGCTACCCAGGAAGTCCTTGCCCTGTCTTAAAGTACCGTAAATTTTTCATTTAGCTCAGTGTGTCGTAATAGCCGGGAAATAATTTCGTAAGACTTGTGATCTTCTTACCAGTAAGAACTGCTTATAATGATGGACACCTTCGGTGAATGCGATTAATGTCATTTTGTGATCAAAAGTATCCGGACATCCCCAAAAGCATACGTTTATCATATTAGATGCGCTGCGCTGCCACCTACTGACAGATACTCCATATCAGCGACCTCAGTAGTCATTAGACATAGCGAGAGAGCAGAATGGGGCGCTCCGCGGAACTCACGGACTTCGAACGTGGTCAGGTGATTGGGTGTCATATCATGCGTCTGTACGCGAGATTTCCACACTCCTAAACATCCCTAGGTCCACTGTTTCCGATGTCATAGTGAAGTTGAAACGTGAAGGGACATGTACAGCACAAAAGCGTAAATGCCGACCTCTTCTGTTGACTGATAGAGACCGCCGACAGTTGAAGATTGTTGTAATATGGAATAGGCAGACATCTATCGATACCATCACACAGGAATTCCAGACTGCGTCAGGATCCACTGCAAGTACTATGACACTTAGACGGAAGGTGAAAAAACTTCATTTAATGGTCGAGCGGCTGCTCGTAAGCCACACATCACGCCGGCAAATGCCAAACGATGGCTCACTTGGTATAAGTAGCGTAAACATCGGACATCTCAAAAGTGCAAAAACTTTCTGTGGAGAGACGAATCACGGTACACAATGTGGCGATCCGATGGCAGGATGGGAGTATGGCGAATGCCCGGTTAACGTCATCTGCCAGCGTGTGTAGTTCCAACAGTAAAATCCGGAAGCGGTGGTGTTATGGTGTGGTCGTGTTTTTCATGGAGGGGGCTTGCACCCCTTGCTGTTTTGCATGGCACTATCAGAGCACAGGTCACACTGATGTTTTAAGCATCTTGTTGCTTCCCACTGTTGAAGAGAATTTCGGGATTGGCGATTGCATCTTTCAACACGGTCGAGCACCAGTTCATAATGCACGGCGTGTGGCGGAGTAATTACACGACAATAACATGACTGTAATGGACTGGCCTGCACAGATTCCTGACCTGAATATAATAGAACACCTTTGGGATGTTTTGGAACGCCGACTTCGTGCCAGGCCTCACCGACGGACATCAATACCCCTCCTCAGAGCAGCACTCCGTGAAGAATTGACTGCCATTCTCCAAGAAACCTTCCAGCACCTGAATGAACGTATGTCTGCGAGAGTGGAAGCTCTCATCAAGACGAAGAGTGAGCCAACACCATAATGAATTCCAGCATTTCCGATGGAGGACGCCACCAACTTTTAAGTCATTTTCAGCCAATTGTCCGGATACTTTTGATCACATAGTGTATGTCAATTTAACGATATTACCTGCTTTCTCAACTGCCTACGTTTACGATGTTGAATTATTCATTTATTTTGCTGATTTTCTAATACCAATACTAAAATTAAACGTATATATTTGAATGAGTGAAACTGTAATTGTTAATGTATTCTTTCGTGTGATATTAATATAAAATTTTGTTTTCTATGTAAAGTAATACTACGCCCATTCGAAAGTATTTTGTTTTCTATGCCCGTAATTAAACAAAAGACGGATGGGAGTGAAAGGATGACTTAAGACGACGTCAGCGGTTACGAGAGGAAGTGTTTGTTTAATGGGGAAAGAATACGTGTTTTGAGATGAAGTTCAGACTGGGATTTGTCGAGGAGAGTAGAGGGGCAAATGCTGTATCGAGAAGAAGTGAAGCTGTTTTGGAGAAACTGCAAATGTAATAAAGAGAGTTGTTGGAGACTGTAATGACATCGTGTTAGTACAGGTTGATGAACGGAATGCCACGATATCGCATATGTAAAGATTATATAGGTAATATGGAGGCCTTTCCAGGAGGAAAAGTAGCCGATAGGAAAACTTGAGGAGCGGAATTTTTTGATGAAGATTCGCAACGAAGAAGCTAAGAACGGAAAAGATCAAGAATTGTTTAATGGTGGACGACAGACATGGTACGTCATGTTTGAACCATTCAGCAACTGATTGGACACTAATTAAAGTATGAAAATCAGAAGAAATGAATTAACTGTGTTTACGGAGTGTGAAATTACAAGAACTTTACTTACTGGCAAAGTGAAAAGTGTATGTAGACTGCGTGCATACGGGCTACAGCGAATGATCGAACTATTTATCGGTTTCTGCTACTACTGCTTGCACTTTATTTTGCAAAGGAAAATTTCGAACCTCTTTCATTATATGTGGTGGCATAATATGCGATCCACAAAAATGAAGTTTTGACTGAAAGTGCCCGCCGCCCAGCCAAATACACGAAATAGTTTGAGTATGCACTGTTGCCATAACCGTATTTTTCGCATAAATATCCCATCTTAATCCCATCCCGTTGTTTTGCCTGGAGTGATTACAATATTTCTTGTCGTTGAGTTGCATTTCTTGAGTTGCGTATGTTGGAGAATATAATTTTCAGCGCATTTATCCAACTCGAAGCGCGGTTTAAAGCCATTTCTGCAACCATCTTAATTCATAACCGACGAACGGCCACGATATGTATGCGACCAGAAGTTGGTTGGTTGGTTGTTTGGGGAAGGAGACCAGACAGCGTGGTCATCGGTCTCATCGGATTAGGGAAGGAAGTCGGCCGTGCCCTTTCAGAGGAACCATCCCGGAATTTGCCTGGAATGATTTAGGGAAATCACGGAAAACCTAAATCAGGATGGCCGGACGCGGGATTGAACCGTCGTCCTCCCGAATGCGAGTCCAGTGTCTAACCACTGCGCCACCTCGCTCGGTGCGACCAGAAGTAGTAACATCTTTGACACACTCCGAAACAAATATTCAGAACAACATCAGACGACACAATTATCACAGAACCGGTCCAGATCAACATATGAATAAAAAAAAACATTGTTTAGCAATAGCAAATTTAATAGTAAAAATTCAGTTAGGCTTGCGTTGCAAAAACTGTGGAAAATTGATTCGAGTTACATATAAGACAGTCTAACTGCTGTTGTGTAAACAATCAGATGAATGTCAAATGATACACTATAAGCGGAATCCCTGGTCATTTAACGATTATCTTTCGCTGTGGCAGTATTGCGGACAGTGGACCATATGGTGTTTTCCGGAGTATGTACGTAGATGTAGATGAATTGAAAACGGGAGATGGGACAGAAGTATGTAATCTTTGTTTTAGATGTAATCGCCGTAGCTTACTTCATGTATCCTACTACATTTATCCCTCTGTGAAACAAGACGGTCAGTGCTTTCATGGAAGTCTGTTTGCGGTTACCAACGGAACAATGATTGTACCCGGGAGTGCATATCTTTGTCCGAAGCAAATGGACAGCCACGAAGGTCTTTTTTCAGGACTTCAAAAACAAGAAAAATACTCGGGGAGAGATCGGGAAACTTCTGCAGCGTAATCGAAACAATCTTGGCAACATGTGGGCATACCCACATCCGACCTCTCCTCATGCCACTTGCGTATTTTTGGAGCCCTGAAGAAATAAATTCGTGGCTGCCGGTTTGCTTAGGACGAAAAGGTGTTCGCCTGTGTTCAGTCATGGTTCGATAGACAACCGCAAACAGTTTTCCATGAAAGTTTTGACCATCTTGTCCCACAGTGGCATAAATGTACCGAAATAATTAAGTGTTTATTTACTTTGTTTCCATCTGTCTCGTCTCCGACTGTCATTCAGTTAAATTCATGGATCGATGGTCGTCATTCACTGAGATGTACTCCACACATTTACAGTGATACTTTTCAGAGAAAAGTCCTTAATGTTTCCTGATTCCACTTTGATACAAACGGACGCACAGATCAGCAGTTTAATATACACTCAACCAGCTACTCAATTATTTTTTAGTTCACTGTTCTGCATTTGCTTTGCTGTACAGTATGCGGTCGCTGTGAAAACGGTGGACGCGCGGGATTAGCCGAGCGGTCTATTGCGCTGCAGTCATGGACTGTGCGGCTGGTCCCGGCGGAGGTTCGAGTCCTCCCTCGGGCATGGGTGTGTGTGGGGTTGTCCTTAGGATAATTTAGGTTAAGTAGAGTATAAGCTTAGGGACTGATGGCCTTAGCAGTTAAGTCCCATAAGATTTCACACACATTTGAACTTTTTTTTGTATCCTGTGATTTGTCCTTGGATAAACAATAATTCACGACTATAAACGTGCAACCAAATGGGTGCAATACATATTAGTTTTGGGATGCAATTTACGTGAAATGTTGAATTCTAACACACATGTGGAGCACCCATTTGGTTACACGTGTATAACTGTGAATTATTTTTTGTCCTAGGGCAACTCACAGGAAGCCAATCTGTAATTTGTTTTGATGACAGGATGAAAAGACCGTCTGATGATGAATTGTGAGACACGCAGTAATAATGATCCTGACACCAAGAAGCAGCAGAATGAAAAATTATAGTTACAGACAAAGATTGACCAAAATGGTTGTTACTGTGCACAGAGAAGAGTGGAAGACAGAAAGAGTACAACATCAAAGTAGCTGAGACACATGAGTAATGTAAATCATATTGTAACAGAACTTCATGTTAAGTTCAGTGCTGAACTCTCAATAGCGGCATTTGTATCGGTCACTTATGCTTTTTTCTCTCCTCTCTAAAGGACAGTGTCGTCATCAAAATTTCGTCCTTCTGCATTACAGAAATCAATGGTAACAATAATAATAAGCATCCAACATGAAACAGCTTGTGACAAGAATTCCTTTGTATTCCCACTGTTGTGGAATTGGCCTGTAGAAAATTTCACAACATGGGTTTTTATAGATTACCACAAAGTGGAAACTTACGGAAAGTATCAAAATTATGAAAAGCTATGTTATATTAAAATAATGTCGTGATCGGCCACTTCTTTCATTGTCTGTGGAGTATAAATTACAAAATCTGACTTCAGCACACAAAAATTCTGATTGGGTACACCCAGTGATCAGACTTCCAGTGCTACTAACGGGTTAAAGTGTTTCACAAAATTTGCCCGTGGATGTGGATGTAAGAGCTGAGGATGCTGTGGTTATGCGGATCTCATTTCCTTGTTATTCATTAAGCTACTTTTACTCATATACTGTAGTTCTCCTTGTCAGCTAGGAAGTCCTGATAAGTTACAAATTTGATTTGACTCTCTGTGATCTCCTGTTTGGTTCACTAAACGATAGTGCGGAACTGTGTATAACGCTTCCAGACGAACCACCGAAAAATGGCTCGTGTACAAATCATTACCGCTAAGACGTATCACGCTTCACTGGAGACTTGCATACCGCTGAATCTGCATTCTGTGAACGTTCGTCTTGCAGAGTGTGCGGTCTGTACTGTGGTCACGACGGGCAGGGTAAAGAAACAGAACGCCGTGCTCTACGCAGCCGGCACAAATTGCTTTTAATTACGGTAGGATTGGCAGCCCTTCAGGCTGTTCCCCACGCTCCACTCACTAGTACTGTCAGTGTTTTTCTCTGTAGCTACACAATGTAGGTGAGCAGCTCCATCGTCAGTCTTTGAAAACCTACGTTCCTATCATTATTTCTTATATACATTGCTTCGTTGTTCCTAGATCACGTTTCGACAACCATACCAGTACAGGGTATTCAAATGGTATCTACTGGAGTGATTTACACCGTATTCCGTCCTTTCTTTTGGATGTTTAATTGCAACGGCACAAAGGCTGCAGTGCAAGCACTTGCTACTGCTGAAGCTACAATCTAGAGAGATAGATAGAGTCATTTTTCTCTGAACACCTAACTGTGAACACCAGAAGATCCTGAAGGAGAACCCAGCAGAGGGGGACGAAACGTGGAGAAACATGACGCGGCCTAAAATCGCAGAAGGTTTCACCATCAATGCCTGTTGTCTACGTGGAAACATTATGAAAACATTTGCGAACAGCTCATAAGAAAGAAACAGCAAACCAAACGAAACCACATCACCTTCCGAATCATTTATCGACCCTCTGGCTTTTATCGACCCTCTGGTGTTAAGTTTCGCGAAGTGATATTAAAGATTTTGCATAATATGTACCCGAATATAATATGCGTAAGTAGAGCTATAAAGTCACACTGTGCAAATCCGGGTCAAGGATGTAGATCATTAAACGGGAGAGGCTTCCTATGGCTGAAGTCTGGAATCGTGTTTGAGAAGGGGCAAGTCCATATTCCATTTAGACTCTTTGGACGTTCTGATTCACCTGCCCTGCGCTTCCCCCGCGGTCTACTCGCCGGCGGTGTTACAGTGAAACTTATCCTCCGTCTATTACGAGATTACGTCGACAATGTTTTCAACTAAGTATATCGGCGTCACAAAATAAACGTAAATTTTAAGGCAGTTCCTCACGACGAATGGCGTGAATAATTATTAGCATCTACTGCTAGATTTCATTATCTCCTCACTGTTTTTCCGCAAAGGTGTTACTTCGCGCTGCGTGTCTCATTCGCTGCAAAAAAAATGGGATTTCGGTGTACTGCAGTGAGTGGTGGATATGAAGTGAGTGACTCCGGGCCGGTCGGCCGGAGTTTCCAAGCGGTTCTAGGCGCTACCGTCTGGAACCGCGCGACCGCTACGGTTCGCAGGTTCGAATCCTGCCTCGGGCATTGATGTGTGTGATGTCCTTAGGTTAGTTAGGTTTAAGTAGTTGTAAGTTCTAGGGGACTGATGACCTCAGATGTTAAGTCCCACAGTGCTCAGAGCCATATGAACCATTTGAGTAACGCCGGCTGTACCGGAGACAAACCAATGAAGAAATTAGCGTATGTCCCTGATATATCGTCTTGTACTACCCACGGATAACAACATTGCCCGTGTGATGGCTACAAGATCACCAATACGAATCAGAACCAGCGATGCCTTTGAGGAGTTGCATCGATTCCCTAGTGGCTCAGCTATCCACTTCATACTGAAAGATATTTATTGATTTCTTTACACTGCGCAACACAGCAATTAAAGTTTTAGTTTTTCGAAACTTAGGCATGCGCAGAGGTATGTGATCAGGCAGTATATGGCGTTGCTGTCGGCAACCCCTATGTAAGACAATAAGTGTTTGACGCAGTTGTTAGATCTGTTACTGTTGCTACAGTGGCAGTTTATCAAGATATAAGTCTGTTTGAACGTGGTGTTATAGTCTGCGTACGAGCGATGGGACAGAGCATCTCCGAGGCAGCGATGAAGTCGGGATTTTCCCGTATAATCATTTCACGAGCGTACCATGAATATCAGGAATCCGGTAAATCATCATATCTCCGACATCACTGCCGCCGGAAAGAGATCCTGCAAGAACGAGACCAACCATGACTGAAGTGAAATCGTTCAACGTGACAGGAGTGCAACTCTTCCGTAAATTGGTGCAGATTTCAATGCTGGGCCATAAACAAATATCAGCGCGCGAACCACTCAACGAAAAATCATCGATATGGGCTTCCAGAGCCGAAGGCCCACTCATTTACCCTTGATGACTACAAGACAATGATTTACGCCTCGCCTGGGCCCGTCGAGACAGACACTGGACTGGTGATGACTGGAAACATGTTGCCTGGTCGGACGAGTCTCGTTTCAAATTGTATCGAGCGGATGGACGTGTACGGGTATGGAGACAATCTCATGAATCCATGGACCCTGCATGTCAACAGGAGACTGTTCAGGCTGGCGGAGCCTCTGTAATGGTGTGGGGAGTGTGCAGTTGGTGTGATATGGGACCCCTGATGGGTCTGACAGGTGACACGTGCGTAAGCATCCTGTCTGATCACCTGAATCCATTTATGTACATTGTGCGTTCTGAGGACTTGGGCAAATCCAGCAGGACAATATAATACCCAACACGTCCAGAATTGCTACAGAATGGCTCTAGCAACATTGTTCTGAGTTTGAACACTTCCCAAAACAAATATGTATTGCACCCACTTCTGCTGCCCACCAGACCCCCCACACTTTAACATTACTGAGCATATCTGGGATGCCTTGCAATGTACCCCCCCCCCCCTTTTCTCTTATGGATTTATGGGCAGCCCTGCAGGATTCATGGTGTCAATTCCCTCCAGCACTACTTCAGACGTTGGTCGAGTCCATGCCACGTCGTGTTGCGGCACCTCTGTTTGCTCGCGGGGGCCCCATATGATATGATAGGCAGGTGTACCAGTTTCTTTGGATCTTCAGTGTCAATGAATAGGCTCGAGCTCAGTTCGTGAGGGGTACAAAGAGGGTCTGATGTCACATACGCGCCAGATTGCACCACAATTCTGCGACCAAAGCCTAAGTGTGTGGCACTTAGGGCGTCAGTGAGACCAACCTTTTGGTTGGTTGGTTTGTCTGGGGAAGACCAGACAGCGTGGTCATCGGTCTCATCGGATTAGGGAAGGATGGGGAAGGAAGTCGGCCGTGCCCTTTCAGAGGAACCATCCCGGCATTTGCCTGGAGTGATTTAGGGAAATCACGGAAAACCTAAATCAGGATGGCCGGACGCGGGATTGAACCGTCGGCCTTCCGAATGCGAGTCCAGTGTCTAACCACTGCGCCACCTCGCTCGGTCCCAACCTTTTGCTTGGAACATTGATTTCCATATATTTCGGGTCGAGAACAACAGATCTCAGTGTGATAAGCAACAGGACGCCGCGCAATTTCAACGCTGGACGTCGCAGTTCTGACGTACATGGCAGAGGCTTGAAAAGAAGGGATGAAATATGCGAATAGCGGGTACGACTCATCATGTGATACGTCCAGGTGTGATTGGCCAAAATTGTATATGAAAGCTGGTGCCAATGGCAAATCGTTAACCCACCTTACACCTCTTATGGACGTCTTAGCAGCGGCCTTCTTTTCATATTGGCTGACACTTTGATGTTTGAGGCATCACCGAGCCCTAGGGTTGTGTCGCAGGGCGCCACGATTTTGTAGGATTCCAGTTAAATGGCGTTTCGAAAAAGTGATACTTAATTATGTTGCGCAGCGTATGTATTATCTCCATCGTTGGTGCAGAGCTGCACGCAAAAGATTTGCTTTCTTCAGTCTTCTGACTCTTTGATCTACCCGCAACAACTTTCTCTCCTGTGCTGAACTCTTTATCACAAAGTACGACTTAGACCCAACCTCCTCATTTATATTTTGGAAATATGACAATTTCTGCTTTTCCCTCGAATTTTTGCCGTCTATGGCTCTTAGTATAAGTAAAATATTCCATATTTACGTTCACATCGATATTCTGCAAACCGCAATGAAGCACTTGTTGCAAGAGGTACTGTATTTTTTCCCCGTCCCATTCACACATGGAACACGGGGCGGAAAACTACGTAATGCCACTTTGTGCTGGAATTAGTATAATCTTGTTTAGACCTACCCAGAAAGAGAGAAACGTACGAGGTGGAACATACTCCTACTCTTAGACTCCCCAGTACTGGTTCTCGAAAAAAAAAAAAATGTACGTAGCTTTCGCGTGACAGGATATCTTCAAGCATCCACCTAGTGAGGTTGTACAGTATTTCCGTGGCGCAGTCATAACACATAGTCTTCCTCCTCCTTATTAGAGTTTCCCCTCATATCCCTTTTGTCGTCAGTTCTACGGAAGGCCTACCTTAATACCCCACTTAATTTTCAGAATTCTTCCGTAACACCGCACTTCAATCCCTTCGATAACAGTGGACGAATAGGTTGTAAGAATCAGTATAACTTTTGTATTATAAACCGGTTATGCAGGGTGTAACGGCGGGAATAAGTGCAGATATTTTTATATATGGTGCCTTAATATGCACAAACATCAGCGTGATGGTTGCTTTTTCTCTGCGTCGAGCTGTCTTCACGCAAACACGTCAAAAACTTTCCGACCATATGTCTTCTACCTGGTCGTAACTGCACCACTAAGTGGACAATGCCTGTCAGCACAGACTAACCATTTTGCGTCCACACGTTTACGCATGTAAACCTGACCTACTGCCCAGAGGAAAATAGCTACTAATGGCTTGCTCTTGCCCTGTGTAGGTGGGAACCTAAAAATATAAAACTTGAAACAGCTACAATTATTAGTCCGCAAAGGACGTAAATACTGGCGTAATGGTGTTCAGTGCATCGTCCTCAGTCACCAATAGATATCTGCACTTATACCCATCGCACCCTGTATAATCAGACTAGAACGTCTTTGTATTGCTATTGTAATAATAATAATAATAATAATAATAATAATAATAAATCCCGTGGAGGCCCGGGAAAAGAATAGGCCTCCGGTATGTTCTGCCAGTCGTAAAAGGCGACGAAAAGAACAAACCACTAATAGGGCTAACCCCCCTTTTAGTGTGATTAGTTGGTTCAGGACAGAACTAATGAAGCCTCGGACAAGCGCCGTCATGGTCGGGGACGACGCTTGAACCCTATGCCCGCCCACAATGGTAACGACACTGCTAGCCAACTGGAAAATGATTTAAATCCAAATAGAGTTGTTTTGCAGGATATGCTTCCTGCAACCACCCTAGAAGGAAAACAAAGACAGAGGATGAGATGGTCAGATGAAGTTAATCGACACCTCATGTTCTGTTATTACCAAGCAACAAACCTAGGAACCAACACAACTGGATACAGATCACAAGTATACACAACATTTATTACCAGATACCCAGAATTAAAATTTTTAACAGAACAACGACTAGCTGATCAGATCCGTGTAATAATAAAAAATAACAGGATACCCCAGTCAGAATTAGATAACATCAAACAACAAGTACAACAAATACTGGAACAAAATAATGTGCAATCAGAAGAAGAAGAAGAAAATACAGTAATGGACTCAAACATCCCAGAGCAAACAAACAAAGAAGAACACGCACCAATTAAACAATCAGAGGAAAACGAAATCTTAAGGCAGCCACCAGAACAAGCACAAATAGAACACAAAGTGACACAGATATTAGATATAGAAGAAAAATTTCAGCTAACATATATAGAATACAAAGACACAAATACAGACATTAGACCATTCTTGCATAGACCACCAAATAACCCACAAGTCGAAACAACAATAAAAACTATCAACACAATCATACACAACAAAATAAATGAAAACACAACTATGGAAGAGTTACAACTACTGGTATATATAGGAGCACTCACTACACTAAATTTACACACTAGTCAGAGATCAGAACCAACCAACACACAGAAGAAACCCACAAAACCAGCATGGCAACACAGGCTACAGATCAAAATAGAAAAACTGAGAAAAGACATCGGACAGCTAACACAATTTATAAGAAATGAAATCTCGGAAAAAAAAACAAAAAACGTTAGGTAAAATCTCACAACAAGAAGCGACAGAGCAATTAGACGAAAAGAAGCAGAAATTACAAGCATTCGCCAAACGACTCAGAAGATACAAAAAAAGTGAAAATAGAAGGAAACAAAACCAAACATTCAACACAAACCAAAAGAAATTTTACCAGACAATAGATAACACACACATTGAAATAAACAATCCACCAAACATAACAGACATGGAACACTTCTGGAGCAACATATGGTCAAACCCGGTACAACATAACAGGCATGCACGGTGGATACAAGCAGAAACAGACACGTACAAGATGATACAACAAATGCCTGAAGTGACAATTTTGCAACACGAAGTCACCCAAGCAATTAATTCTACTCACAATTGGAAAGCCCCTGGAAATGATAAAATAGCAAATTTCTGGTTAAAGAAGTTCACCTCAACACATTCACATCTAACTAAATTATTTAACAGTTACATTGCAGACCCATACACATTCCCTGATACACTTACACATGGAATAACTTATCTGAAACCTAAAGATCAAGCAGACACAGCGAACCCAGCTAAATATCGCCCCATAATATGCCTACCAACAATATACAAAATATTAACTTCAGTCATTAAGCAGAAACTAGTGACACATACAACACAGAACAAAATTATAAATGAAGAACAAAAAGGCTGTTGCAAAGGAGCACGAGGATGTAAAGAGCAACTGATAATAGATGCAGAGGTGACATATCAAGCTAAAACTAAACAAAGGTCGCTACACTACGCATACATCGATTACCAAAAAGCTTTTGATAGTGTACCCCACTCATGATTACTACGAATATTGGAAATATATAAAGTAGATCCTAAATTGATACAGTTCCTAAACATAGTAATGAAAAACTGGAAAACCACACTTAATATCCAAACAAATTCAGATAATATCACATCACAGCCAATACAGATTAAGCGTGGAATATACCAAGGAGATTCATTAAGTCCTTTCTGGTTCTGCCTTGCTCTGAACCCACTATCCAACATGCTAAATAATACAAATTATGGTTACAATATTACTGGAACATACCCACACAAAATCACACATTTGCTATACATGGATGATCTAAAACTACTGGCAGCAACAAATCAACAACTCAACCAATTACTAAAGATAGCAGAAGTATTCAGCAATGATATAAATATGGCTTTTGGAACAGACAAATGTAAGAAAAATAGCATAGTCAAGGGAAAACACACTAAACAAGAAGATTACATATTGGATAACCACAGCGACTGCATAGAAGCGATGGAAAAAACAGATGCCTATAAATATCTAGGATACAGACAAAAAATAGGAATAGATGATAGAAATATTAAGGAAGAGCTAAAAGAAAAATATAGACAAAGACTAACAAAAATACTGAAAACAGAACTGACAGCAAGAAACAAGACAAAAGCTATAAATACCTATGCTATACCAATATTGACCTACTCATTTGGAGTAGTGAAATGGAGTAACACAGACCTAGAAGCACTCAATACACTTACACGATCACAATGCCACAAATATAGAATACATCACATACATTCAGCAACAGAAAGATTCACATTAAGCAGAAAGGAAGGAGGAAGGGGATTTATCGACATAAAAAACCTACATTATGGACAGGTAGACAATTTAAGAAAATTCTTTCTAGAACGAGCAGAAACTAGCAAAATACACAAGGCAATCACTAATATAAATACCTCGGCTACACCACTGCAATTTCATAACCACCTCTACAACCCTTTAGATCACATAACATCAACAGATACAAAGAAAGTAAATTGGAAAAAGAAAACACTACATGGCAAGCACCCGTATCATCTAACACAGCCACACATCGATCAAGACGCATCCAACATATGGCTAAGAAGAGGCAATATATACAGTGAGACAGAAGGATTCATGATTGCAATACAGGATCAAACAATAAACACCAGATATTACAGCAAGCATATTATTAGAGATCCCAATACCACAACAGATAAATGCAGACTTTGCAAACAACAAATAGAAACAGTAGATCACATCACAAGCGGATGTACAATACTAGCAAATACAGAATACCCCAGAAGACATGACAACGTCGCAAAAATAATACATCAACAGCTTGCCTTACAACATAAACTTTTAAAACAACACATTCCTACATACAAGTATACACCACAATATGTACTGGAGAATGATGAATACAAATTATACTGGAACAGAACCATTATAACAGATAAAACAACACCACATAACAAACCTGACATCATACTCACCAATAAAAAGAAGAAATTAACACAACTAATTGAAATATCCATACCCAATACAGCAAATATACAGAAGAAAACAGGAGAAAAAATTGAAAAATACATCCAACTGGCTGAGGAAGTCAAGAACATGTGGCATCAGGATAAAGTTGACATTATACCAATTATACTTTCAACTACAGGAGTCATACCACGCAATATCCACCAGTACATCAATGCAATACAGCTACATCCAAACTTATATATACAACTTCAGAAATCCGTAATTATTGATACATGTCCAATTACCCGAAAGTTCCTAAACGCAATGTAACATATACCGTACAGTTAAAAGGAAGTGACGCTTGATCAAGGTCCGCGTCACTTTCATTCCGAACCAGACCCAAGGCCTGAGAAAGGAAAGATAATAATAATAATAATAATAACTTATTATTATTATAATTATTATTATTATTAATATTATTAATATCCGCCAGCACCATTAGTAATCTGCTAGTAGGAGCCAGCAAATTCACATCTACTGCTTCTAAGATTTTTCCATGCATTACATTCTTCTGCTACACACGTTCTTGTTGCTACTACATGTTTTCTAATATCGTCTACACACGTCCATCACGTCGTCGTGTCAGTCTTTCATTACCTCTTGTAAACAACATGTTTCATCCAGTTCCATTCAATTTTCATTACTATCATATTTGCTTCTACAACTTCTGCCTGTTTCTTTAATTAGTTGTTCGTTGTCCTATTTCCTAGTAACTTCCAACATGCTTCTCTCGGTATCTCGGCCAAGCGTGGTAGCCGCACGGTCCTTGGCGTAAGTTAGTTTAAGTTAGGTTACGTAGCGCGTAAGCTTAGGGACGATGACCTCAGCAGTTTGGTTCCATAAGACCTTACCACAGATTTCCAATTTCGGTATCTCACTGAGGGTCATTTTTGAGTGCTTTTCACTTAAAAGTCAATGTCTCATTACCTGATGGTAAATTTGAAGTTTAAAGTAAATTGGAAGCTAAGTTTTGGAAACTCTGCGTAATTTACTAAAATTCCTTCAGGCCACCTAGAAAACTAAATACGATTTTGAAAATAAAGCTTCATTCGTGTCTATGGATGATTTAGTGAAAATTAACTGGCTTGGCTGACATTTAGCATGACTCAAAGCAGCCGCATGGAGGTGCTGGACAAATTATTTTTGGCGTTTCCGTGCGAAAGGAAAACAGACCTCTACATTAGCAGCTCCGTGTTACGAGACGACCTCATTCCCATGTACCGGATTAAAGTTGTTACTCCTTGACACGGGAAGTCTTAAGAAGCAGTCACGTTTATCGGATATCATTCAAATATTTTAAATCCTTTCAAAATCTCAGACCGCCTGGAACTGTGCACCGACCACCGGAATGTTGTCCACGTAACCTCTGACCACGCAGGTCGTAGCGGCGGGAATGGCTGGAAATCTACGTGCAGTTCAAACGACAGTGAATATCCTTCTATTAGGTGTTACACACTGAAGTAACTCAAGTCATGCGATACCTCAACATCGTGTCGAACCTTCTTTTTCAAAATGTTCAGATGTGGGTGAATTTCCAAGGGACCAAACTGCTGAGGTCATCGGTCCCTAGACTTGCATACTACGTGAATTAAAACCAACGTATGCTAAGAACACACACACACACACACACACACACACACACACACACACACACACACACACACACACACGCCATAGGGAGGACTCGAACCTACGGCGGGAGGGGCCGCGCAATCAGTGGCATGGCGCCTCAAACCACGTGTCCCTCATTTTTCGCAGCGTAGTGCTGCACTTTAATGTTGTATCGACGCAACAAGTCACTGGAGGTTCCCTGCAGAGATACTGAGCCATGCTGACTCTATAGCCATCCGTAAGTGTTGCCGGTGCAGCTCTCGATCGTGTCCCATAAAAGTTCGATGGGATTCATATCGGGCGGTCTGGGTGGCCAAATCATTCGCTCGGAACGTCCGGAATCATCTTCAAACCCATCACGACTAACTGTGGCCAAGTGACATGACACATTGTCATCCATAAAAGTTCCATCATCGTTTGGGAACATGAAGTCCATGAACAGCTGGAAATGGTCTCCAAGTATGCGAACGTAGCCATGTCAGTGAATGATCAATTCAGTTGGCCCGGATGACCCAGTCCATTCCATGTAAACACAGTCCGCGCCATTATGGAGCCACCACAGCTTGCACAGTGCTTTGTTGACAACTTGGGACCATGGCTTCGTGGGGTCTGCACTGCGCTCGAACTCTACCATCAGAAATCGGGACTCATCCGACCAGGCCAGTTTTCCAGTCCTCTAGGATCCAACCAATATGTTTACCAACCCAGGAGAGGCACTGTAAGCGATGTCGTGCTGTTAGCTCTGATAAATGCACTTTCATCTGTCGTCTGTCGCCATAGCCCATTAATGCCATATTTCGCCACACTGTCCTAACGGGTACGTTCTTCGTACATTCCACATTGATTTCTACGGTTATTTCACGGAGTGCTCATTTCCTGTTAGCACTGAAAACTCTACGCAAACGCAGTTGTTGCCGGTCGTTAAGGTAAAGGCCGTCGGCCACTGCGTTGTCCGTAGTGAGACACAATGCCTGAAATCTGGTATGCTCGCACACTCTGAACAAGGTGGATCTCGGAATTTTGAATTCCCTAGCGATTTGCGAAATGGAGTGTCCCATGCATGCGTCTAGACATCGCTGATGGGGCTCCGAATTTAGCAATCAATCCACTTAAATCTGTCAGTAATGTTCAAAAAGCCGCTTAAAACTAGGCAAAACAGTGAAGATCTGCATTCGGCATTTCCGTGGTTCCTTACATCATTTTCAAGAGAGTGTAGCATTGTTTCGCTAAACAATGCTACAGTCTATTTCCTTTTTTTTTCATACCTGGACAATTCGAGCGTGCTATCCATCTAATGACCTCGATATTGACGGTGTATTAAGCACTAACTTTCATTCCGTGATCAGTAACCATATACGCCCACCCGAAAATCACAAACTTACAGCTAACTGAGAAGAAGGTAAGCAGTACTCCGCACATTACCGTTAACAAGCAGCTTGTAGATCTGCTGAGTGGTAACAGCTACAGTAAGAGCCTTACTTTCCTGTGACTGCGTCTCTGGCACATACCTGAAATAAATGAAAACATACTGATTATCTTTCTGAAACCGTACCACTTATGTTCAAACAAGAAAAATTAAGTTACATCCAGTCTGAGCCCCCATTCTAATGTTCTGTGCGCAACAACGACTTTACCATATAGGTTTGAACAGCCATGGACTTTCCAATGTGCTGATGAGATCTTTTTTTCCTCTCCCACCATCACACAAATCAATCTCCCCAATGTGAACTAGTTATTCACTACCGACAATCAGCATGCGATTGCTTCTTCAAACTCTTCTTCGTACCAGCGCAAAATAAAAAAATGGAGATTACAATGTAAGTATATAATAAGGATTTGAGGAAGAAGTGTAACACATTATGTAGCCATTACTTGATGAAGAAATACATCCATGGTACACACAGTCACCCGTTCAGTTTCGGCACAACTTGAAATTACGGAAACGTCTCCATCACAGGCTTTGTAAAGGATTGAGAGATCAAGAATTTTCCATATTTCCAAGCTGTACGTTATGCAGCTTTAGACATGTTCTAAAAAGAATCCTTAGGAATTATTCTTTCCTATTTCGACCATTTCTTGCAAGTTATTTCAAAAGTTACTTCGTAGTGTAACGATGATGACATTGTTTGAAATAATTTTGAAATTTATGTAAGCGGTTTTCACTTGTTTCTTTATACAATTTAAATAAAGCGACAGAGAAGCAACTGAATAAGATCAAAGCCATGGCAGAGAAAATTTTATCTGGCACTGTAAATCAATTTCTCAAATTTTTAAAAGAGTCTATTTTCTGCCGACAGACTGAATGCACCGTTGCTAAGTTGTGTAATAAATTGATATTATTAAAATTACTTCCGCACGAATTAAACTGCTACCGTTTATCACTTGCAAAATGATACATATGAACTTCGCAGACGTATAAGTGAGTGCGGTGAATTTAGTACCACTGTTACTGTTCGAATAGTATGGTGAGATTGTTCACTCCTGGTTAGAATTTTAATTGTGGTGGCTCTTTGACGTGTTTTTAAGCTACTGTTATTAATACTCATGTTATGTTTTATTCTTGTATAATATTTATTACCCTCGCCTGTTTGCAGACTTTTGTTGAACTGATAGACCCTCGTATCTTTTATAGTAGAAGGTACTATTCGATTAAAACTGAAAATTGTTTCAGTCGGCCTACTTACTGTTATTTATAAAACGAGTGTTTTGACATTTCCACTAATTTAAAAAATGGTTCAAATGGCTCTGAGCACTATGGGACACAACTGCTGAGGTCATTAGTCCCCTAGAACTTAGAACTAGTTAAACCTAACTAACCTAAGGACATCACAAACATCCATGCCCGAGGCAGGATTCGAACCTGCGACCGTAGCGGTCTTGCGGTTCCAGACTGCAGCGCCTTTAACCGCACGGCCACTTCGGCCGGCCCACTAATTTACCAAGCACATCTAGGTCGACGTAAAAAACGATTTTTTTAAATTTATTCATGAATTAGGAACTATGCTTCTAAGATGGTATAACTTAATTATATCCAATGCTGTGTTTCTTCAATGAGTATATTACAACAGCCTTCAGTCACAATCGTGATTTTATTTCAATACAAGATGCATTTCGAGCCCCTGGAGCTTACCTTCAGGTGCTTTGACAATCTACATCAACGTTTTTTTCTTTTTGATTTAGGCTAATTCTGGTCCTGGTAAGATTACAATGGTATACTGAAAATTGGCACATTGTGAATGTAGGTCTACAATAGTAAGACAAATCGTAAAATAACTTACTGTTTCCAGTAATGGATACATGGTTTTCAAGAACAGTATGAGTAAATATGTTTACGCACATATCCACACTTTCCATTCTACAGCACATTTGTAAACAAGTCAGAACAAATCAAAGAATTTCAAATGTAAAAATGCTACATTTCTACGAATATACAGATGTTATTTCAAAGATAATACAAAGCTGTTATATTATTAGTTATACGGAGATATAATTTATAAAATACATACATATGAATATTCAAATATGGCTGTATGTTTCCAAGGAGTTGCACTATTAAATATTTGTTCCCTGAGGAAAAAATTGTTTTAAACTTACTGACAAAAAATTGAGACTGCTAAACTTCGTTTGTTCATACAACATGTTTTCGGAAGATTTGTCTTTGTGTAACATTATTTCTAATTGTTCTAGTAGATCATTTTTTACCATGGTTTTCTGTGCGGAATACAGTTAGATAGTTGTGGTTGTAATTTATACTAAGATACATGTGGTAATTACTGTCTATTTATCACAATGATTAAGTCTAAACTTTGTGTCCCTATAACGTGTGTGGAAAGTACTTCCTGTTTTTCCTACGTAAAATGCAGCTGTTACATTGCAATTTGTGTGTTCCACAGTGTTCTGTTATTGTGATGCTTGTGTTTACTGCTTGGAACAAGTGGAGAAGGAGATATTAATATTGGTGTTTCTAAGGAAGTTATTAAGTTTTTTGTGATGCTATGCCTAAAAAGGGGATGCTTGTGAACATACACGTTGTTTCAGTTGTTATTGCTGTAGTGCCTCTATTACTGATACTGGCCTATATTCTGTTGGATGGTTTGTCAATTTATTTTTCTCAATGAGTCATTATTTACTAGTATTGTTTTGACAGTATTGCTTGAATGCAGCCATGTTGACATTTACAAATATTTGTTTATAAATGATATGTATGTATAATTAAAAATGTAACAGCTTTTGTATCTTCTTTGAAAAAGTAACATCTGCGTTTACGTGGCAATGCAGTATCTTTACATTTTAAATTCTTTGGCTTGTGTTTACAAATCTGGCGCAGAAGGATAAGTGCGAATGCCCATAAACATGTTTACCCTTACTGTGCTTCAAAACCACATATCCACTACTGGAAACAATAAGTTATATTTCGATGTTTCTTAGTGCTGTAAACTTATATTCACAATGTGCCACTATGTAATATACCAACGTAACCTTACACGGAACAGAATGAACCTAAATCTGCAAAAATAAGCTTAATGTAGACTGTCAACACCCTGAAGTTCAGCCTCCAAGGCTCGAAATGCATCGTACACTGAAATAAAATAACGATTGTGACTGGAGACGGTTGTTCTGTATTTAACATGGTATATTATTCATTGTTCTATTTAACGTATGGCTAATACATACATATCATGAAATTAAATTACATATACATACTGACAAGAAACTTAAGTTTGTCTTTACAACTGAATATCCAGTCATTCAATCCAGCACACTGCATCTGGAGTTGCTAGCAGGAAATCCTCTTTGGCGCCGTGATAGGCTCGAATCCTGCATTCACTGACAATGTGGTGAACAGTCTGGTATGGTGCCCCGCAGTCACAGGCTGGATTAGGCTGCTTCTTCCACTTAAAGAGAGCATCCCTGCATCGGCCATGGCCGGTACGGATTCTGTTGAGAGTAGTCCAGGTCCGTCGTGGTATGTCGAATCCACTTGGAAGTTTAGTACCTAAGATGATGTTATGCAGGTGCACATCTGTCACTGCTTCCCACCGACCTTTCCATTCTTCAAGAGGTTTGAAATCCTTAGCAACCATGTCAGCAACATCGCACGGAGTTGGATGGCGTGATATCAGTCTCTTACAGTTTAAAAGTGGCAGGTCGCTATGCACAGGTAGATTGGAATTCCTGGAGATCTTGTGGAATTCTCTCATAAGGGCAGTACATCTACGTAAATCGGGAGGCATTATACTGGTCAAGAGTGGAAGCCAATAAACTCGTATAGATGGACACTAACGAATGACAGGACCTAGTGGAGAGCATTATCTTTAGATGCCTCTCAAATGGCTGTGGATTTTGTTCTTTTATTTGTTGTGGTTATTGTTATTGTCACAGCGAGAACTTAAGTTGGACGTCAACAGTTACGGAAAAGCAAGACTAAAAATAGAACCTCCTTCAGACACAATTACCACATGTGTATCCTGAACACACAACATCTCTTTGTCGCTGAACGTTGATCAGTTGGTAGCCGTTTATCGACGCAGGATTTACGTGAACAAAAGGGAAAATGGGAACCTGCAGTGAGCGCAACCAGTTGTGCTGAAGTTGGACTGTGAACAAGAGGGAGCGCAGGGAGCTGCAGAAATATTTACGGTGCTCGGCGGCCAGCAAAGTTCCGCGCACTACAGAAACACTGTACGCGCAAGGTAAACACGCCGTGCCCAGCCACCGTAGCCGGCGTGCAGTGGGTGCTCGGCAGGCCGTAAGCCCAGACTCACTCACGCCGCCGCCGGCTGGAATGTACGCCGCACACAGAGTGCCACAGGCGGGAATACCGCAGCGGGTAAACGCCCCAGCTCTCTGCACAGCCAAGCTCGCACTCCACTTTGGTCTTACCTGTATCTGTATCGTACACCCTTTCTAAGAGCTACAGTTCTGAATTTATCGACGTGCTTCTCTACTGCAATGTTTCCACAACTCTTTTTAAAGAACTCCCGTGCTGCACAAATCATGCTAATATTTTAAGTACGATTCTTACAGCTTTCTAGCATGTGCAGAAATGATGAGGACTGACGCTGTTTCGGTGGGACTCAACACTGTTGTTAGCCCATCATCATCGAAGAGCCAGTAGCAGAGTTTTGCGAGTAATTTTTGTATTTTGTTTTATTCTGAGTCATCAATCTTCAGACTTCTTTGATGCCGCACAGGAAGAATTCCTCTCCTGTCCCAACCCCTTCATCTCAGAGTAGCAATTGCAGCCTACGTCCCCAATTACTTGCTCAATGTATTCCTGTCTCCAACTTCTTCTGCAGTTCTTACCCTACAGCTCTCTCTAGTACGAAAGTTATCCCCCTGATGTCTTAACAAACGTCCTACCATCCTGTCCCTCCTTGTCAGCGTTTTCCAGATATTTCTTTCCTCGCTGATTACGCGGAGTATCACCTCACTGCATACCTTATAACGTCGCCTAATTTTCAACATTCTTCTGCAGCACTGCATCTCAAATGCTTCGATGCTCTTTTGTTGCAGCTTTTCCATACTCCACGTTTCATTACCATACATTTCTGTGTTCCAAACCTACATTCTCAGAAATTTCTTCTTTGAATTGTGACCTATGCTTGATAGCTGTAGAATTCTCTTGACCATAAATGCCACTTCTGCCAGTTATAGTCTGCTTTTGATGTCCTCCGTCCGTCATGGGTTATATTGATGTCAAGATAGCATAATTCCTTAACTACTTTGTCACCACCAACCTTGATGATAAGCTTCTCGCCTTTCTCATTTATGTTACTTCTCATTGCCTTCGTCTTTCTTAGATTTACCCCCACCTAAATTCTGTACTCATTGGACTGTTCATTCCATTCAGCATATCACGTAATTCTCCTTCACTTTTACTCAGGATAGCAATGTCATCATCGAATCTTATTATTGATACCCTTTGACCTTTAATTTTAATTCTACTCCTGGACCTTTCTTTTCTTTCCATCATTACTTCTTCGATGTACAAATTGAACTATAGGGGTGGAAGACTACACCCTCTCTAATCCGAATACTTCGTTCCTCGTCTCCCAGTCTTATTATTCCCTCCGTCTCTCCCTATAGCACATTCCCATTTTCTCAAAATTTCGAACATCTTGCACTATTTTACATTGTCAAACGCTTTTTCCATGTCGACAAATCCTAATGGAAGCGTCGATTTTCCTCCAGCCTTGCTTCCATCATCGACACACGTCAGAATTGAGTCTCTGGTGCCTTTATCTTTCCTAAAGCCAAACTGATTTTCATCTAGCACGCTCTCAATTTTCTTTTCCATTCTTATGTACATTATTCTGGTCAGCTACTTGGGTGCATGAGCTGTCAAGCTGATTGTGCGATAATTCTCGCACTTGTCAACTCTTGCAATCTTCGGAATTGTGTGGATGATGTTCTTTTGAAAGTCATATGGTACAGTATATCTCTAGACTCTCACGTTCTACATATCAAGATGAATAGTCGTTTCGTTGTCACATCCTCCCATGATTTTAGAAATTCTGATTGAATGTTATCTACCCATTCTACCGTATCTAATCTGAAATATTCCATAGCTCTCTTAAATTCTGATTCTAATACTGGATCACCTATCTCTCCTAAATCGACTCCTGTTTCTATCACACCAGAAAAATCTACCCCCTCATAGAGGCCTTCAATATACTCTTTCCACCTATCTGTCTTCTCCCCTGCATTCAACAGAGGAATTCCCATTGCACTCTTAATGATACCTGATACCACCATTGCTTTTAATTTCACAGAATACTGTTTCGATTTTTCTATATGCTGAATCAGACCTTCCGACAATCATTTCTTTTTCTATTTCTTCAAGTTTTCCAAGCAGACGTTTCACCTTACCTTCCCTGAACTTCCGGTTTATTTCGTTCCTCAGCAACTTTTATATCTGTATTCCTGAATTTCCCTCAACATTTTTCTACTACCTTCCTCCATCGATCGACTGAAGTATTTCATCTGTTACCCTTGGTTTCTTTGCAGTTACCTTCTTTGTATCTATGATTTTCTTTCCAACTTCTATGATTGCCCTTTTTAGAGATGTCCATTCCTCTTCAATTTAATTGCCTTCTGAGCTCTTCCTTATCACAGAATATAACCTTAGAGAACATCAAGCGTATCTCTTCATTCCTTAGTACTTCCGTATGCGATTTATTTGCGTATTGATTGTTCCCGGCTAATCTCTTAAACTTCAGCCTACTCTTCATCAATACTAAATTGAGACCCTAGTCTGTATCTGCTCCTAAGCCTCAAAATCCAGTATCTGATTTCGGAATCTCTGCCTAACCATGGTGTAATCTAACTGAAATCTTCCCATACCTTCTGGCCTTTTTCGAAGTGTACCACCTCCTCTTGTGGTTCTTCAACAGAACTGAATTAGTCTTTTTCCATTCCCATAACCAAGCCACATTCTCCTCTTACCCTTTCTTCCATTCCTTCCCCTGCCAGCACATTCCAGACCCCCATGACTATTAAATTTTCATTTCACGTTACGCACTGAATTACCCGTTCGATAGCCCCATTTATTCTCTCTCTCTTCATCTTTAGCTTGTGACGTCGGCATGTGTATCTGAACTACCGCTGTCGATATTGGTTTGCAGTCGATTCTGATGAAAACAACCACATCACTGAACTGCTAACAGTAACTCATTCTCTGTCCTTCATTCCTTTAAGTAACGATTCCTACTCCCGTTATACCATTTTCCTGCTGCTATTGATATCATCCTATACTTATCTGACCACAAATCCTTATCTTCTTTCCATTTCGCTTCACTGACAACCAGTATATCTAGACTGAGCCTTTGCATTTCCCTTTTCAGATTTTCTAGCTTCCCTATCACATTCAAACTCCTTTAACTTTATCCTTTGGTTCGTTACCTAATGTTTTTGTAATTGTCACCTCCCACTGCTGAATCCCCTCCCGGAGATCCTAATGTGGGACTAGTTCGGATTCTTTTGTCAATGGAAGACACCATTATGACACTTGTCGAATTACAGGTCACATGTCCTGTGCATACACAATATGTGTCTTTAATGGATTGGTTTCCATTGCCTTCTGCATCTTCATGCCGTTGATCAGTGCTGATTCTTCCTCCTTTAGGGGCAGTTTCCCACCCCCAAGGGCAGAGAGTACCTTGAACTTCTGTCCGCTGCTCCTCTCTCTTAGACAAGGCCGTTGGCAGTATGAAAGTGACTTCTAATGCCGGAAGTCTTCGGCCGCCATTGATGATGATGTTTATTCAAAATTTAAGCGGTGGCGGGGTTCGAACAAGAGGCCAAAGTCGTTTTGATCTCTAATCGAAGACGCTACCCCTAGAGCAGATAGTAATACAAATTGTATTAGAGAGAGTGGATAAACGTTTAGGGTAGATGCGGGAATCACTAGTAACAGCGACGAACCCCCTGGACACACCGCAAGGAGTTGACCCAGAAATTTGTCATTTGACAGCTCAATCCCATGTATATGGCCGTCGGTAGCAGCATATATCTTCGGTACAGGTAACGCGTAAGCGTCCTCAACAGTCACTTGTAACATGCTGCAGGAAAATTCGTTGGCTGATGGGGAGGGAGGAGGGGGGGGGGGGGCGGGATGAGAGCCACAGTTGTTGCTTAGCGACGAAGCCACATTACTCCTCGATCAGTGGCAACTGTTCAAAATAAGCGTAGCGATTGTATTAGATTGGTGCGTAAGGTGGAGACGAGGAATGTCTGGTGTGGAAAGTAGGGTAATAAGCTGTAATGGGGTAAAGGGTAGGTACAGAACGACGCAGCCATTACTGTTGTTTTAATAAATAAGCCATTAGCTCTCCTTTGAAGCTGGAAATGTTCTCTAGTATAACTAGGGAAATTATTCCTGAGTCAGGTCCTTGACAATGGACAGAACTTAGAGAACGCCGTTAGACGGTGTGGTGGGAAGGAAAGAACTTTACTGTGATGAGAAAGAATTTTTCTACTGTGTTTCGCAAACAAGAGCGTTAAAATTGAGGTAATATATGAATGATTTTGTAAGTTAATAAGACGGCGAAGGAGAGAAACTATGGATATCCGTGCACTTGTCTGCATATAGGGAGCATAGCTACCGTCGTTTCTTCTTCTTCTTCTTCAGCCCGGAGAATGGTTTGGTACAGTTCTCCATACTACCCTATGCAAGTATGTTCATCTCTAAATAACAACTGTAAACCTACATCCACTGAAACTGCTTGCAGTATTTATTTCCTGGCCTCCCACTACAATTTTTATACCCTACACTTCGTTCCATTACCAAATTTACCATTCCTTAATGCCCCAGTATTTTTCTCAACAATCGATCTCATAGATTTCGATTCAGTGCCGCCTCGTTAGTTATTCCACTTACCCGCCCTTTTTTTCTGAGAAGGACTTCGCTGGATAACATCGCTGTAATCAACAATTGGAAGTAAAGACGCTTCTACAAGTTTTCGTTTCAGGTAAGTAGGAAGGAGATATTTATTCATTTGTAGGGTACAGACATATGATTCCTTGATGCGAACTATAGGAGTAAATGAAAACAAACTGAACTAAGCACAAAGCTAAACTTAAATGAGGCAGAGAAATTCATATTTGTCCAATTTCAAGTTAAGGATTATATAAATTACTAAAATTTCGGGATAGTGAGTCAAGAATGACCTATCACGACCTCTTCCGTTTTGCGTGGACTGATTTTTTAAGTTATATTCTGTTCCCATCTTGATAATGAACATGCATCAGCAGTAAGGTTCTCGATAACTGTACTCAAGTTGGTTTTGCATTTACGTGTAACGTGAGGCAGGACAGATAACACCATTGACATGCAATGAGAAGATTATCGGACCTAATACAGAACCCTGCGAGTTGGCTGATCGTATCAGTCTCCATTGTGGTCCCATATATGATGATTGTTGGTGACATGTCAGGTCTGAGGAGAAACATTCCACAGCAATTTGAGAGAAATTTAAGCTGCAATAGTAAGTTCGGCAAATAAAAAATGGAAGTCTACAGTGCCAACAGCCTTACTGAAATCTAATATCCACATGATTGTCTTCTCTTGTCTACCCGTGGTTACCTTGACCTCGCTCGCTTTTTTTTCCTCCTTTCCTTGGGCCACTACATTTGCGGAAGCCTGACTAGTATTCGTCTAGTAGCTTGTAGTTATTAGCGAAGCCTGACATTTGTCAGGATGGAGGCTGGCTGAGCTTGTGGCATTCTTTTAATCTTCAACTCGTGCACATTTCGTTACGATTACTATTTTATACGCCATGATGCTTCGTAAGCTACGCTACTGAACAGCTGACAATTCTTTTTACCGTTGCATATATTTTTCTCACTACAGTATTCGCTGTACAATTCATATAATGGGCATTTCCTGAAATTTTCACTTATCGAACTGGGGATTTTCCTTCTTTATTACCTGCATCTTGCGAGATTATGTTTTACAACCTGGCTCTCTATACAACACTTTTAACTACATACTGTCCTAGTCTTGTTGGTCCCTAATACGAATGTACACTCCTGGAAATGGAAAAAAGAACACATTGACACCGGTGTGTCAGACCCACCATACTTGCTCCAGACACTGCGAGAGGGCTGTACAAGCAATGATCACACGCACGGCACAGCGGACACACCAGGAACCGCGGTGTTGGCCGTCGAATGGCGCTAGCTGCGCAGCATTTGTGCACCGCCGCCGTCAGTGTCAGCCAGTTTGCCGTGGCATA
Organism: Schistocerca piceifrons; assembly: GCF_021461385.2. Lineage (NCBI taxonomy): Eukaryota > Metazoa > Arthropoda > Insecta > Orthoptera > Acrididae > Schistocerca > Schistocerca piceifrons. Next base: position 508,028,673 of record NC_060139.1, read on the forward strand.
CGGAGCTCCATCGCAGTCTTTAACACTGGTAGCATGCCGCGACAGCGTGGACGTGAACCGTATGTGCAGTTGACGGACTTTGAGCGAGGGCGTATAGTTGGCATGCGGGAGGCCGGGTGGACGTACCGCCGAATTGCTCAACACGTGGGGCGTGAGGTCTCCACAGTACATCGATGTTGTCGCCAGTGGTCGGCGGAAGGTGCACGTGCCCGTCGACCTGGGACCGGACCGCAGCGACGCACGGATGCACGCCAAGACCGTAGGATCCTACGCAGTGCCGTAGGGGACCGCACCGCCACTTCCCAGCAAATTAGGGACACTGTTGCTCCTGGGGTATCGGCGAGGACCATTCGCAACCGTCTCCATGAAGCTGGGCTACGGTCCCGCACACCGTTAGGCCGTCTTCCGCTCACGCCCCAACATCGTGCAGCCCGCCTCCAGTGGTGTCGCGACTGGCGTGAATGGAGGGACGAATGGAGACGTGTCGTCTTCAGCGATGAGAGTCGCTTCTGCCTTGGTGCCAATGATGGTCGTATGCGTGTTTGGCGCCGTGGAGGTGAGCGCCACAATCAGGACTGCATACGACCGAGGCACACAGGGCCAACACCCGGCATCATGGTGTGGGGAGCGATCTCCTACACTGGCCGTTCACCACTGGTGATCGTCGAGGGGACACTGAATAGTGCACGGTACATCCAAACCGTCATCGAACCCATCGTTCTACCATTCCTAGACCGGCAAGGGAACTTGCTGTTCCAACAGGACAATGCACGTCCGCATGTATCCCGTGCCACCCAACGTGCTCTATAAGGTGTAAGTCAACTACCCTGGCCAGCAAGATCTCCGGATCTGTCCCCCATTGAGCATGTTTGAGACTGGATGAAGCGTCGTCTCACGCGGTCTGCACGTCCAGCACGAACGCTGGTCCAACTGAGGCGCCAGGTGGAAATGGCATGGCAAGCCGTTCCACAGGACTACATCCAGCATCTCTACGATCGTCTCCATGGGAGAATAGCAGCCTGCATTGCTGCGAAAGGTGGATATACACTGTACTAGTGCCGACATTGTGCATGCTCTGTTGCCTGTGTCTATGTGCCTGTGGTTCTGTCAGTGTGATCATGTGATGTATCTGACCCCAGGAATGTGTCAATAAAGTTTCCCCTTCCTGGGACAATGAATTCACGGTGTTCTTATTTCAATTTCCAGGAGTGTATTTCACTGCATAACTGTTACAAGTAATGTTTTTCAATGCATATTGAACTCCTCTTTACGATTCGATTGATATGAAGATGTTTGTTGGAAGTTACCGGAACTGGTCATCATGCTTTTATTTTACTTTCGATCTAAATAAGCAAAAGTTTATGTTAAAATTTTTTTATTTATTAGGTCGTAGTTATTGTAGCTGCAATGAAACGAAGGATTCTTTCAGGAAGGACTGGTACGAGTAGTCGCCTCTAGTGAGGAGAGAGAGCGGCCAGGAGTTATTTACGGCTGCAGTAAGTGGCACCAATAAACGGAGGGGCAGGTGGGCGCCCAGACGTTTGTCTGATTGCAGGCAGGCCGAGACTCCCCCCCACCCCTCCCCTTCCCGAGGGAATGCCACGAGTAATGGCGGCAGCCGGCAGGTGCTCGCCATCAAAGAGTCCCCCATCGTGCACCGGGGCGCTTCACAGTCCTGCCCGCACAATGAGTAAGCAGTGCGATTAACTCCGCCCACAAGACGCCGCAGAAGACGAAACCACGAAGGACTCTCGCCTTCAGCGAGACACCTGCAACATTTAGTTACGCCCTGGGTGCAGGTCGGCGGAGGTCCGCAAGTGCCTTACCACTACCCGCGGGTCTCACATCAGCGTAAGCAAATTTTACAATACTGTAAACCATTTCAATTCGTTCGGTATCCGAAACTCCGACGATAGGATTACTCCTGGTCTAAATTTTCGTCTACTTAAACTGGATGCATTCCATCAACTAACATCGTAGAGACCGATGATGACCATATTTAATGCAAAATTACCTGTTACATTCTCGGTTTGTTCCATGCGTTACCACTATTTCGTAATTAATGAAACAGAGTTTGCAAAATTTTCTGCGTAAGGGTTCCGTAACACTGAGTAGCCAATTGAAGTAGTGTTACCATTTGAATGTAATGACTGTATTAGAGTCGCATTACCAATTTGTGCAGCTGAAATCTTCCCACCCCAAATTTATAGTGCTTTACTTCATTTTGAACTGCAAGGAAAAAGTTGCTGTCGTAAGTAGCGTACCAATACACTTCTTGCTGTCGACAATTCCTGGCTGATTAAAACTGTGTGCCGGACCGAGACTCGAACTCTGGACTTTTGCCTTTCGCGTGAAAGTGCTCTACCGACTGAGCTACCCAAGCACGACACACGACCCGTCATCACAACTTTACTACCGTCGCCAAACTTCACAGAAGCCCTTCTGCTAAACATGAAGAAATAGCATTCCTGGAAGAATGGACATCAGCGCACACTCCGCTGCAGAGTGAAAATTTCATTCTTGTTATTTCTGTTGTTTTGTTGTTGTTGTGACCTTCAGTCCGAAAACTTTGATTAATCTCTCGACGTTAGTCTGTCCTGTGCAAGTTTCTTCATAGCTGCTGCTGCTGCTGCTACCAACATCTACAGGGTGTTACAAAAAGGTACGGCAAAACTTTCAGGAAACATTCCTCACACACAAAGAAAGAAAATACACTCCTGGAAATTGAAATAAGAACACCGTGAATTCATTGTCCCAGGAAGGGGAAACTTTATTGACACATTCCTGGGGTCAGATACATCACATGATCACACTGACAGAACCACAGGCACATAGACACAGGCAACAGAGCATGCACAATGTCGGCACTAGTACAGTGTATATCCACCTTTCGCAGCAATGCAGGCTGCTATTCTCCCATGGAGACGATCGTAGAGATGCTGGATGTAGTCCTGTGGAACGGCTTGCCATGCCATTTCCACCTGGCGCCTCAGTTGGACCAGCGTTCGTGCTGGACGTGCAGACCGCGTGAGACGACGCTTCATCCAGTCCCAAACATGCTCAATGGGGGACAGATCCGGAGATCTTGCTGGCCAGGGTAGTTGACTTACACCTTCTAGAGCACGTTGGGTGGCACGGGATACATGCGGACGTGCACTGTCCTGCTGGAACAGCAAGTTCCCTTGCCGGTCTAGGAATGGTACAACGATGGGTTCGATGACGGTTTGGATGTACCGTGCACTATTCAGTGTCCCCTCGACGATCACCAGTGGTGAACGGCCAGTGTAGGAGATCGCTCCCCACACCATGATGCCGGGTGTTGGCCCTGTGTGCCTCGGTCGTATGCAGTCCTGATTGTGGCGCTCACCTGCACGGCGCCAAACACGCATACGACCATCATTGGCACAAAGGCAGAAGCGACTCTCATCGCTGAAGACGACTCGTCTCCACTCGTCCCTCCATTCACGCCTGTCGCGACACCACTGGAGGCGGGCTGCACGATGTTGGGGCGTGAGCGGAAGACGGCCTAACGGTGTGCGGGACCGTAGCCCAGCTTCATGGAGACGGTTGCGAATGGTCCTCGCCGATACCCCAGGAGCAACAGTGTCCCGAATTTGCTGGGAAATGGCAGTGCGGTCCCCTACGGCACTGCGTAGGATCCTATGGTCTTGGCGTGCATCCGTGAGTCGCTGCGGTCCGGTCCCAGGTCGACGGGCACGTGCACCTTCCGCCGACCACTGGCGACAACATCGATGTACTGTGGAGACCTCACGCCCCACGTGTTGAGCAATTCGGCGGTACGTCCACCCGGCCTCCCGCATGCCCACTATACGCCCTCGCTCAAAGTCCGTCAACTGCACATACGGTTCATGTCCACGCTGTCGCGGCATGCTACCAGTGTTAAAGACTGCGATGGAGCTCCGTATGCCACGGCAAACTGGGTGACACTGACGGCGGCGGTGCACAAATGCTGCGCAGCTAGCGCCATTCGACGGCCAACACCGCGGTTCCTGGTGTGTCCGCTGTGCCGTGTGTGTGATCATTGCTTGTACAGCCCTCTCGCAGTGTCCTGAGCAAGTATGGTGGGTCTGACACACCGGTGTCAATGTGTTCTTTTTTCCATTTCCAGGAGTGTATGTTATGTGGACATGTGTCCGGAAACGCTTACTTTCCATGTTAGAGCTCATTTTATTACTTCTCTTCAAATCACATTAATCATGGAATGGAAACACACAGCAACAGAACGTACCAGCGTGACTTCAAACACTTTGTTACAGGAAATGTTCAAAATGTCCTCCGTTAGCGAGGATACATGCATCCACCCTTCGTCGCATGGAATCCCTGATGCGCTGATGCAGCCCTGGAGAATGGCGTATTGTATCACGGCCGTCCACAATACGAGCACGAAGAGTCTCTACATTTGGTACCGGGGTTTCGTAGACAAGAGCTTTCAAATGCCCCCATAAATGAAAGTCAAGAGGGTTGAGGTCAGGAGAGCGTGGAGGCCATGGAATTGGTCCGCCTCTACCAATCGACTGAAATGTGCAGGAGCTCCATCGTGCATGAACCACATGTTGTGTCGTACTTGTAAAGGTACATGTTCTAGCAGCACAGGTATAGTATCCAGTATGAAATCATGGCGGTGAATCGAGGAAGTACAGTACATACTGACGAAACTAAAATGACCTCTAACATGGCAATTAAGCGTTTCCGGACACATGTCCACATAACATCTTTTCTTTATTTGTGTGTGAGGAATGTTTCCTGAAAGTTTGGCCGTACCTTTTTGTAACACCCTGTATATGAAGCTGCCCTCCATTACCAAATGGACGATTTCTTGATGTCTCAGTATGTGTAGTGTCAACCAATCCCTTATATAATTCAACTTGTGCCATGAATTTCTTTTCCCTCCAATTCAATTTAGTATCTCCTGTCAAATTATTTGATCAACTGTATAGTCTTAATTATTCTTTTGCAGCACCACTCTCAATTTGCCTTAACTGCTTGTCGTCCATATTCATTTCTTCATGAAGTTTCACTGCAGTCAAATGATGCTTGGTTTGTGGGCGCACAACTGCGCGGTCATCAGTACCCGTACAAAGTCCCAAATTTTACATAGTCCAATTTGTTCACAATCCAATCTATCCACTGTCACGGATGATGATGATGACGACATGATGAGGACAACAGAAACACTCAGTCCCCGGGCAGAGAAAATCCTCAACCCGGCCGGGAATCGAACCCGGGACCTCGTGATCCAGAGGCAGCAATGCTAGCCACTAGACCACAAGCTGCGGACTCCACTGCCGACAAATTACTTCAGAAGATATTTCCTAAAACGTAAATTTGTATCCGATGTTAATAAATGTCTCTTATAAGGAATGCTTTTCTTGCAACTGTCGATCAGCATTTTATAATCTATCGACTCTACCCATCGTTAGCTATTTTTGATGTCCAAATAGCAAACCTCATGTACAGCAGATGGTGTCTAATTTCCTAGTCTAATTCCTTCAGCACCGCCTGATTTGATTCGACAACGTTCAGTTTGACTTGTTTAATTTTGGTTGCTGATCATCATACAGAATCTTTGGAGACTATCCATTCTATTCAACTTCCCCTGGGTGGATCAGAAGCGTAGAACAGGGAAACGTAAGTGGCCTCCAATTGAAAGAGTCGCAACCCGTCATTGAGTCACGCGAAATTATGGTGTAAATTGTAACAGAGCTTTGAAAGACTTGCGAGCAGACATAGCAGAAAATATGGGTAACACTCGCCTGGAATTTCGAAATCATTGGTGAAAGTAACTATCAAATGAGTTATCGTAACCTATGAAGCTAGAGGCATACTGCTGCATATTCGAAAAAAAAAAAAAAAAAAATCATTCACATTGCCTCGAAGATAGCATGCGAATATAAATGTGACAAAAATGCAGGGATTAAAAATCTTGGGTAAAGATCTTACTACCTTTTACTGTAGTATGTACATGCCCACGTCACTGTATTAAGAGCGAATCACCTCAATAGAGTATTACTACGTGTAATGCCTAGTAGCTGATACACACTGAAGAAAATAATTTCATACTAATCTGAATACTGCTCCTCAGTGAGCTGAAACTGGTTATCAGTAAAGATATCTTGATCTAAAATTCTTAAGGCTTAAATTTTTAACGTAACAGATGATCTGTCTTTCTATTTTCTATGTCAAATAACAACAAAATAAATGTGAGTACTACTGTACTATCAGCTAAATAGTTATCCAACCAAGCAAACCAGAACAATACTGAAAAGAGGAAAATGAGGATCTGATACACGATGTTTCGCTTTCTGGAAAATAAAAGAGCCAGAAGAGCAGTTCTGAAGTTAAGCATCACTATGAAAACAAGACTTAACGGAAAATCAAGACATCTTCACAGAATTGGTTGATCCAGGAAAAAGCGTTCCACAATGTAAAATAGTGCAAGATGTTCGAAATTCTAAGAAAAATAGGTATAAAATATACGAAAAGAATGTGAGCCGCGTTGTAACCTCCCCACACGAAATAACTAAAAATTTATTTTGGTTAATAATTCTAATTTTTGTGTAACCTCACAAAAAAACTTAATAATAAGATTCAGTTTTTTGTGTAACCTCTGAACAAAATTGGTTCCCATTTAATGTACCCACAAAATTCTTTTCTCATTTAATATAAGCTCGAAACAGAAAAATTCCTAAACCTCGTAATAAAAAATAAATTCAGTAACCTGGTAAAATTTGGACGACAGCAGTGCTGCGTCATGGCCCTGTAAGATCATTCTGAATAAAAAAGCAAAAAATTCTTACCTCGATAAAGTCGGCAACTATCTGCTCTTACAATAGCTCTTTTCCGTCACAGCTCTGTGCAATGCTGGCCTATACATTTGTTATTATGAAAGGTAGCAAATGATTTTTCTTTTGCTACAGTCGGAATGATCATGCATTTAAAAAAATATATTAAATTCTTTAAATTGATATGAACGCTTGTTAGAAATTAGACAAAGATTATTACTAGGACATTTTCAAAAGATTTACATGTGAGTTTACATAATATTACTAGATATGCGCGAGGCTGCTTTTTTACCTAATACAATAATACTCGGGCTCCGGCATCGCTGCACCGCGACCGGCCCAGCCAACATGATACACCAGACAGGATTGACAAGCGCAGACAGGCGACTACTCGCTAGCAACAACTTACTGCTACAGCTACACAGTTCGTACTGCAGTCAACACTGCTCTTTGGTCTCAGATTCTCTTATAGCTTACATATCGCAGGCAGCACATACCTCTTACAGTGTGTATTATCGGTTCCTCACCGATGGCGAGAGCCTACATCTTTGGCGGTCGCTAAGGAACCTCCTTCCTGGTGTCTTCCGCGGTGACTTACGACCGGGCTGCTTTCGCTCTTGGTGAGTACCGTCTTGCCGCCATCTGAAGTAGTAGTTCCTGAGCAGCCCCAAGTGGTTGTTCCATGGGGACGTAGGTCGACAAGAATTTATCGACAGTGCGCTGTCTTGTAAGCGGGTCTTGGATTCCCAAGCTCTCTCGTCTGAGAAACTTGACGCTCGAGTTCCAACACGATCTTTGTTCTCCTTTGCTGCTTGGTCCGTGGGTATACGCACACAATCGAGCAACGGACGCATATGGATTTGTTTGACGAGCATCTTGCTTGGTCCTGTGGCGTGCTTGTGCTCAGAGCTTAAGCGTGCCCACTTCCGAGGGGATATGTATGCACCGGTAGCGGCGTTATTGCGTTCCTTTGCCGTCGGCAATTACAGCACTCGCCTTTCGGGTATTATGTGTTTAACAGGTGCCTCCCACATGGGTGCTGCGTAAGGCCAAGCTCATGTTTACTAACGATATTTTTTTTGAGCCCAAGGATTTGGCCTGTGATGCACATATTTATTTATGTTGGACGTGGTGAATGGTTTTAAGCATGAGCCAGTTGAGTCTTTCAGGCTCTAAGTGACTGGTACCCTTTTTTAATCCGTTACTCATATGTTTAAATATTGTTTAAATTTTAAAAAAACATTGAGCGTAAATTTTATTTGCACGACGAATACCATTTTCAAAATTTGTTCTTGGTGTAATTAAGGCTTTGTTCGAAATTCAATATTTGAGCACACTTTTTCATGCTGGAGTCCCATTTTCTTAACCGTAGTTATAAGTTGTACTGCGCCCGCTTCTTCTTATAGTCTTTGGTTATGACGGCTCATTGGCTGATCTGCGATGATTTTTAAATCTTCTTGAATGCTCCTTCTCATCAATACGTCTTACGTAATTTCTTTCTCCTGTTTTAGTATTGTTTGATGTAGACTCAACCAGGGGCAGCGAAGACTACAGCTAATTAAATTTCACCTTTACGTACCTCCTATAATTACATTACTGATTTCTGTATGTTTTGAAATCGTTGCTCATTTGCTTCAAAATTTTTTTTAATAGAGCAGCCCTTTTCCTAAATTATTATTACTCACTAACTATCAGTCTTAAACTTTCAGTTTTATTTAAATTTTTTGAGCTGCAAAAATCATTCATTTCGCTGCCATAAGAAAGCGTTTTGTAATAAAAAGACAAGTGAAATATCCGAGTTTTTGTGGTAATTAGTTTCAACTGATGATTTCAGATAAATGTCTTCTATGGTGCAAATGTCAAGTTTTCCTTCCCAGCACGTTACCACTCACAGCTCCCCATTTCAATGGCAAATGTACAATACGGAAACAAGAAAATCACTATGGGATTTAACATCTGAGGTCATCAGTTCCCTAGACTTAGAACTACTTAAACCTAACTAATCTAAGGACATCACACACACCCATGCCCAAGGCAGGATTCTAACCTGAGACGACAACAAGAGAGAAAAAAGACCAAGAAAGAAGCGATGGGACCAGTCTCTCCCCTTTACAGTTCCAACTGTATAATGAAGAAATAATGAAGAAAATAATAGATTCGAGTGGAAATAAAATTGAGGGTGAAAGCATTTGAATGGGAGGATCCGCTAATGACAACATTGCTGTCCCCTGCGAAGGTGAGGAAGAATTGCAGGTTCTCTTGAAAGGGATCGACAGTCTAATGAGCGCAGAATATGGACAGAGTAAACCAAAGATATACGAGAGTATTAAAGAGCAGCTAAAATCAGATTAACGACAAACTTCAAAATTGCGACCGATGCAGAAGACGCAATGAAAGAATTCTATCTTGGAAACAATGCATCGAAGACCTAATAAGGAGGACGTAAGCAGGCTAACACAGCCAAAGAGAGTATTTATTGACAAAAGAACATTTCTGATACCAAACATATGGCTCATTTTCAGAAGATAACTCTTCAGTAGAATATTTAATGGAAGTGAATGAGGAACGGAAAAATAATAAACTTTTGAGATGTTGAGTTACAAAAGTATGTTGAAAATTGAAGTGAACTGATAAGTTCAGAAATGATGTTTTCTCTGCAGAATCAACGAGGCAAGTAATTTGTAGAAGTAGATGAAGGGGCAGAAAGAAGATGTTTTAAGAAAGGCAGTAAGGTTAGCGTTTAACATACCGTTGACAACGAGGCTATTAGAGACGGAGCACAAGCTCTGATTGGTTAAGGATGGGAAGGAAAATCGCAGTGACCTCTGAGGGAACCACCGGCATTTGCGTGGAGCGGTTTAGGGAATCATGGAAAATGTAGATGATCAGACGCGGATTTTAACCGTCTATCTCTAGAATGCGTGTTTAATACATCAGGGAATAACTTCAGTATTACTACAGGGAGCGTAAAGAGCCGATACACATTCAATATTTACTGACAATACTAGTTTATCGAACCTTCAATATACTTAAGCGACTCTCACACCATCTTCGAATGGCTGGAAAAAAGGAGTGACTTGTCGCATGGTAATCCACAGTTTGAAATCAGTCTCACGGAGCAAAAAGATTTCTTAAGCAATTTTCGGATGAGTTCTGCACCGCACGACAAATTATTGACACTGATACGACGAAGTACAGAAACAACACTCTTTAATGAGAGAGAGAGAGAGAGAGAGAGAGAGAGAGAGAGAGAGAGAGAGAGAGAGAGAGAGAGAATCAACTCGACGAGAGATTAGGAATAAGAGTTCTGGAGACACGCAGGTCATGCGAATGCTTGAAGTTTACTCCTTTAGTGTCAACAAACAAAATTAATGAAATTGTTATGAAAACCTGTGAAGCATCTTCTGCCTTGCAAGGATATGTTTAGATAATTAACGTAAAATATTTGTGATACTTTGGTGAGACTGACATTCATTTTGTAGACCTCTTACTGATCCACTGCATATATACGACGTACTCTTCGAAGTAAAAGCGTTTTACCATTCTGCTACGTAATTCAGCAGGGAAAACTATATTTACAGATCAGTATAGAAAGCAGAGCCGTATTGATGTTCCATTGAGCATTCTAAAATAGTAAGTGCCATGATTATACCTGCATAGACTTACTAGAACTGCAGAGTTTTAAATGACTACTCAAAAGATTGAATCTGGCATGCAATATGCACAGAGGCGAACAAAATATAGACAGTACGCACTATTGTCGTGTGGCTGGTTAACGAAGCTCTGTCAACGTCTGAGTGACGAATATTGTCGAACCGTCAATACTTCACATCACACACTTAGTACACACTGGCAACAATAAATATATTTTTGGGATTTCAATACTGATCATCATTGTTTCTAGAACTAGCAATGCGTTCTCACAGACGGTAAGTATATTGACGGTTTGACAATGATACTCAACTTTCGGGGCCCATTTGGAGGGCACAAATTGTTGAAAAAATATTAGATTACATTCAACAAACAATTGAGGACGTTTGGTACAGGTGTTTCTTAAAGATGAAGAATTCGGGCTGCATTAAACGAAGAAAAAAAACGTGACAAAAAGCCTTCGCAATACGAGAAAGTATACTGTGATAGCAGTTCTAAGGCAAACAGGGATGAATTAAAAGACAGTTGAGTATACAATACTTACAGAAATAAAGTGAGAGTAACAAAACCAGTATGTTCATAAAGTAAAGTCTTACTAACAAGAGCGTTGCGCCATGTTGCTGCTTAGCGCCACTTCACCTTACGCATCCAGCGAACATCACGGACACGGAGAAAAGTTTCAGAAAATAAAGCTGAGGATATAGTCAGTCTGACCGAAAATCTGAATGGGAGCTATAGCAAACTTATCACAAAATTTAGATTACGGATAAGCGAAGGTAAGATGAAAGTAATGATTAGTAGAAAGGAGGACACGCTTTGTTAACGTCGTATTCTGAAGTTGCTCGGAAGTATATGAACTGATAGAATGCCGCGCGGAGTGGCCGCGCGGTTAGAGGCGCCATGTCACGGACTGCGCGGTCCCTCCCGCCGCAGGTTCGAGTCCTCCCTTGGGCTTGAGTGTGTGTGTGTTGTTCGTAGCGTAAGTTTGCTTAAGTAGTGTGTAAGTAGAGGGACTGATGACCTCAGCAGTCTGGTCCCTTAGGAATTCACATGCACATTTGTACTGATAGAATGCTGCTATCTAGGTTAAACTTGCTGATGCAGAGGGTAAGTTAAATATTATATGGACGTACACTATGTGATCAAAAGTATACGGACACCCCCAAAAACATACTTTTTTCGTATTACCAGCAGTGTGCTGCCACCTATTGCCAGGTACTTCATATCAGCGACCTCAGTACTCATTAGACATCGTGAGAGTGGAGAATGGGACGCTCCGCGGAACTCACGGACTTCGAACGTGCTCAGGTGATTGGGTTTCACTTGTGGCACACCCTCATACGTCTGTACGGGAGATTTCAATACTCTGAAACATCCCTAGGTCCCTTGCTTCCGTTGTGATAGTGAAGTGGAAACATGAAGAGACACGTGCAGCACTAAAGCGTATTGGCCGACCTCGTCCGTTGACTGACAGAGACCGCCGACAGTTGAAGAGGTTCGTAATTTGTAATAAGCAGACATCTATCCATACCATCAGACAGGAATTTCAAATTGCATCAGGATCCACTGCAAGTACTATGACAGTTAGGCGGGAGGTGAGAAAACTTTGATTTCATGTTCGAGTGGTTGTTCATAAGCCACACATAACGCCGGTAAACGCCAAACGACGCCTCGCTTGGTATAAAGAGCGTAGACATTGGACGATTGAACAGTGTGTGGAGTGACGAATCACGGTTCACAATGTGGCGATCCGATGGCAGGGTGGGAGTATGGCGGTGAACATCATCTGCCAGCGTGCGTAGTGCCACCAGTAAAATTCGGAGGCGGTGGTGTTATGGTGTGGTCGTGCTTTTCATGGAGGGGTCTTGCACCCCTTGTTCTTTTGCGTGGCACTA